>NC_054371.1:46553524-46925191 GCF_017654675.1 Xenopus laevis
TGTAACCCTGTGTTGGCTTAAAACTGTCTTGTCCAGCTAGTGTAGAACATGGGTCACCCTGGACTCCAGATCAGGCCTTGCTAAGTGGAGGTGGATGGAAGAAGGTGTTGTGCACCTTTACCTTTCTGCTGCTGTGTATAAACAAAGGTTCTTGCAAATAAAACAAAATGGGTTTTATTGAAACCACACCACAGGGTTAATACTCGCCTCAGATGGTGGCAAAAAGCCACTCCTGGTAACTTCAAGAGCCAAAATTCAGATTTTTAAATGATAATTAAAGCTCTTCTAGTGCAGAGAGAGCAGTTGGGCTCTGAATTAGGAATATGGCCCCTCTCACCCGGCTCTGACCATCAGAAAGGGGGCAGCCAAGGCATCTGAAAGGCCATCTCAAGGTGACTGAAGGCCCAGAGATACCCCTATAAATCCATGAGGTAATATTATTATTGTCAGATACAGTCACAGGTAGAGCAGATGTGACACCACTGTGGAGTTGCTTGCTAGGTAACTGTTGTCCTGGATGCTAATATACTCAAAGGAAGTCCAATTGAAATTTTGGGAAAATCCCCTCCAGCAAAAATAGTTCAGGGAGTAAAATACTAAGCTGGATCCCTATTTACTACTGTGGTCCATGCCTGTTCCCAGATTTTCTCTTGAAGGGTTGCCCCTCTAGGGAAGAACTCTTTACTGGGCCTTGTTGACACCAAGTTCCCCAGTTGCATCCACCTCGGCCAAAAGATGGAGGCCAAAGAGGAAGAAAAACTCCTTTCCAATCACTACATTTGTATGGATGTAATTAAAATAGCCAGCAAATAAATTTTGTTATTGAAAGATTGTTGTACTGCTGCTGAGTATTGGGGTTTGTGCACTTTGTTGTCTAAGCTCATATTTGTGGGTTCCAACCAGGAGTTCCAATAATGAGGAGGATCCCATCTTCCCAGTGGTGTCATGTCCTTTATGCCTAATGTACACATCACCAGAGCTAAACAGCTTAGGATTTCCAACCCCTAAAATGCAGTTTATTGTTAGCACAGACCCTTAATATTGGGTTATGGGTAGTTATCCAAGTTGTAACCCCCACCTTTTTCCAGCGTTGTGAAATGATGCTTTAGTGCCATGCTGACATTCTGCTGATGCAGTTTTACTCAGGAGTAATAATGTGTGTACTATTTACACACACAGTTGTTTCACTTTCACTAAGACAAACTTTAATTTTACCTTTTTCCCACTTAAAATATTAGGCCAGCCCAAATTTTGTAATTGGTAGTGGCTTGTAAATTACATTTGATCTCCATCACCAGATCTTGATGGGCAAGTTTCCTATTGCATTGGGATGTGTATGCAAATGCAATAATTATGTGTTATTCAACATTATTTAGTGTTGTACAAGAATTTTCTTCAAAGAGAAGGTGTTATTATGAGAAATATATATTGTCCATCATACAGTATCTTCAGCAATTGCATTTGTAAGCATTCAGCAGGCAAATTCTGACAAATTGAAAAGCAGCTGCAGTATTTGTCTGAAGTTGATGGCATGATTGAAATAATAAGAAAGGCACCCTAAAAACGTGTATTGACAATTTCTCCTTATACTGGGAGGGGCTTTAGTTGCTTCCTTAGTTGTCCCCTTATATTTCTTTTTGATTGGACAGCCTCCCAAAAACTCATGATGACCTGGTTCCTCTAGTAGTTATTTTGGTCGGTGGTGTTTGTGGGAGGTCTCTTCTGTTTATAATGTTCTAGTTCTGGTATCAGAATGTCCTATGAGTCACTCTGCTTCCAAATGTCAGTGTATTTGGCTTGGAACAAACACTGGGCTTTATCAGCATTGGAAGCGTTCTGTAGCCCTGCCAGTCGTCTGCTCCTCTCTGCTCACAGCAATAACAACTGCCAGCCACCTGTGATTATATCAAGGGACAGTAAATGCTGCAGGGATTTGCTTCATCCTTTAATTTTACTTTATCAACAGTACGTACTGACCTAGCTCTGCAGCTGCATTAAATACCAGTTATGTCACAGCTTTTTGCAACATCACAACAGATACAAATATTTACATCATTTATGTAGCCAATTCTGAATAATGAGTCTTGCCATAGAAATAGACCTGCAAATCACAGTACCCAGGTTCTCTCTTATTTCAGTGTCACCTGATAATTCACAGAGCAAGACCAACCTAAGCATTAATGAACAGAGGGAGAGGATACCGAAATAACAATCCTGCCAAACCTTAATTCATTTTGTTAAACCATAAGAACCTCAGCTCAGAGTTTTGAATTCACAATGTACAGTAAGATATTGTAGTCGATTTGTTTGATTGTTATCTAAATAGGACAACTGTAATCCCGTACCTTTTGTTATAGACAATGGCTTCTTCCCGAAGCCTCTGGAGATCACCTTCCATCATGACTTTCCAGTTATAATTCATAGGAATGAAAGTTCCACTGATATTGCACATTATATTTCAGTTAGAAGTAAGGTACATCTAATTCCAGGATAAGGTGGGATTCTGTCAGTGCTTTTGGCAGAATCTCAATTAAATATGTCAGAATCTCCCTGTCCCACTGGATGGTGATTAGGAGGCTCTTGTAGGGAGATATAGGCTTCAAACTAATTTTTTTGCCAAATTGATGGTAAAGTTATTGAATTGCATGGGTGCAAACAAAAAATAAGAATTATTAGGTTTTTCATGCATTCTCTCACTGATACTTTCTTCACCAGAAGGTATTATGTCTCCAAAAAAACATCAGTTTACCATGCTGCTAAATATTTTCTTTATATTGTGGTACAAATATTTGCCCTTAAATGAAATGCCAAAGCATGCAATGTGTCCCAAAACTACCTTGAATTTTTACATTGTTGTAGCCGTGTGCAAATCCTGTAATGTATTTGATCCCTAGTTCCGGAAGCAGAAACGCAGATGAACTGGATCCCGTTGGTTTTGGAGTGGGATTTTGGTGCATGTGTTTATTGCATGACAAGCTCTAAAAATCTCTGTGCTTATGCTTTGGCTTTTGTTGCTGGGTTTAGGCTTCTTTCTTTCACCTCTGCATGTGCAGCTGATATTGAAGAATGCAGAATATCTGGTTTGAAGTGGTAAAAATGAACACTTTCTTGTGGTTTTGCAGGCGATTTTTAAAAGTGACCTAGTAGTTGTTGGTAAGCCTCCTCGTAGTCCGGTGATGTCTAGAAAGACCTGCAATTCACCTGTGAAAAGTCCAAGCCTCACACACAGGGTAGAGTACCTCACTCGCTCCGTGTTGCACAAACACGCTGCCTTTTATTTAAGCATGTTTCCCATTTGAGTTGTGAAATCAATACTAAGAACATTGAGAATTGGAACTTTGCATCATTAGTGATGTTTTCTACCAGTTTATATGAACATCTAGAGGCGTAAAGAATAGTCACAGCATTTGGGTAAGTTTTAAAGTCTGTTGTCCAGCTTTTGAACCTTTAAGGCATGTATCAATGGGTTCTCTGTGCCTGTTTTATTTGGCTGAACTGCACACTCAGCTGTATAGTTTTGGGATCTGCTGGTTGAGCCGTATCACCTGCAAATCTGCAAATGGATTGGTGAGGAACAGGGCATACGGCAAGATGAATAAATGAACTTTTAGTATGATGCAAAGAGAGATATTCTGAGACAATTTGCAATTGACTTTCATTCTTTATTATTTGTTTTTTTGGAGTTATTTAGATTTTTCTTCAGCAGCTCTCCAGTTTGCAATTTCAGCAATCTGGTTGCTAGGGTCCAAATTATCCTAGCAACCATGCACTGATTTGAATATGAGACTGGAGTATGAATAGGAGATGGTCTGAATAGAAAGAGGAGTAATGAAACATAGTGATAACAAAAGAAGTGTAGCCTTACAGAGCATTTGTTTCAGAAGGGGTCAGTGACCCATATTTGAAAGCTGGAAAGAGTCAGAGGAAGAAGGCAAACAATTAAAGAAACTATAAAAAAGAAAAAATGAAGGCCAGTTGAAAAGTTGCTTAGAACTAGCCATTCTATAACATATTAAAAGTTAACTTAGTCCACCTCTTTAAATTGAACAACATTCATACTTCTATCTTGTTTCTATTTAGGACCAGTTTTTATTTAATCTTTAACGGTATGGGACCTGTTATCCAGAATGCCCGGGACCTGGGGTTTTCCGGAGAATGGATATTTCTATAACTTGGATCTTCATACCTTAAGTATGGATCAAGTACAATGTACTGTTTTATTATTAAAGAGAAAAGGGAAATCGTTTTTTTTAAATTTAGATTATTTGGATAAAATAGAGTCTATGGGAGATGGCTGTTCCGTAATTCGGATCCTAATAGCAGATCCCATACCTGTACTAATGTTCAGCTCGGATAATGTCAGAGGATGAGGACTGCTTAGCATGGGAGCCAATGCCTCGGTATTTCAAATTAAAGCGGAAAAAGAAGGCTGTTAAAGTTGGCTATTCCTGTCTGTATGTCTTGACTGTTCTCTTGTATTACTAAATACTTGCTAAAAACATTATATTGCTATAGCAGTCCTTAATTAGAATGTCTCAGACAACAATGGAAAACAATCTAACCCACTCAGCACAAGCAGATATAGAACAGAACTGTATTTAAGAGTCATTAAGCTTTATTCACTGACTGAACCCTGAATATTTTCTCTTTCATAACACACAGACATTGAAGGGCTAAGCTAATAAAAGTCTGTAAAGCTCTGGAGGTTTAAGTGTGGGTTTTACTTACCAGTATGAGGAGGCTTTATAAAGGCACAAACCAGTAGATAAAACAATGTTGAATTATTACAGCCATAGAATTGTGTCCCACTGCCTGATTCACTCAAAGGGGCAAATTCACTAAGATTCGTAGTTGCGCCAGGCATAACTTCGCCACACTTCGCCAGGCGTAGTTTCGCTAGCGCTCCGCAAATTCACTAAAATCCGAAGTTGCGCTCAGGGTTAGAGTAAGGTTGCGAAGTTGCGCTAGCGTTGATTCGCTAAGCAAAGCGAAGTTACGCTAGAGATGGTTAATTTGCATACGGCGCCAAATTCAAATTTCAATGGAGGAATATGTAGCAGCACTACAAATGCCTGGGAAACCTTCAAAACATCAAATAAAATTTTTATTTTGCCCTACACATGTGCCCACTGTATAGTTAAGTTGAGTTAGGAAATGTAGGGGGGAAAATTTTCAATCTTTTTCAGCCTATCACCCATAATATAGAAAACGCCAGCGTTTTTTGGGAAAAATGTGAACTTTTTTTGAAGCAATCCCTATCTACTCTATTGCGCTTCGCCTGGTCTGAGTTGGCGAAGGAAGTCTAGCGTAAAAGGTAGCGTTCAGTACAATGCGCGCGTTAGTGAATTTGCGTAGTTACGTCCGTTGCGCAAATTCGCCAGGCATAAGGATGTGAAGTAACACTAGCGAATGTACGCCAGTGTCCGTTACTGAATTTGCGAAGTAACGAAAATGACCAACGCTAGCTAATTGACGCTAGCGTTAGGCGATTCGTCGCTTAGTGAATTTGCCCCAAAGGCATCTGTAACACAGTTACCTACAGGAGGAGACATACCCCTATTGTTTCCTTGTACTTTCATTTTCATTTGTGAATCTAATTTGTGCAAATACCACAATGTCCTCATGTTGCTTTCTGCTCATTTGTTGCACAATAAATGGAGCAAAGTCACACCGCACATCTTTTGTTTTGTCGCTGCTTCCCAAGCTTATAGAAAAAGTGATGGAGTGCACCAAAGAAATCCAATCAAATACAGCAGTGAAACATGAAATTTGCACCAGATGTCGGTAACAACCAAAGTTATCCATACATAAAGTTACATACATAAATACAGTTTGCTGCACAACCTTTGGATAAGCCAATGAAATTCTGGGAGAATATAGTCTGGTCAGATGAGACCAAACCATGGTTGGAGGAAAAATGGCATTGCCCATCACCCCAAAAACCAAACCAACAGTGACGTTTGAAGGTGGGAACATCACAGCGTGGGGCTGTTTTTTAGCATATGGCTCTGGCAGACTTCAAATGGAGAAATGTACCTGGACATTCTTGATAAGAATTTGCTGCCATCTATCAGGATGTTGAAGATGAAACGAGGGTGAACATTTCAGCAAGACAATTATCCCAAATACACAGCCAAGGAAACTCTCAGTTGGTTTCAGAGAAAGAAAATAAAGCTGCTAGAATGGTCCGGGCAATAACCTGGCTTGAATCAAAATCTACGGAAAGAACTGAAGATCAGAGTTCATAGAAGAGGCCCCTGGAACCTTCAAGATTTGAAGACAGTTTGTGTTAAAGAATGGGCTAAAATTACACCTGAGCAATGCATGCAATTAGTTTCTCCATACAGGAGGGTCTTGAAGTTGTGATTACCAACAAAGGCTTTTCTACTAAGTATTAAATACATTTCAGTAAGCGTGTTCAATACTTATTCCATGTGTCATTCCACTTTATTACACATAACTTAATTTATGGACTTTTTTGTTTTGATTTCTTTGTATGTGTAGATTACTTGGGTTGTTACCGACATCTGGTGTAATTTTCATGTCAGTAGCCTCATTAGAAATATATTTACTGAGAAAACCGTTGACGTGTTCAATACTTATGTGCCATCTGTACATATCTCTTATTTTTGTACATTTGCTATTCCCTAAGCTTTACTTGCAAAATGGTGCCATTGTTATTGCACTACTGATTCTGGGACATGTTTATAGTGTTTCTCTGTACAGTTTATAAGGGCACATATGGCAAACGTAATGAGTTGTACCGGCTATAGAACGTTTTATCTATGGGACCTGTTTCTTTTGCTTAGGAAAAGTTCAATGGCTAAATAGATGTGGGGCGGTTCTGCTTGGCCCAATTCAGAAATGTTCATATAAACACTAAGTAATAAGAGTAAGTTTTATGGTACATTAAAAAATGCCCTCTGCATCAGAAGGGTGAAAATCATAGAGAGGAGTACAATAGACACATTTGTTAATTATTGTTAGAGCTTTTCTATATGTATGTGTGTGTGTGTGTGTGTGTGTGTATATATATATATATATATATATATTTTTTTTTTTTTTTTTTAAGTTCAATGGTCATCTGCAGCTCCAAGCATTGTGTCAACAGTCAAAATCTACATGGAAATAAGCAGAGTTTACCCACTTTCTACCCACTGTCGGACTGGGTTTGTTAGGGCCCACTGGAAATAAGAATAAACAGATGAGAATTGGAGGCTACCAGCAGAGCCTCTAGTAATATATCAGGCCAGTCTGATTCTACCACAAAGCCCCCTTATCATAGGATTCGGTTCGGGATTCGGCCAGGATTTGGCCTTTTTCAACAGGATTCGGATTCAGCCAAACCGTATCCTAATTTGCTCATGCAAATTAGGGGCGGGATGGAAATCACTTGACTTTTTGTCATAAAACAAGGAAGTAAAAATGTTTTCCCCATACCACCCCTAATTTGCATATGCAAATTAGGACTTGGATTTGGTTCGGTATTCGGCCAAATCTTTAGAAAAGGATTCAGGGGTTCAGCCGAATCCAAAATTGTGGATTCGGTGCACCCTATAGTTTACTCATATAGGGCTTGACAAAGGGCCTGCGTAACCCAAAACATTGCCAATGGCATTTTAAGTAAAGTTTTTCACTTTTGCCAATAATACAGCTTGCACCCAGGGCGGCAAGGAGCCTGGTCCGCTTTCAAAGCATACATGAACCAAATATAGTTTACTCATATGTTCCTCCTTCTAACAAAAGCAATCATTATAATATTGATAACTGATGTTTTGTTTCGGATCCATTGCAAAAAGTAATAAAATGATCTAAAATGAGAGATCATTTTGATTGTTCTGAGATCCCATTAGCAGTCATCAGAGATTGTTATACTCCAGAAAACGGATTTCTAGGAAATGCGAGACAAAGCTGCGGTTTTCTCAATTTCTTAGCATCTGGCTAAGCATTCAGCAACACTTTGAACTTCATAAACTGCATTTAAACAGCGATGTTATTGCACCTGAATGGGGACCCTGTTTAACTCTGTTCTCTATCTTGCTATGTAGCCTGTTTTAAATATAAACAACATTCCTCTAACCTTCACTTACCCTCTGGCTTAGTGGGATTAAAATATTAGGGACAGATATTATTGTCCCAGAATAGCTGCCCAGGAGCAGAGTGGACTTCTTCTGTTACCTTTGCCTTCTTACAGCCGGCAGAACAAATGATCCTTGTCTGAGCCTCCTCAGATCCCTAAAACAATCTTTCTGCGATTGCTCAAGTCCCTGAGGCATTAAAAGTATTATTTGTGGGTAATAAACAATTTTGAATTATTAAATCAACTTTTTAGCACTCTAACGGCTGTTGCATTTTTCCCTTGTAAGGTACCATGGTAAGCCTTTGTAAGATGGTGTGTGTCCTCCGATACACTGTATGTGCTCATGTATGAAGTCTTCCATGTTAGCATGACACTCAGCTTGCTCTCTGTGCATATCTAGCAACTTGTCATGGTACAGGCTAATCATATTGTCGGGGGGTTAATTGTGGCTTTTTGTGCTCTCTCCATCCTGATATTGTGCTTAAATACTGTATGTTGTGTAAATGTGACTGCTATCTGTATAAATCTCGTTTATTGATGCACTGCGTTTATATGTATCATTTCTTTACGTGGCAATATTGTTAGGAATACTCAGGGTACACACACAGACACTGAGTTTGTTATTTTCTGACACAGATGGTGAACTGCAGCAGTGCAGGTCCCAATATAAAATGATAAAACCCTTTCCTTTCATTATCTGATCTGGAGAAGGCTGCACAGAACTCTGATTGGTTGTTGACACTGGTGCAGTACAGCTTCCATGTTTTTATTTTAGAAAATATGTCAGCCCTAACTGTCATAAGTAGACACTTGATGCACTCAACAAAGAGCTTTTGGTAATATACAAGGGACATTTCAAAATGACCTTATATTAAAATTGGGGGCAAATCTCAGCTGCTCAAATCACTATATGAGCACTCTAATGTTTAAACTGTAGCTGTTACTGGCAATCAAACATTTTTGTATTTCACCTACGTGCTGTATATAGAGCCAAGATCATTGTGTAGAGACCCTCCAGCTGAATTATAACTCCCCAGCATCCCACCCATTTATTTTGGCTATCGGTGTCTGCTGGGAATTTTACGGCACAAATGGTTTAACTATCCGTGAAACAGATGTTTTTGTTTTATTTACCTGGTAGTTCTTTCTAAGATACATTGTCCTAGTGACGGATCATTTGTATTTTGTCTATTCTAAGATTTTTTTTTCTTTCTTTAGAAATGTTTAGAGCTTAGAAATATTCTAACTGCTCCTTCTTTTCCCAACAGCGCCCGGTGTTTACTCATGAAAATATACAAACCCTCGGCGAACCGTAAGTTTTCTCTCTTTCTCTCATATGAAATAAATCCACTGTGTGTGTTATGTTTCTGTACAGATGTGGGATCGAAAGATTGTAGAATACCATTCCCTAAAGCTGCTAAATACATTGAACTGCATGCCTGCCATAGATCATAGGAACAATAACGCTGGATCTCAACTATCTGACCCCCAGCACCATCGATTGTACCTTCCCATCAGTCCCCGCAGTTTGTTTAAGCAGGACAGTCACATGATGGGACACTGCTGTATTTCTTATTAAAGGGTTTCCAGATAATAGATCCCATACCTGTGATAGTATTCATTGTTGTTACATAGGATTCTGTGAGCAAATAAGGAAGTCACTTTGTTTGCCTTGGGCTAGAGGAAAGAAATCTGCTCTGTTCTTGCACAGTGTTGTTTCCAGTATAAAATGTTATTATTGTCCTTTAGATAAATAAAGAATAGCTGTTCTGATTATACATTTTGTTATATGGATGCTACAGTAATATTAATGGATACGACTTAACAAGTGTGCCCAATTACGCTGCCATTCCAGGGGAAAATGCTGCATTATGGGTATAAAAAAAAACACATTGATGTGCATAATTAAAGTACCCTTGCGCTTGCATTCATAAACAAGCCCTATTACCCTGGTAGATGTTTTATAATAACTTGTTAATAAAAAGGATAATAATATCTAATGAAGTCTTGCCAGGTTTTGTAGTTAGTTTCTATGTTTTATATGACTCTGTGTTCTTCTTTACCTTTTGCTCCTCTGAGCCTTTGGTCTCTTTAGGCCTAACCTGTATGTTACGTTCCTTCTAAGATATCAGTCTTTGTACAACTACACGCCACGCAATGAAGATGAGTTGGAATTGAGGGAAGGAGATGTGATCGATGTCATGGAAAAATGTGATGACGGATGGTTTGTAGGTGAGTTTTTCAATAATAATTGTGGGGTTGACAGAGGTAATGTGCAAAGCATTCCCTTAAAGTTCCACCAGCAGGATTCCAACCCATAACCTCAATACATCACTGTAACTGGAACGCCTTTTTATAAGAGAGGTAACATAAACACGCAGGGCCCGAACACATACACTTCATATCGCCTGTGCTGGGATTGATTGTTTTCCAAATTCTTCAAGGGAAACTAAAGATAAAGAAGGTCGTGAGTAGCCATATACTTTTTAAAAAATATTGGATTAGACTTGCAAAAGTTGACGTAAAGCAAGGCTTGTCTATCTGGATTCCCATGGGCCAAATATGAACCTCTTTGCCATTTTTATGGCCTCCAGTTTGACTTCTTTATTGTAATATAAGAGCCATGAATATACTCTAAAATATATCCTTATAATTGTTATTATTGATATTAAAAATTGATTTCACTTATTTCACCAGCAATCAGGTCTGAGAAGTCCTGCCCTTAAGCAGGAGTCTCTGTTTATCTTTCCTACACTATTTATACATATAAAGAGATAAGGTTTTTTTGTCTGGTTTCAGGGACATCAAGGAGGACTAAATTCTTTGGAACTTTCCCCGGAAACTACGTGAAGAGGCTGTGAAAAACTGTTTCCGCTGCTTGACACTGCACATTTATGAGAGAATGCTAGGAAGCACGCTTCTGTTTTCTAACCATTCAAGTGTAAGCCCTGCTGCTGCCTGCCAACATCAACCAGCAGTATTAGAGTTCAATGGACACGTTTCTTGCCATAGCTCAGTCTAGACCATCACCACTCATTATTCACTTTTATTGCCTCTTTATGTCATTCTGAGCAACAGTTATTACACTCTAAGATTAGCAGCTCCACAGGACAATCTGCCATCTTGGATATAATGATAACTACAATGCCAGGCCTGCTATGGTGCAGGCTTAATTGTTATTATCTTTATGTAGGAACAGAGACATCTAGTTTTAGCCTAATGTGTAGTTAATAAAACATAAGCTTCAAACAGAGAAAAGCTGTTTAGAGGCGGTGATGTCTTATGTCCTCATATCTCTAATTTCATTACAGACCCTGAAACCAGTGATACATTAAGTACTTATTAATGTGTATAAAGCATCACTATCACTAATCAGTAAGCCCAAAACTTCCCCAAAATGACATCTTTCATTTCTTTTAACCTGTATATAAACACTAATCCTGTCATTGATGAAGTCACTAAAAACTACAGTGGCCCGTAATTTTCTTAGCAACGGGTTGTCAGGCAATAACAATGAACGCAGCAATCTGATTGGTTGCCATGGGTTACTCCTTTCTGAGTTATTGGGCAGGGACATCTGAAATACAGCTATCATTAAAAATTCTGCAGGTCTGTAATAGCAAGACCTATTGCATTGGCCATGCATCATCACCTCTTCTTGAAACCTGAATGCAGAATGATAACAAAGTTCTATAAAACAGAACCCATGGGAATATGAGACAGTGGGGCTCATTTAACAACACTGGACAAATCTGCCCATGGGCAGTACCTATAGCAACCAATCAGTGATTAGCTTTTTGAAACCAGCTGCAAGTAGGACAATGAATGCAGCATTCTGATTGGTTGCCATGGGTTACTGCCCATGGGCAAATTTGCCCAGTGTTGATAAATGAGCCCCAGTGTCTTGTTAGGGTAGAGCTACATGGGCGACTTTGGTGCGTTTCCGGCAGATCCAACGTGCTGCGTCAAAACGCAGGCGTTAAATCGGATGCAACGGAGAATAAGGTAAGCAATAGCAATGTCGGATGGTGTTGCATCGTAGAATGCTGCATGCTGCGTCTGCATCCGACAGTCGTGCCGGATGAATGATGCAACAAGATCCGACATTTGTATTTTACCTTATTTTCCATCGCATCCGATTTGACACCTGCGTTTTGGCGCAACGGTCGCCCATGTAGTTCTACCCTGAGCCTTAACAGAACCAGGGACCCAGAGGATTGGAGAGCAGCAATTTCTATGTCCACCTCACATTAAAGATTTGAATCTCAAATGGAATTTGTTAATACAACGGATTAGGAATATCTGTTGGTTCCTTTGTTTTACTGCTAACATCTGCATCAAAGCACAGGATTATGTTAGAATAACTATACAAGCTGGGGTGTGTTGACTGCACTTATATTTATACATTTATATGAATGTTTGCCTGGGTTACACATCATTATATAGGGTACTCACACTGCAAACCAACAAGTCACAAATATTAAGCCTGGTATTAAGCCTAGTATTTTCCTATATTGTTCTCGTTGAGTGTGTGTGTGTGTTTAACTTCAGGACATTTGTGTGAAGGTAAGCACAAACCTGGTAGCATGGTATCCATAATGTCATGTGAGAAGCAAGTTCCTTGCTGCCATGTTATTGGCCCAACACCAATAAATACAGCGGTCTCTTTTGTGCTGAAATCATGTCGTATAAATGAGTTATTTAGTGTCACCTTTATTGCCTTGTGTACATTTTTGCAGAGCACATTTACTCTGGGTTTATGAGACAGGGAACTTGTTGAACTGCATCCCTCAGTTCCCCTCTCTGCCAACTTTTGGGAAACTGGAAGATATAGTACAGCAACTACATGGTGGCGTTACTCATGCTCAATATATAGCTCCGCCATAGTAGACCGATCTTGGGAGGAAGAATTGTGGAACAGTAAATTGTAATGGTAAAACTTTATGCAGCAACCACAGCCAGATATTCTCAGGGGATAATGGGAGGTGCATTTCAGATAGCTGGAGGAATTCTTGTTGAACAGCTTTTCATGGCTGAAAATAACTACAGATCCATTTAGACCTTTTCACTTTTATGATCTTGCAGTCAGTTGGATTTGTTTGAAAAACAAATTGATCAATAAACGTTTCAATGCCTTGGTTGCATTAATGCACAGTGCACACCCTTTAATATATTGTGGAAACCCCATTGCTTTGGTGATATCAGTTAGTGAGTTTGGATAGTTCTCTCAACTTTACGGAACTACATTTTGCTATTTTATTTGACTCCTCATAGAAGAAGAATTCAAACGCATTGCAACTGGATCTCTATTCTCCTGTTAAGATGGATCACATTGATCTTTTTCTTCTTCAAGCCATTTCCTAGTAGAGTTGCCCCTCTGATTCCAAAAATAAATTAATATTTAGGGGGTCATTTGTCAAAGGCCGAGTGAACTCACACTTCAAATGTTTTCTAATTTAAGAGAAAACTCAAATCAGTGAATTCAGGCTTAAAAACCAAAAAACTCAAATGATTCTTTCTATACACCTTGAGCTGTGCTGGCTTTCCACAAAGATTTTCTTTTATTATTAAAACCAAAAAGGTCGTATATTGGAAATGGCTTTAGGAGACTGAATGAGTCTTCTTGCAAGATTTAGGTTTTCTTTTTATCTATACACTCGCATATAAAAACTGCATATACTGATACCTATAGTAAACTAGGTGTAGATCACAAGTAGACTAGTTGAAGATCACAATAGCCTTCAAATCATCCAAGCCACTCTTACAGGCATTAATAGCATCTGTCATCACCTGGCAGGACATCCCACAACCTCACTGCCCTCACCACTGCTTCTAATGAAAGATCAGTTCCTGATGTTGTGGCCTCTGGTTCCTCGATCTTTTTAGGAAAAACCATCCCGTTATCAAAGATACTTTGAAATACCTTCATTTATATTCCCATATTCTGATCTTTTGTAACCTTCTTGTGGACCATAGTAAGTTATGCACTATGCAGCCATCAATCATCAATGAATCCTTACAGGAAATAGATACTTCCAAACAGTCCATTTTGGTTAATGTCAGTTGAATGACTTTCATATGTAAATCTGAACAATCCCACGGTATAAACAAAGGGTCTGCACTGATTCCATTCTAAAACTACTGTTGATTACAAGATCTTAAAAGTGACAAATTTTCTTGCGTGGTTTATCATCATTTCAGCAACATTAGCATGTTAATAAAGGAACAATGGACTTCTGATATCCACCATACTTCATGTTTGTGCTTTCTCTAACATAGACCCATACTCATTTACAGAGTTTTACTGCCCAAACACCTGCTACGGGCTTTAAACATAAGAAAAAAGGAACACTGTGTGCTAAGGTGGACTGTACTTAGTTCAGTTATGGATGTGTCTAATGCCACTGAAATAAATGCACTAGGAGGTATGTAATGTATTTAACGCATGAAATTAAAGCTTAATTGAGTAAATGCTGTTGCTTCTAATTAAGGAGTAAGAAAGACGAATTAGTCGTACAGAAATGCCTGTACTTAAAGGGATACTGTCATGGGGAAAAAAAATTTTTTCAAAATGAATCAGTTAATAGTGCTGCCCCAGCAGAATTTTGCACTGAAATCCATTTCTCAAAAGAGCAGATTTTTTTATATTCATTTTTGAAATCTGACATGGGGCTAGACATATTGTCAATTTCCCAGCTGCCCCAAGTCATGTGACCCGCGCTCTGATAAACTTCAATCACTCTTTACTGCTGTACTGCAAGTTGGAGTGATATCAACCCCCTCCCTTTCCCCCCCCCCCCAGCAGCCAAACAAAAGAACAATGGGAAGGTAACCAGATAACAGCTCCCTAACACGAGATAACAGCTGTCTGGTAGATCTAAGAACAACACTCAATAGTAAAAACCCATGTCTCACTGAGACACATTCAGATGGAAAAACAGCAGCCTGCCAGAAAGCATTTCTCTCCTAAAGTGCAGGCACAAGTCATATGACCAGGGGCAGCTGGGAAATTGACAAAATGTCTAGCCCCATGTCAGAATTCAAAATTGAATATAAAAAAATCTGTTTGCTCTTTTGAGAAATGGATTTCAGTGCAGAATTCTGCTGGAGTAGTACCATTAACTGATGCGTTTTGAAAAAAACATGTTTTCTGATGACAGGATCCCTTTAAGGCTCACAGTGATTGTGAATAGTCTTGCTCTTTCACCAGTTTATAGTGGTGTTTATGGTTAATGCACCCACCAATTCTGTCCATTCACATATATAATGCTTGATCCGCCCATTGACTGTAAAATCATCTCAGCATTGAGATACAGAAAAATGTTCCTCTGTGAATGACGATTGTGGACCTCTGCTTCAGAAAAATAACTACTTAAATGAATATACAACATGTAGTAGCCAATGAAAGCTAACCTCTGTGTGAGCCTTCACACTAGAAATGGAAGCCATCCATCTCTGCTAGGTGAAATGTGAACAATAGCTGTGCATTATAACAGCATGCGATACTATATGATGAGTGTATTTTTTGACCAAAGTGTCCCCTTTGAGACTGAGGACCCAGCGCAAATGTTTCTGTTCTGACCTAGCCCTGGCTATGGGTTTGACATTAGTGCTTCACACCATTCCTCAAGATCTACTAACATTCTGTTATATGGACATACCGTAGCTGCTAGAGTATTAGTGAGTCCATCCAAGTTAGTGAAGTTCTTTTCTCAAGTTTGTCCAAGTTGAATGGAATTCTTTACTTGAGAATGGGTGAGTCTGTAAAAGTGCACCAAGAGTTGGTGCATCTATCCAATCAGAGAGGTTCTTCAGTTGAGTAGTCTTGAGTCTGTCCAAGACAAAGAGGTTCTTCAGTGGAATTTTGGTTAGCCTATCCAAGGCAGTTACATTCTTCAGTTGAGTATTGGATAGTCTATAAAAGGCAGAGAAGATCTTCATTTGGGAATTGGTGAGACTGTCAATGGTCGAGTATTAGTGAGATTTTCCAAAGCAGAGAAGTCCTTTACTTGAGATATGGTGCATTTATCCAAGGCAGAGATGCTCTTCAGTATTGGTGAATGTGACCAAGCAAAGAAGTTCTTCCATTGTGTGTAAAGCAGACAAATACTTCAGTTGAGTATTGGTGAGACAGTCCATGGCAGATAAGTTCTTCAGTTCAGTATTGTAGAGACTGTCCAAATAAAGTTTTCTGCCAGAGTTCTAGACAGGTTTCAGATGAATCTTCAAGACAGTGAAGTTCTCTTTGCGCCACTTACTCATAGCCATTAATTTCCATGCATCTCAACCTGTTTGTGGTTCTTCTTTACTGGTGTCAAATGCTCTGCACTTGTCGATAATTCAGCATCCAACAAAATCAATATACACAACAAGTTTTTGTTGCACCTTAAAATAGTGCTTATCGAATAACTCCTCTTATTAGACTCACAGATCTGTTCACTTTTGATTTAGTATTTTGTACATACAGTATGTTTGCTTGATTTTCTTTGTACAGCGCTTCCGTCCAACCTACTATTCTGCTTCTAGCAAGTCTTCTAACTGTGAGCATCGACAGCTTCTCTCTGCTCTTGGCCACGCTAAATATTCCAGACCTGTAAAATAGCCTTTTATGAAAGATTTTGTGAAACACTGAACTTGGTTTTACCAGTGGTATCTAAATGTATATATTTATTTGTTATAGAGAAATGCTATTAAAATACACATCTCTTTTGCAGTATACAGTATTTCATGTTGAAGAAATAAAGAAGCTTTATATTTGGAAGGCTTTCCGTTTTAAACTTGTTCTACAGCATGCGGCTTTGCTTTAAAGTTGACACCTTTCTTTGATGCCATTATGATGGAAGACTTCCGTGTCTATTGCTTGTATTATTTAAAAAAAAGAAACAGTTTCTACTTTGTATCTGATGATAAAAGAAATTTTTAATACCTGGCTTACAGGTAATTAACAGCAAATTCTTACAAGCAAATGTATTTGTGTTATCTTCCTTTTTTTCTGTTTTTTTTTCCTTGAATAGATATCTAATAAATTTTGCCTGGAGTAAAACAAGACTTTGTCTATTTTCATGTAAAGAATGAAATATTGGGATTTCATCACCAGGATCCTAATAGACAATTAGTACAGTTTGTGTTATCTGATTCTGAGAACACTTGTGACTTATCTCAATCAGCATGTACAGCGAAATATATTGAAGATGATACTTCCTTCGTGTATGTCTAGTATTGGTGCAAAATGAAACCCAAAATATTTAATTTTGCTAATCTGGGGTTTAGAACCCCAAAGGAAGATTGTCTTGACCATTCTGTATTGGTGTTGTCCATTGCTTAATCTAGGAGTATGGGAGTGATGTGTGGGTTGACCCGGGTTACTATTTGGCCAACCATTGTGGGTTAGGATTGAGTTAGACTGGGGAAGAACACGCCTCCACTGCTTCCAAATATTCTCGGTCTTAAATAACCAGAGGCGCTTACAGAAGGGCAAGATGGTGCAGGTACGGGTCAGTTGCGTTTCCTACAATGGCAACATTTTTCGGTTTAGGGTTGGGTAAGGGTCAAGGTTTTCCTGAGCCGAACGTCACTATGTATGGATATGTATGAGTATGGAGGCCGGGTAAATGAAGCAAATATAAAGTACAACTATGCACAAAAGAGTATCAGAGTTTTGGTAATAATAGATCTATAACAGTTTTAACCTTTTTACCATGTTTAGCATGATACCGTGGCCTAGATATGCCCAGTTCCCACTGCAATCCCAATACAATCTATGTTTCTGGTATTCTGTATGTTTTGTAAGACAGTGAAATAGTCAAAATTCAAGAGGTTAATCTTTATCTACTTCAAATAAACTCTCATTTCAAAAAATGTTACCTTAAATATTTTTAAAAAAATTCAAAATATTAAAAACCTTGAAGGAATAAAATCCTGGAAAAAAACTTGAATGCCTTATTTTTAGCAAGTTTACAAGCTTTAAAAAACTCGAATTGAATAGTTTACATTTTGGCTAGGAAAGCTCCCCATTGACTTTTACATGACCTCGTCGCAAGTTTAAATCTTTCAAAAAATGTCGTCATTTTTATTAAACCATTATTGACATTCTTTTTAGTGCCAAAAATGTAAATTGCTGAAAAATAAATAGAAACCCCTATACATTGGTAGCAGGGAAAGTGTTAAATTAGTAAAAAAAAAAAAAAAACATGCCTCATGTGATGTATTCTTGTTTCCTGCAAATTGAATTAGCCTTGATTAGAAGAGCTCCTTCACAATGAGTGCACTCATATGGGTCTTTATTCAGTTCTGTGTTGGCTGTTACCAATCAGAGATTGGGCAGAGATTTATATTGTATAAATAGTCATTGTAAGTAAGGCTATTTTATTGATGACTCTGGGGAGTAAGTTGCATAAGCGAGAATGAGCTGAGCCAAGGTGAATGGGTTGGTACTTTGGGTTGAGCTATGCACATTGGCGCAGATTTTAAGGGGTTATCGGGTTATCTACTAGAACTCTTTTTTTTTTAGGGCAAGTTTTTAAAGATTTATTATACCACAATGCTGCAAAATGCCCGAATCCAAAAAGCTACTATCTCAAACCTAACGAGGTCAAGTATGTATAAGTAAATGGCAGATGCCCCTATCTCAGTTTGAAGATATCGTGGATTCCATGGGGTTAAGCCCGATAATTAAAAAAATGTGGGGTTTTTGGGCAATTACCCGAAAAAATCGAATCAGGGGGGAAAAAAAGTCCCAAAAAATCGTACAATTCTAGTTTTCGCTCGATTTTGTCGAGTTTTTTGCGGATCTGATTTATTCGAGTTATTTTAATTATAAATGCAATATTATGGATTGGAGTTTGGTCAAGCTTTTTTTATTTAAAAAATGACATAAAATTGGATTTTAGTAAATAACAACAGCTCAGTAACTACCATATGGAGTCTGTTTCAGTCCGGCCAAGCAATGAACCTCCCCCCCATAGAACATACTCTTAATTACATGCTCACGTGCTCTGGGCACATAGCAAACTTACAGAATATGTCATCTTGTTGCCTGAACAAAACTTGTAAATTTAGACTTGTTACAATTGTTGTTTGTGTTACATTGTTTATTAGATGAGGTACATAACAACTAGTAGTAAAGCAGGATCTAAGCTGACATTGACTTAGTCTCCAAATGATGAGCCACTATTCACTTTCAATCCAACCTGATTTTCAGAATTTTCTGAAGCTGAATTTATCTCGATATTTTCTGAAAAAAAACTCTGACCAAATCCCCACGGGTTTTTTCTGCTTATTTATAAATACACTTTTGCAAAAACTTTGTTTGTGGGAAAAAACCCTGAAAGAATCGTGAAAAATACGAATCGTATGAATTTTTCAGATTTTCCACCCAAAAACTTTTTTTTTCTGATTTTGCCCGAAAACCACGAAATCTTCGGATTATTGTACGTAACCCAGTGCAGATCAAAATATCTTTAGAACTTCTCCCATAGACTTATATGCAATCACGACAGGTCTAAGATGCTGGATTTTCAGATTCTGACTTTTTCCATCGGAATTTAGTAAATAAGCCATTGGACTTCAATATTAGAAAAACAGTCACACATAGAAAAAAGAAAGTAATTGAAAAATGTATTCATTTTTGGTGAACTATCGGACACCAACTGAACTGCAAAAAAGTGTTGAGAGATGAACAAGCCCTTTAAGGCAGAGCTGACCCTAACCCTTCCTTAGAAGAGCAGTGCATGGGGTCCAACCTCAAGTACAACCGGGGTGACATTTTTATTTGTTGCTTATTTCCAATCTAGGATATTTCTGCAGTTATACCAACTTGACTACCAAGCTTTATATATATATATGTAATGATGTTCTATCTAAGGGATCGTATCAAACATGAACTGCGAGTGGCAAATGACTGAAATCCCCTGATTTATAAGAACATATTTTAGCACTGGGCTTAGCACTAGCACTTGTGTTTCTCACAAAGAGAGTAGCCCCCTAAAGAGCCCTGGTAGATTTAAGAGCCTCAGCTACAATATTATGAGTTCCTTGTTGCTAAGTTGCTGTGTGCAGTACATTTTGGGGAGGACAGACAGAGCTATCAATCTCCAGGACACAAATCAGTGACTCAGTGACTAATGTGCTTTGCCAGGAACGATGCACCATTGAAACAAGAGCGGCCAGAGGGCTGAACCATAGAGCACCGGGCAAGTCATTTCTATTTTTAAGGGCCATCACATTTGGGACATTAATAAGTACACTTGATATATTCAAGGTCTGGTAGGAGAAAGCTCTGATAATATTAATCTGTCTACTAGAAGCCAAATCAACAGTGACTGTTTCATTTGCCTAATGCTTTATTCATAGAATTTCCACACCTGAGCTTTTCACGTGGGACGTATTTGCTGTTAAAGTGTCACTTTTAGTCATTTCCTGATGTGTTAGTATTAAAGGGGAATTCCGGCTTCCAAACCAAAACTTGATAAGGAGGCCCACATAACACAGAAACGCTTAATATGCCCATCACAGTTACCTGTTTCTTCAAAAAGTATGAGTAAATGCCATTTTCTAAGCTGAAATCCAGCTGTTTAACAGTTCTTCTATTTCTACATCATTTGAAATTCTGTCAGGGAAGGAGGGACTAAATACTAATGTTACAAATTGTAACAACTTCTCCACAGCTTACAGACAGCATGCAGGAACTACATAACCCACAATGCATTGCACTGTGATGTTCCTTTCCTTATTGAAATCACGTGTGCAGGGAATTGTGGGGTTTGGAGGATACAGGCTAAGGACAGCTGGCTGTTGATACAAAGTAACAGTAGTCAGTCAGCTCAGCAAAGTAGTCAGACAGATCAGCAGGAGAGCAGGGGGCTAGGCTTAGGGAACTGTCAGAAACCATTAAAAATCATGAAAAGTCTGCATATTTTTTAATTGATATATGTTGCAAAGTTGCTTGAAATTATCTTTACATTTCAAAAAAAAGCTTAAGTTATGTTTTTGTGGAGTTCCCCTTTAAATATAAGGCACTTCTCCACACTGGTGTAAGCAACAGACTTAGCAGTTGCTAATATAGCCAAATAAGATCCCATTTAGGAGTATCCCAAAAAAATTGTCGCGCGTTAAAAGTATTCGGACGCCCATGGACTTTAATGCATTGGGACGAAATAGTGGCGTTTCTAAAAATTGTTGCTTGCGTCAAAATTATTCTGACACCCGTTGACTTCAATGCTTTCTGCAAATTTTTCAGTAAATTCTCAAATTTTTCAGCGAATCGAAATGGCACAGATTCACCCATCACTAGTATCAACTTCAATGAGCACCAACACAAGAACAATTGTGGCGGCTACTGAGTTAGTTGGAGTGGCCCATGGTGTAACATTCCCATTAACCATTAAATATTAACAATTAAATACACTAGTCATACATACAGACAAATACAAGAAAGATACATTGGGGCCTATTTATCATGCTGTGTAAAAATTGGAGGAAACATCACTGGTTATGCCCAGAGCAACCCATCAGTAGGGATGTAGCGAACGTCGGAAAAAAAGTTCGCGAACATATTCGCGAACTTGCGTCAAAAATGCGAACGGTTCGCGAACGTCGCGAACCCCATAGACTTCAATGGGAAGGCGAATTTTAAAAGCTAGAAAAGACATTTCTGGCCAGAAAAATTATTTTAAAGTTGTTTAAAGGGTGCAACGACCTGGACAGTGGCATGCCAGAGGGGGATCAAGGGCAAAAATGTATCTGAAAAATACATTGTTGACACAGCGCTGCGTTTTGTGCTGTAAAGGGCAGAAATCACACTACATTTCTAAACCTGTGTAATAAAATGCTTTAAAACGTCCGGCGTCTACATGCCAATCAAGTCGTGTAAAAGTTACAGCCTGTTCACACGCAAAGACGAAACGCGGTGCTTACTGCAACGCTAAAAGACGCAAAGAGCTTTAATGAATGATACCGTAAAGTGAGCAAATAATAGTTTTTAATTACTAGTTGCTTGTCACCTCCAGGATGTTCGTCCTGTTGGTGGCAATATTTCTGTAGTGGTGTGTTTAGCAGTCACCGTGCTTGTGCGCTAGTGCACGGTCAGGCAGAGGTAATTCAATGTACAGTGAAGTGAACCAAAAAACACTGATTCTGCAGTGTGGGCCCAGTTTTGGTCTACTTTATTGATCACCTGCGGTGACCATAAAAGATGCGATTTTGCCACTGTTGCAGAACCCTAAAAAATTAGGCATGTGTACTTTCCTGAAAAATTATGTTTTTTTTGTCGCAGCCACTGAACCAGAAGTCCAGAAACAATATGCCATATAAATGCTGAAAATATAAAAAATTTTTTGTGGCAGCCACTGCAGCACAGAGGCCAGAAAAAATATGCCATATAATGCAAACAATATTAATTTTTTTTGTCGCAGCCACTGCAGCACAGAGGCCAGAAAAAATATGCCATATAAATGCAAACAATATAAATTTTTTTTTTGTCGCAGCCACTGCAGCACAGAGGCCAGGAAAAATATGCCATATAAATGCTAACAATATAAATTTTTTTTGTCGCAGACACTGAAGCACAGAGGCCAGAAAAAATATGCCATATAAATGCTGAAAATATTCAATTTTTTTGGTCGCAGCCACTGAAAGCACAGAGGCCGAAACAATATGCCATATAAATGCTGAAAATATTAATTTTTTTGTCAAAGCCACTGAAGCACAGAGGCCAGAAAAAATATGCCATATAAATGCTGAAAATATTCATTTTTTTGTCACAGCCACTGAAGCACAGAGGCCAGAAAAAATATGCCATATAAATGCTAAAATATTCTGTTTTTTTTTGGTCGCAGCCACTGAAGCACAGAGGCCAGAAAAATATGCCATATAAATGCTGAAAATATAAAATTTTTTTGGTCGCAGCCACTGAAGCACAGAGGCCAGGAAAAATATGCCATATAAATGCTGAAAATATTCTGGTTTTTTTGGTCGCAGCCACTGAAGCACAGAGGCCAGAAAAATATGCCATATAAATGCTGAAAATATTCATTTTTTTGTCACAGCCACTGAAGCACAGAGGCCAGAAAAAATATGCCATATAAATGCTGAAAATATTCATTTATTTTTGTCGCAGCCACTGAAGCACAGAGGCCAGAAAAAATATGCCATATAAATGCTGAAATATTAAATTTTTTTGGTCGCAGCCACTGAAGCACAGAGGCCAGGAAAAATATGCCATATAAATGCTGAAAATATTCTGTTTTTTTTGGTCGCAGCCACTGAAGCACAGAGGCCAGAAAAAATATGCCATATAAAATGCTGAAAATATTCATTTTTTTGTCACAGCCACTGAAGCACAGAGGCCAGAAAAAATATGCCATATAAATGCTGAAAATATTCATTTATTTTTTGTCGCAGCCACTGAAGCACAGAGGCCAGAAAAATATGCCATATAAATGCTGAAAATATTAAATTTTTTTGGTCGCAGCCACTGAAGCACAGAGGCCAGGAAAAATATGTCATATAAATGCTGAAAATATTCTGTTTTTTTGGTCGCAGCCACTGAAGCACAGAGGCCAGAAAAAATATGCCATATAAATGCTGAAAATATTCATTTTTTTGTCCACAGCCACTGAAGCACAGAGGCCAGAAAAAATATGCCATATAAATGCTGAAAATATTCATTTATTTTTGTCGCAGCCACTGAAGCACAGAGGCCGAAACAATATGCCATATAAATGCTGAAAATATTCATTTTTTTTGTCACAGCCACTGAAGCACAGAGGCCAGAAAAAATATGCCATATAAAATGCTGAAAATATTCTGTTTTTTTTGGTCGCAGCCACTGAAGCACAGAGGCCAGAAAAACTCAGGATTTACCTGGATTCAAATTAAACCAGTAGGGTTTGCACCCTAGTTTGTAACGGTGGTGGAGGGAGGAGGACGCTAAAGGACAGCTGTATGTGGAGTCATGAGGCGTGCAGAGAAGGACAGCTGCATGGGGAGTCAGAATCAGAAACTCAGAACAAGTCTTCCGGCGTGCAGTAACCCTCCGAGATCCACCCCTCATTCATTTTAATAAAGGTCAGGTAATCCACACTTTTGTGACCTAGGCGAGTTCTCTTCTCAGTTACAATCCCTCCTGCTGCACTGAAGGTCCTTTCTGAGAGGACACTTGAGGCGGGGCAAGACAAGAGGTTCATGGCAAATTGTGACAGCTCTGGCCACAGATCAAGCCTGCGCACCCAGTAGTCCAGGGGTTCATCGCTCCTCAGAGTGTCGATATCTGCAGTTAATGCCAGGTAGTCCGCTACCTGCCGGTCGAGGCGTTCTTTGAGGGTGGATCCCGAAGGGTTCTGCCGCTGCCTTGGACTGAAAAACATTTGCATGTCTGACGTTACAGAGTGGCCAAAGTGCTTTGTCCTTGCAGGTGCGCTCGTGGCAGGATTACTGGCACCTCTGCCCCTGGAATGTTGATGAGTTCCTGAAGTGACATCACCCTTAAAAGCATTGTACAACATGTTTTGCAGGCTGGTTTGTAAATGCAGCATCCTTTCAGACTTGTGGTATGTTGGTAACATTTCTGCATCTTTATGCTTGTACCGAGGGTCTAGTAGAGTCGCGACCCAGTACAGGTCCTTCTCCTTAAGCCTCTTGATACGGGGGTCCTTCAACAGGCATGACAGCATGAAAGACCCCATTCTCACAAGGTTGGATGCAGAGGTATCCATCTCCGCTTCCTCGTTATCAAGGACTGCATCATCCACGGTCTCCTCCCCCCAGCCACGTACAAGACCAGGGGTCCCCAAAAGGTCACCACTAGCCCCCTGGGAAGCCTGCTCCTGTTGGTCCTCCTCCTCCACAAAGCCACCTTCCTCCTCTGACTCCACTTCTGACACCTCTCCCTGCGTTGCAGCAGGTGCCTGGGTTCGTTCTGGTAATTCCGACCAGAAATCGTGCGCTTCCTGCTCCTCGTCACGCTGGTCTACAGCCTCATCTGTCACTCGTCGCACGGCACGCTCCAGGAAGAAAGCAAAGGGTATTAGGTCGCTGATGGTGCCTTCGGTGCGACTGACCATATTTGTAACCTCTTCAAAAGGGCGCATGAGCCTGCAGGCATCGCGCATAAGCACCCAGTAACGGGGGGAAAAAATCCCCAGCTCTGCAGATCCAGTCCTACCACCCAGTTCAAACAGGTATTCGTTGACGGCTCTTTGTTGTTGCAGCAGACGTTCCAACATGAGGAGCGTTGAATTCCAGCGAGTCTGGCTGTCGCAAATCAAACGCCTGACTGGCATGTTGTACCGCTGCTGAATGTCAGCAAGGCGTGCCATGGCTGTATAGGAACGTCTGAAATGGGCCGACACCTTCCTGGACTGCCTGAGAACGTCCTGGAATCCTGGGTACTTTGAGACAAAACGTTGTACTATTAAATTCAGAACATGTGCCATGCAGGGCACATGTGTTAAATTGCCCAGTCTCAGTGCTGCCAACAGATTGCTTCCATTGTCACACACCACTTTTCCGATCTTCAGTTGGTGTGGGGTCAGCCACCGATCGGCCTGTGACTGCAGAGATGACAGGAGTACAGATCCGGTATGGTTTTTGCTTTCCAGGCACGTCATCCCCAAGACAGCATGACAACGGCGTACCTGGCACGTCGAATAGCCTAGGGGGAGCTGGGGGTGCACAGGTGTGGAGGAGGAGGACCCAGCAGCAGAGGACGAAGAAGAGGAAGAAGACGAGGTAGAGAGCGAAGGAGGAGTAGAGGTGGTGGCAGAACCGCGTGCAATCCGTGGCGGTGACACCAACTCCACTGTCGTTGTTGAGCCACACATTTCCTGCTTCCCAGCCATGACCAAGTTCACCCAGTGGGCAGTGTAGGTGACATACCTGCCCTGACCATGCTTGGAGGACCATGCGTCAGTAGTCATATGGACCTTTGGCCCAACACTAAGTGACAGAGATGCGGTGACTTGGCTCTGCACATGGCGGTACAGGTGTGGTATTCCCTTTTTTGAAAAAAAATTGCGGCTGGGTACCTTCCACTGCGGTGTCCCAATTGCTACAAATTTGCGGAAGGCCTCAGAGTCCACCAGCTGGTATGGTAAAAGCTGGCGGGCTAAGAGTGCGGACAAGCCAGCTGTCAGACGCCGGGCAAGGGGGTGACTCGCAGACATTGGCTTCTTACGCTCAAACATGGCCCTCACAGAAACTTGGCTGGGGGCAGATGACTGGGAATGGGAACTGGTGGTCAAGGTGGAAGGCGGAGTGGAGGGTGGTTCAGACGGGTCAAGGACAGCAGAGGTAGAGCAGTAAGATGCTGGACCAGAAGGAGAGTGGCTTTTAGTTTGCCTGTTGCCTTTGAGGTGTTGCTCCCAAAGTGCTTTGTGCTTGCCGTTCATGTGCCTTCGCATAGAAGTTGTACCTATGTGGCTGTTGGGCTTCCCAAGACTCAGTTTCTGACTGCACTCATTGCAAATTACAACGCTTTTGTCAGAGGCACACACATTAAAAAATCCCACACTGCTGACCTTTTTGAGGCTGGCAATCTGGCGGTAAAAGTAGAAGTCGGCGGCGTTGGCGGCAATGGCGGGTGCGTTGGCCGGCTGACCACAGGTGCCGATACATGTTGTTGCCCTACTGTTCCCTGCGAGCTGTCCTCCCTGCTTCTTCTAAGTCTTATTCTCCTCCTGCCTCTCTGACTCTCCGTCTCTCCATCTGAACTATCCTCCTCTTGCTCTCTTCTACTGGGCACCCACAAAACATCAATCTCCTCATCATCATTCTCCTCAGATGCATCAATTTCTTCTAACAGCTCACAGAAGGAAGCAGCAGCGGGGACCTCCTCGTCATCACTCATTATGTCCATCTCTGTTGTGTTCTCTGCCAGAATTAAATCTGGTGTAACGTCCTCATCTCCTTCATCTTCTTCTGCCAATAATGGTTGTGCATCACTCAGTTCAAGAAACTCATGTGAAAATAACTCCTCTGACTCCAGTGAAGAAGGGGCGCCGGTGGTGGAGGAAGTGTTACGTGGGGTGCCCATAGCAGTGGAGGATGAGGATGTTGTGGTAAAGTTAGAAACGGTAGAGGATGGGGTGTGCTGTGTAAGCCAGTCAACTACCTCTTCAGCATTTTGGGAGTTCAGGGTCATTGCCTTTTAAAACTGGGCAATTTCCTAGGGCCACAGGATAGCATAGCAGCACGGCCCCTAGTGCCTCTGCGTGGCGGCCTGCCTTTGCCTGGCATTATTTTTAAAACAAAAACAACAACAACTCAGGTGGTGTTTCTGGAGACGGTATTATTATTGATATTTAGACAGAATGTGAACAAGCTCACACAGCTAAGTGGCAGTGGTTTGAAAATGAAGAACACACTGGGCAAATAATGCCTACAAGGTCAACGTATACACTACAGCAGTGGTGGATACGGAATATATTATTGCTGCTTGAAAAACGTCACTCAGGTGGTGTTTCTGGAAACGGTATTATTATTGATATTTAGACAGAATGTGAACAAGCTCACACAGCTAAGTGGCAGTGGTTTGAAAATGAAGAACACACTGGGCAAATAATGCCTACAAGGTCAACGTATACACTACAGCAGTGGTGGATACGGAATATATTATTGCTGCTTGAAAAACGTCACTCAGGTGGTGTTTCTGGAGACGGTATTATTATTGATATTTAGACAGAATGTGAACAAGCTCACACAGCTAAGTGGCAGTGGTTTGAAAATGAAGAACACACTGGGCAAATAATGCCTACAAGGTCAACGTATACACTACAGCAGTGGTGGATACGGAATATATTATTGCTGCTTGAAAAACGTCACTCAGGTGGTGTTTCTGGAGACGGTATTATTATTGATATTTAGACAGAATGTGAACAAGCTCACACAGCTAAGTGGCAGTGGTTTGAAAATGAAGAACACACTGGGCAAATAATGCCTACAAGGTCAACGTATACACTACAGCAGTGGTGGATACGGAATATATTATTGCTGCTTGAAAAACGTCACTCAGGTGGTGTTTCTGGAGACGGTATTATTATTGATATTAAGACAGAATGTGAACAAGCTCACACAGCTAAGTGGCAGTGGTTTGAAAAAGAAGAACACACTGGGCAAATAATGCCTACAAGGTCAACGTATACACTACAGCAGTGGTGGATACGGAATATATTATTGCTGCTTGAAAAACGTCACTCAGGTGGTGTTTCTGGAGACGGTATTATTATTGATATTTAGACAGAATGTGAACAAGCTCACACAGCTAAGTGGCAGTGGTTTGAAAAAGAAGAACACACTGGGCAAATAATGCCTACAAGGTCAACGTATACACTACAGCAGTGGTGGATACGGAATATATTATTGCTGCTTGAAAAACGTCACTCAGGTGGTGTTTCTGGAGACGGTATTATTATTGATATTTAGACAGAATGTGAACAAGCTCACACAGCTAAGTGGCAGTGGTTTGAAAATGAAGAACACACTGGGCAAATAATGCCTACAAGGTCAACGTATACACTACAGCAGTGGTGGATACGGAATATATTATTGCTGCTTGAAAAACGTCACTCAGGTGGTGTTTCTGGAGACGGTATTATTATTGATATTTAGACAGAATGTGAACAAGCTCACACAGCTAAGTGGCAGTGGTTTGAAAATGAAGAACACACTGGGCAAATAATGCCTACAAGGTCAACGTATACACTACAGCAGTGGTGGATACGGAATATATTATTGCTGCTTGAAAAACGTCACTCAGGTGGTGTTTCTGGAGACGGTATTATTATTGATATTTAGACAGAATGTGAACAAGCTCACACAGCTAAGTGGCAGTGGTTTGAAAATGAAGAACACACTGGGCAAATAATGCCTACAAGGTCAACGTATACACTACAGCAGTGGTGGATACGGAATATATTATTGCTGCTTGAAAAACGTCACTCAGGTGGTGTTTCTGGAGACGGTATTATTATTGATATTTAGACAGAATGTGAACAAGCTCACACAGCTAAGTGGCAGTGGTTTGAAAATGAAGAACACACTGGGCAAATAATGCCTACAAGGTCAACGTATACACTACAGCAGTGGTGGATACGGAATATATTATTGCTGCTTGAAAAACGTCACTCAGGTGGTGTTTCTGGAGACGGTATTATTATTGATATTTAGACAGAATGTGAACAAGCTCACACAGCTAAGTGGCAGTGGTTTGAAAATGAAGAACACACTGGGCAAATAATGCCTACAAGGTCAACGTATACACTACAGCAGTGGTGGATACGGAATATATTATTGCTGCTTGAAAAACGTCACTCAGGTGGTGTTTCTGGAGACGGTATTATTATTGATATTTAGACAGAATGTGAACAAGCTCACACAGCTAAGTGGCAGTGGTTTGAAAATGAAGAACACACTGGGCAAATAATGCCTACAAGGTCAACGTATACACTACAGCAGTGGTGGATACGGAATATATTATTGCTGCTTGAAAAATGTCACTCAGGTGGTGTTTCTGGAGACGGTATTATTATTGATATTTAGACAGAATGTGAACAAGCTCACACAGCTAAGTGGCAGTGGTTTGAAAATGAAGAACACACTGGGGCAAATAATGCCTACAAGGTCAACGTATACACTACAGCAGTGGTGGATACGGAATATATTATTGCTGCTTGAAAAACGTCACTCAGGTGGTGTTTCTGGAGACGGTATTATTATTGATATTTAGACAGAATGTGAACAAGCTCACACAGCTAAGTGGCAGTGGTTTGAAAATGAAGAACACACTGGGCAAATAATGCCTACAAGGTCAACGTATACACTACAGCAGTGGTGGATACGGAATATATTATTGCTGCTTGAAAAACGTCACTCAGGTGGTGTTTCTGGAGACGGTATTATTATTGATATTTAGACAGAATGTGAACAAGCTCACACAGCTAAGTGGCAGTGGTTTGAAAATGAAGAACACACTGGGCAAATAATGCCTACAAGGTCAACGTATACACTACAGCAGTGGTGGATACGGAATATATTATTGCTGCTTGAAAAACGTCACTCAGGTGGTGTTTCTGGAGACGGTATTATTATTGATATTTAGACAGAATGTGAACAAGCTCACACAGCTAGATGGCCACTGGGCAAATAATGCCTGCAAGTGCACTACTATTGGTGCACTACAATGAAGAACAGCAAACAGCACTGGACACCTTAAAGAACAGTAAGATAAGTAAAATAAAAAAAAAAATTATATGTATATTAAAAAAAAAAATATTCTCGGGTTGGTGCTGCTGAACTACTAGGAGCAGCCACAGTAGCACACCAGTCCCACTCCCCAACACAGCTAGACTAATAGCACTTGGCTGTTAAAGTAGCAAAGTAAAACAACAAAAAAGAAAATAAAAGCAGTCCTTACAAGGACTATTGGGTTATTACAGCAGTCAGCAGATGAGATCAGAAGAGATCAGTGCCCACAGCAGGCAGCTACATACAGAGCACTGCAGTAGAAGGTAGATTACTAGCCAGCAAAGCTACCCTAAAATGTCCCTCAAATCCCTGCAGACTTCTGTCTCTCCAATACAGAGCAGTATCAAGTAGATTACTAGCCAGCAAACTTACTATCAACTGTCCCTCAAATCAGTGAAATCACTAGCAGCTCTCTCCCTACACTAGCTCTTGCAAGCACACACAGGCAGAATGAAAAAACGCTGCAGGGCTTCAGTTTATATATGGAAGGGGAGTGGTCCAGGGGGTGTGGGGGTGGTCCAGGAGGGAGAGCTTCCTGATTGGCTGCCATGTATCTGCTGGTCTGGGGTGAGAGGTCAAAAAAAAGCGCCAGGTAAGGCGAACCCAAAATGGCGAACGTCGCGCGACGTTCGCGAACATTCGGCGAGCGCGAACAGCCGATGTTCGCGCGAACAAGTTCGCCGGCGAACAGTCCGCGACATCCCTACCCATCAGGAGTTAAGCAAATGCAGCTTTCAATAGCAATTGTTTTTACCAATACCTTTAAAAGCACTGAAAAGTTTTAACAAATGTATATTGGAAATTTGCTTAGAATTATGTTTTCTTGTATTAGGCAAATTTTAAATTTGGGGTTGACTTGCCCTTTAAACAAAACAGTACATGTTTGCACCACCCCCCCCATAACTGATATAGTTGCCCCCCAATGATATGTATGACCCCAAATCCTCTCCATAAGTTTTCTAGATATCTCTGTATGCCATGATTTTAATAAGACCAGGCTCAGAAACACACGGGCATGAAAACTGCCCCACTACATCAGTGTTTCAACCTTCTTCTCTTGGTGTCTGTATTATTTTTGGAAATCAGCAAAGCAACCGACGCACTGGTTTAGAATCTGGTTTTCAGTAGTACTGCCTGTTGTAGGAAGCAATTTTACTGTGTTTAATGGCATCATGAAGACCCATCCTTATCTGCACAGGGACCAATGTTTGGATCCCAATCGATAGGTTCAGAATTCCTGCACAACACAGTTGGTTTCTATTAATTTAAGAATCAGAACTACACATAGACCCAATACACAAGAAAATCACACACAAATAAACCAACAGAGAATGTAAACATCAATCTCATAGATTGGTCTCCCAGCTGTTACTGTTTGTAGGGACGACATTCTGAAGACACGTTCATCCATGCTGTTGCGCAAATGTAAAACAGAAAAGTTAATAAACAAGAGGAGCATCTAATATAAGTTATTCGAAAACAACTGGACTTGCTGAGTAATCAATGAAGACATTTCACTACTCATCCGAGCAGCTTCTTCAGTTCAACTGACTGATGTGGGAAATTCTCGGCATATAAACTCTTCCACTAATCCAATCACAATGGCATATTGTAACTCTTCAGACAGGCTTGGATTTTTGGAGAGGCCACCATGGCCTGGCCCTAGGGCATCAGGATTTTAGGGGGCGTCATGCTGCCTAACCACACCCACATTGGTTCAAAAAACTGAGGATGTCCTCAGTGCCAATTACGGTTGCCACCTGACCCGGACAGCCCGGTTTTTTTGAAGGGCTGTTTGGGTCAAAACTGGCTGCCAAGTTTTCCAAAAGCTGGGCAGGATTTCCTGAGATTGAAACAGCGATCGGCCAATCACCCACCCCCTACGTCAGAGTCCCATCCCCACCATATCACGGTCCCGCCCTGCTGCATCACGGCCCCACCTCCCCCTGGAGTTTATCAGGGGGATAGCTGGCAACGCTAGTGCCAATTCCCATTGCTCCGGCATCGATGATGAAAATTTGCATGAAGACATCGAGGGGACAGGGGCAACGAAATGCAGTGGGCCATGGGGCGCCCGCTATGTAGATCCGGCCCTTTCTTCACGAGTTCTGCTTGGGCCAGCAGTTGTTTTAGAATTACTTATATTAGATATACCATGATCTGGATGAATGAAAATCTTAATAGTCAAACAAGAGGAGCTACTTGTGCAGTCAGCCATATAAGATTCTCTTTCTTGCAAGGAGAAATGAATGGGGCACATTGTGTGGGGGACCAGTAACCCCTGTAATGCACACATAGGGCAGCAAATACAGGGTTCCATTGGGACCTGTGCCACATTTGCTCCCTAACTTAATGCCTCTGGATGAAGTTATGGGAGGGAGTAGTCTATGCTCCTCCCCCAGCATTCCCCTTATGAATATATAACTGTCAAACGCAGGCAACTCTGTATTCATGGTAGCACAGAGATTCAGGAAAGTTCAGGACAGTGTGCCAAAGATCAAAAAACATGGTGGTTTTCAGATCCTAGTGTTTTTAGCTCAACTAAATACAACTGGATACAGACCACATGTGGCAGATCAGTAATATTATCAAATGTTTGGTCCCATACTTAACAGACAAGTATGTTTCTAAATGAATTGCTGAGAGTAGTATGTAGTAAAGGTATGGGACCTGTTATCCAGAATGCTCAGGACCTGGGGTTTTCCGGATAACGTATCTTTCCGCAATTTGGATCTTCATACCTTAAGCCTACTAGAAAATCATGTAAACATTAAATAAACCCAATAGGCTGGTCTTGCTTCTAATAAGGATTAATTATATCTAAGTTGGGATCAGATACAAGGTACTGTTTTATAATTACAGAGAAAAAATTTGGATTATTTGGATAAAATGGAGTCTATGGGAGACGGCCTTTCCATAATTCGGAGATTTATGAATAATGGGTTTCCGATTAACGGATCCTATACTTGTACACATATATGTAAAATTGTTGCTTGGTTATTTGGGATTTTCTCCTGTCTGGACCCACATACAGGGGAATAATGAAATGATGGAGCAAACAGTGTAACCAGTTTTACAGTACTGTGAGCAATAAAATAATCCAGTTCTGAGACTGCAAGAGTTCATACGCTCACATTTAATGAAGCCAGAATTAAAAACACATGTAACACAGAAGACAATGCTGTATTTATAACACATTTAGGAGTGGAATTTTATTTCAGACAAGAGATGTACAGGGGCAGCCTCAGGACACACAGGAGACCAAGGTTTGGTAACCACCCAGAATGAGCACTGGTGCTTCTATCATTAGCTCCAGGGCAGGTGCTAGATGGACTGTTCCACCTGTGCTTATGGAGGGAGCCGTGTGAAACAAGCAAAAAAGTATTATTCAGGATATTCCACATTATTCTAAGAATGGTTTCTATAAAAATAAAAAAGCAAGAGATTAGCAAAAAAAGATATTAGGGCTCATGTATGTCCTTTAAGTGAAGTGCAATATACCAACCCTGACCTAGTGCTTTGCAAACTATGGCGCTGCCTCACTGCAATGACTCTTGGAATAAATACCAGTTAGAATCAGATTTTGGATGCTGCTATTGTTGGGTCTCAGTGGTTTGTCTTGAGCCAAAAAATTAGCGATGCGCCGAATCCAGTATTTTAGGATTCAGCGAATACCGAACTGAATCTGAACCCTAATTTGCATATGTAAATTAGGGTAATGAGGGTCAAAGAGAGTAAAAAAAGAGTTAAAAAACTTTGAATTAATTGTTTATGTGATGAAAAGTCATATGATTTTTTGGATTCAGATTCGGTTTTGGTCAGGCACTAGGATTTGGGCGAATCCAAATCCGGCTATAAAAAACGGAATCTTAGCTGAATCCCGAACTAAATCCTGCATTTGGTACATCCCTCCAAAAAGATCTGAAAACCACCTAACTTGTTCTGTATTTGCTTCAGAGTTAGCCAATGAACAGTAAAATACTGACGACATATAACTAACTTGTTTGTACATTGAAATGTGTTTGGTGCCATCTTGGCTCCATTGATCAAGTCAGTTGCCCATTAGCTTGTATATGTGCCCAAAGCCATGGGCTTCCCAAATAATATCTAATGCAGGCTTGCAAGCATCAAGCTGGGGATCTATTCTTTCTCTGACAGCTTAGCGTCGGCCCCTCACTTCATATGATTTTGGCTACAGAACAATCTTTTTAAATGGACCCATGTGACCCATCTTTTGAATGGCAAGGTTGTGCAAGAGATATTTGTCAGCCTGGACAAACTTGCCAATATTATTTGACCATTGCAAGTAATCATAACACATGACTGAAGGATTGGCAGAGGGTACAATACTCTCGATCCAAACTTAAGATGAAGGTTCTCTGGTACAATACTCCTTAACTCTGTTTAGTTATAGTACTCATTTAACTAATCTAAAAGTGAGATTTTTTTATTCATTAAAAGAATACAAGGGGCAAATTCACTAAAGAGTGAATTTTCGCCAGCGATCGATTTGCCAGGTGCAAATTCGTGGCCACTACACCAATTCACTAATATGCAAAGATGCATCTCAGCAGCCGAACGCTGGCGAATTTTCGCTAGCGTTGATTTGACTGAGTGAGCATTTCATAGCAAATTTTCGCTAGCGTTCATTTCTGTCTAGCGAAACTTCACTAGCACTCCTGCGCTTTGGTTCATTTGAATAGGGCAGGTACCTAAAAGTCATATCGACATCTTTATTAGTAATGTTCGTGCTTAAAGTGGCCACTTTTTCAAACGTGTCCAACGAGGCACAATAAAGACAGAAGAGATCCTCTAATGCCCTACACATGAGCCCACCCTTAAACAAATGTGTCTGCCCCTCAAATTAATTTTAAAAATTCCTTACACATAAATCTTTAATAGTTTGGACGTTTGAAGGCAATACCGCTTTAAAAAAAGAAAAGTAGGCAGCATTTTTTTTTTTCCTGGTTTGAAGTGGTGAAGTAAACTCTGGTGAAAGTTACGATAACATTCAGTTAAATTTGCATCGTTGTGAATTCGCGGAGTAACGACCATTCGCCAGAGCGAAAAGTCGCCTGGCGATAGGGTGCCAATGAACTAAAGCAACGGTCTTGTTCGTTAGTGAATTGTCCTCTGTGCCTGTTAGTGAATTGGCGCTGTCTCTGCAGATGAGATTTCTGGCGAATTTTCACTAGCGTCTGGCTACTTTGCCCTGTAGTGAATCTGCCCCAAAGTGTTTGAAGAAACTTAGCAACCCAAAGGAAAACACAAAGTGGAGGCTACATATGGAGAGGGTCTGTTTATAATTGCACTTACCATGTGCAGTCAGTCTACTCTCCATAATAAGTATTGCTAGTAATGATTTCTCCCAGCTCCCCTTCCAGTCTTAATGACTCACAAGCACAAATATATAGAAGTGAACAGACATCTGAAAGGCTATCCGTAGGATTATCTCTTGAAACTGATATTTGTGTAATGGGGTCACACTTCTCACGGTGACCTGATTCATGGAATACATTTTTCAGACATTCTCAAGAAGGCACTAGGCTTTGGAGAGATTAGCGGTGAGCCATTGGTAGGTATCAGAGCTCTAGAATAAATGCATTTTCTTATGATCTCTCTAAGGGAGAAGTTCCCAGAGTCCATGCTATGTACATAAGAGCAAAAGCACAGGAGTTCTCAGTAGACTTTACAGTTCACTCATTGAGGATGTGTTGGCTGCTCTTCTGCAACAGCAGGTCCCACACTGTTTTCACTAAGGCCTCACCTGCTGACGATTGTCTTGTCAACACCCAGGCCTCTCCATTGCAAACCCTCTTACCAAAATTACATTTACTATAACAAGTGTTCAAATATTACTGTTTCAGATTTTATTTTATAGGGAGAATACTTGCAAAAAAAAAACTTTACTCAGGAGACAATACAACACTAGAATATACCAGTAACAAAGTGGGAATATCTTCTATATCAAAACAGTACCAATTTTTTATTATCCATAGGATTACATGAAATAAGTATGGGACCTGTTATCCAGAATGCTTGGGACCTGGGGTTTTCTGGATAAGGGGTCTTTCCATAATCTGGATCTCCTTATCTTAAGTCTACTACAAAAAAATGTAAGCAGTAATGAAACCCAAATAGGATTGTTTTGCTTTCATTAAGGAGAATTATATAAGTACAAGTTACTGTTTTATTGTTACAGAGAAAAGGGATTTCTTTTTAGATTTGAATTATTTGATTAAAATGGAGTCTATGGGTTATGGCCTTTCAGTAATTCGGAGCTTTCTAGATAATGGGTTACCATACCTGTATAACCTGATACCTTGACATGTTTCGGCAATTGTGACAGTTTCTTCCAACCCAGAAAGTTTTATAACCTCTAGGGATGCACCAAATCCACTATTTTGGATTCGGCCGAAACCCCAAATCCTTTCGCAAGAGATTCAGCCGAATACCGAATCGAATCTGAATCCTAATTTCCATATACAAATTAGGGATGGGAAGGGAAAAACATTTTTTACTTCCTTGTTTTGTAACAAAAAGTCACGCAATTTCTCTCCCCGCCGGTAATTTGCACATGCAAATTAGCATTTGGATTCTGTTCAGCTGGGCAGAAGTATTTGGCCGAATCTGAATCCTATTGAAAAAGGCCGAATCCCAAACTGAATCCTGGATTCGGTGCATCCTTAATAACCTCTAAGATTTTTCATGGAGCCCCGCAGTAGGAATTGTGCTACCAACATTCGAAGCATAAAGTAGACTTTTCAACATCACAAAAATGGTGTGGTCATTTAAATATTAGGGTGCAGTACTGTTTAATATGAAGAAAAGTCCACAATCTGTATAGTAACCTTCTTGTAATCTGTACAGTAAATCTTCTTGCTGATACTGGTGCCGTGACAAAAAGAGCCATAAACAGAATCATGGAATGCAATGTTATGGCACCTTTGATGTGATCCATGTACAAGAAGCAGATCATCGGAGCGTTGCAAGATTTGCAAGTAACCCTCACAGTGGGAGAAACAGTCTTCGGTATGTCAGATGTAGAGACAAGCGAGATTGGCCAGTAGAATCTCAGCATATAACTCTACTAGGCTGAATAATATTTATGCTGGTTTTGAAGTACTGCTGCTTTAAAAGAATGCTGTCACTGATTGTTTCTGATCACATTTCATTGAGCAATAATCAACTGACTCGCCCATCCATAGGTGCACGCAATTCCTTTAGGAATGAATGGACGGTGATCCTGAGAGATTGTTGTGGTGTTTATACAAATGGCCTGTAGATGTCACTGTGCTCAGACTTATACTGTGCATACTTCCTGGACAGCTTAAAAGTGAAAGTTACTGTTGTGTAATGGCTGCATGAGCCTGCTAATAAAGCACTGTTACACTCAACTCATCCTCGGCTACCCAAAACATAACAATTATGTATGTGTAAACCTGGATATTCACTTGGATGACAAAAAATTCTGAATTGCCCCATTTGATATCATCCCTAAACATCTTAATCCCAAATTTGCCCAAGAGTAGTAACCCATAGCAACCAATACGATGTTTGCTTTCAAACAGGTGAAATTCTGCCTGCTGATTGGTTGCAATGGGTTACTGTTCCTGGGCAAACTTAGTGCCCTTTATTACATAACCCCCTTAATAGTGATGAGCGAATTTGTCCCGCGAAATGGCGAAAACTTAACGAATTTTGACGCCCGTGGCAATTTTGACTCTGGCGTTTAAGTCAATGGGCGTCCGAATAATGTTGATGCACGACAGTTTTGACGCGAGCGACTTTTCCGACCGGCGTCTAAAATTGACGCCGCTGAATTTCCATGGCAGTTTCGCAAATTTATTCGCCAGCGGTAAAACGCGGAAATTCGCTGCCAATTTGCACCTGTCGAATTCATCACTACCCCTTAATGTTTAAAAATGTCTTTTATATTTGAGTGTTTCCTTCTTACCCCTCCCCACTAATTTCAAGTATTTTCTTGAATGTCCTCTAGGATGTTCCTCTTCCAGCCTCTTGTGTAACTATTTCAGTTTGACATGCATAGTAGGGATTCTTCTTGAAGAGCTTTTTAAATAATTCTAGGCAAGACTAAATAACAAGAACAGTTACACTAGCAATACACTAACAATTGGCATTCCTCAATGAAGTACAGGCCATGTCAGACTTATATTTGGGCCACATGAGGAAGGGTCTATGCAAAGTGAGGAATTCAGAATAGACTAAAGATTTTAAGTAGAGGAGGTTAGTTCATAATACAATGGATATGGTATAGCACATTGGTCTGACCATGGTTTAAGACTGGAACTGGTCCTTTTTCACTTGTTTCTTTGTGGTCTGGACAATATTATTAAAGGAAAACTATACTCCCAAAATGAACACTTAAGCAACAGATACTTCAACTCTAACTGTAACAGGACGAAGTGTGGAAGCAAAAGACAGAACTCTGTCTGTTAATTGGCTCATGTGACCTAACATGTATGTTTTGTTGGTATGTTTGTGAGTACAGTGAATCCTACGATCCCAGGGGACGGCCCTTATTTTTTAAAATGGCAATTTTCTATTTAGTATTACCCAATGGCACATACTACTAGAAAAGTGTATTATTATGAAAATGGGTTATTTACATGAAGCAGGATTTTTTTTCTTTTTTTTCTTTTTTAAGAAAGCTTGTGTGGCAAGGACAAGAAAGGTGATTGCAGTATAGAATCTGCACGTTCTGTGTTCTGATCTTGTTCCAGTCAATTACTGAAGGGAAATAGGACAAGCCAGCATTAAGCTCTCAGTTTAACTTTTACCAGACGTATCAGAGCTAACTACTGATTGGTTGCTATGGGTTATTGCCCTGGCAGATATTTAGGTACAATTGACAGCCAGCACCCCTGAAGCATATTAGGACGCAGTACTGCATTGTAAATCCCAAATCCACTGTAACTTCTGTTACTCTACCTGCACAAGTCTAAGCCATGAGTTCTTCTATGTTATTTTGACATATATCTCTTTGCAGACCATGCAGAAATTAGCAGTTGCAGGGTTAATGCTCTGGCTGCCAGTTTGCTGCACCATGCTAACTTTTTAGAGCACCTAATGGTGATTTATCAGTTAAGTTCCTGCTAGACTGGGTTTCCTAAAACTGCTGCCCAAAGAGCAATGACTACCTTTCCTTTCTCCAGTGCACATGCAGGAATTGTCAGCTCCCTCTCTTCTTTCATACAGCCCTGACACAGATCCTAACTGGAGCCCTGCCAAATTAACTCTTCTGGAATGAGCCTGCTCAATTTCCATTTGCCTGACAGGGATTTGAATTCAAACCATATAAGGAAGCAGCCTGCCAAACATGGGGGTGACGTATCACGCAAGCTATTAGAATGGAGCTTTGCCACTGAGGACTGAATGAGCAAGCAGAGTACAAGGCTGTTACCTGAAACATTTGGGGCTGTAATAGTAATATCCTAGTAATATATACTATTTATTTCTATAATTACAGATAATATATTTTCTGGACGCAACCAAATGAGCACTACATTACCTTTATTTGTAACACCAACATATTCCTAGTTCTTTACATAGATGATACATCATTCACCTTAGTCACTTTCCCAGTAGATCTTACAATCGAACACATTCCCATTCATAAAGACACTTTGGGCACATTTATCAGCAGACAATTATATTATATGTTTTTGCACAAGACAAGAGTACCTGGAGGAAACCCACACGGACACATAAAGAATACACAAACTTCTTGCAGGCAGTGACCTGGCTGGAATCAAACCTAGAACTGCAGGTAAGCAATGCTCACCACTGAGCCCAGGGCTGGAACTAGGAGTAAGCAGAAGAGGAATGTGCCAAGGGTGCAAAGGTGAAGGGGCACTAGGAATGTACCTCTTCCATTCACTTACCCCTAGTCCAGACCCTCTTACCCACACTATAGAGTGTGCCCACACTCTCAGGAGCGCCACATGATGTTACTGTGCAAATAAACACACACGATTGCCTTGGGTGCCCGGCCAGCATGACCTCTGACTAATGCCACTAAGCACACAACTAAGCCACAAACCTAAAACTGTGGAGCAGCAATGTTAACCACTAAGCCACAAACCAAGGACTGCAAGGCAGCAATGCTAAGCACTGCACAAGCCTGTATATAAGCAGAGATTGTTGGTTGAATGAACGGAAATTCTATATATTTAGCTAACTATCTGCATCCATGTGTATGAGGTCTGCACTACCCTCATCAACCCTCATGCACTACCCTCATTAATTTTGTGCGTACGCTATAATCTCTTTTAAAGAAACCTCACTTGTATGCAAGAAATGACTGCTGAGGTGGAATATAGCAGTATATGTGAGCACATGACATGTGGCAAATTTTAAGCTGTCTCCCTTTGACCAGAATGGACTAGTCCAGTAGAAGGGAACAGAAAGTATGGGAGATGGGGATGGAGTAGAAGGGGAGAGTGACAGAAAGAAAATAGATAGTTGAGAAGACAAGTGAAAGAGAGGTGTCAAATGAGATACAATCAAATAGGGGGAAGGACATGACAAAAGAGAAAGTTGGAGGGGTGAAGTGTGGAGAACAGAGGAGAGAATGAAAGGGCACAGAAAATAAGAGGTACTGAGAAGAGCTGAAGATAATGGGAAGGGAAGAAAGAGAAAATAATATACAGAGAGTGAAAAAGCAGGAGGTTGGCAACATAAAGGATGTTGGAGAAGGGGGACCAGTAAAAAAAGGGGCAAAAGGCATATCAAATAAAGGAAATGGTTGAGAACAGTGGAAAACAAAATGAAAAATAGAAGAAAAGAGACAGTAGGTAAGAGAACAAATACAAAAGGTAAAAAACTTGAATCAAATAACCACACAAAATGCAGAAGAATCCATTTCTTTGCCGATATATGTGTGTTTCACCTTCAATGATTCTCAACAATTTGCAATGAAAGGGTGTTTTCAGGATGTTTGGTCGTCCACACAGAAAATCAGTTTCACACGGGCAACGAAATTCTTTTGTTACTGAGATTTGGACAAATCCCAAGTCGAATCCTGTATACACTACAACCTTTGGGGGTTTGAAAAAAATACAGTGGACCCCAAGTAAATTTAGTGCCACAGAGAAATCAATTCCTTCTTGACCCCTTAAACTACAGTTCACTAAATCCCTGACTTAATCACTACCAAGGTTGTTCAATAGCCATAACTACATGTGTCTTCTGTAGCCCAAAAGTCTTCCATCCTGTTGTTGAATATCACAAATGATAATAGTTGGTGAGCCTTGGGCAGATAAAGTCAACATAGGGACCTTGTGCAGAGTTAGTGGAGGGCCCCCTGTCCATTGACCCATCTCCTAAAGCTGGTGGTGGGGGCAGAGACCTGGCTCAGTAAAGGGGGGTATATCATAATTTTGGCAGGCTGCACACATTATATGCACACCCCCGCTGCAACTGAAACATGCAAGTCTATACAGAGAGTATTTATATAGTTAACTTCCAAAACAATCAAACAGTGCCGGGCGATGTGTGTGAAGCGGCCTCTGGCGACAATTCTCCCTTTACTGAATCTGCCCCTAAATGTTAGTTATACACATCTCAGTAGTTGATTGTTCCTTACAACACTTTACTCACACAAGTACATACAGGCAGTCCTCGAGTTACATACACCTAACTTACATACAACTCATACAGTAACATACTATGGTTTGCTTGGCCTTTATTAGCATTTAGCTTTATTAAACCACCTGCCCAAATCCCCTCTGGCATGTGTTGTCTTCTGCCGAGCACAGAAAGGTAAAAATAAATAAATAAATATAAGTATAAATACTATGTTAAGACAGACGTCTGTCTAAGTTGCATTTAGTAAGTAAATGTATATGTTTCAACTTACATAGAAATTCAATTTACAAACCTACAGACCCTATCTCGTACGTAACCCCGGGACTGCCTGTATTTAGTTGCAATAAGTGGCCTTTGCCTGCAGCCAAGCCATAGTTTTCCTGTAGTCAGGGGCGATCCTACCCAATTTGCCGCCCCCCCCCACGGCACTCACCTTCAGCGCCAGATGGAGGTCGGCGGGGGGGCAACGTCGCTAGTGCAGAGAGCGCAATTGTGCTCTCTACACTAGAAGAGCTGAATTTCTGGGTTAAAAACCGGAAATTCGTCTCTTAGTTACCAGGAGCGGCATTTTTGCCGCCCCTGGCAACCAGGGGGCGCTGCTGCCTGAGGCAATGTAAAACGGGTCAGATTCGCCCATCACTATTCAGCAGACTTGATGACGATACATGCTCCCACCCAACACTGACACTGCTTTGTATTTACAACCAATACAGAGGCATCACAGTTGAGGAGTTTCTGCTTTCCAATCAGTCTGCAGTTGCCATTAAATATAATGAGGTATTTCCATTAGAAGTGGAAGTGTTACATATGCTCCATGCTGTATAGAATGAGTCCAGTGATGCTAAACTTGTTCAAGCCTCCAATATATCAGAGACCCACATCTGGGAAACAAACCTCTGGCTGGCTGTGCATCTCTATATATTTATATATATTTATATTACATGCACACAATCATACATATACAACGTTAACATTATAAAATAGTCTGCCTTCAAAATAAACAGCATGACCTAATGGAAAAAAAGTAATTCCTTTAAATTAAGTTTGCAATTTATTCTAATTACATCGCTTCAACCAACTGTTTTTTTTTTCTTCTATTAAAGAGGCAGTGTATCCATTTTGGGGACATTTTTCTGCTTATGTTGTCCATATGTTTTTATTTTGAGAAATCTGTGGGAGTTGTTTTTCTGCATGCCATGGTTGATTCACACTTGATCGCTATAGAAAAACCCCACCCAGCTTCCAAAGAAACAGATAGTGCCGTTGCTATAGTTGTCTGTAGCAAGTATTGGCAGAGGAAAGCAACAGGTCAGCACCAGGTCTCATGAACAGATTAAGATAATTAATCCATCATTTTATGCATTGAATATATCCCAATTAAAAAATACTCTACAAGTTTAACCTCTACGTTCCCTTTTGTACTTTAGTAGTCTACTCGTGTATTAGTACAGTGACTATGGCAGCTGCTGTCTCTTGTACTAGGAGGTTGTATGGCAAGTGCCAGGGAGACTTAATATCCAGAAGCAGTTTATTCAGTGATTAATAATACAGATATGGGAAAGACTGTCTCCCATAGACTCCATTTAAATGAAATAATCCAAATTGTAAAAAATGATTTCCCTTTTCTCTGTAATAATAAAACAGTACCTTGTATTTGATCCAAACTAAGATATAATTAATCCTTATCGGATGTAAAACCAGCCTATTGGGTTTATTTAATGTTTACATGATGTTCTGGTAGACTTAAGGTGGCCATACACGGGCAGATAAAGATGCCGATATCGGTCCTTTAGACCAATTCGGCAATTTATCAGACAGTGTATGGGGGCTTCCAACGGGTCTTTCCAATCGATATCTGGCCACGATATCGATGGGGAAGGATTCATTTTTCCACCGACCGACCCGTTGGAGCCCATTGCTCCTCGTTGTAATCCGATCGTTCGGCCCTAGGGCCAAATGTTCGGATTACCCCGATATAGCCCTGCCATTGGTGGGCATATCGGTGAAAGATCTGCTCGTTTGGCGATGTCGCAGATGAGCGGATCTCTACATGTATGGCCAGCTTTAAGGTATGAAGATCCAAATTACTGAAATATCTGTTATCCAGAAAACACCAGGTCCCATACCTGTACCTCTGTGTACCAGGACACAAACCAGTGAGATTTACAGAACTCATAGGTGAATCTCTAATGCTATAATGATTCCTGCAGAAACAGCCAAGTTCAGTTATTTTAATTACCCTCTTTGATTTTTTTTTCTTCTGTCAGTGCCAGGGGATGGAACTCTACAGAAATCAGACCCTGTGGCTGCTGGCGGGGGGCTAATGAGCTATAGGGGGCCCTGTGGGTCACTGACTGATAAGCAGTTTCAGTATATGTTTTTTAAACAAAACTCAGGTTCCCAAAGTTTAGGGATTTTCCTGTGTTACACCACAGGCCAATGCAATCTAACTAAAAATCATTAATTATAATGAGAAGTGTATCAGTGCTACAGATAAATAAGATTAATGGTGCCTTGTTTCACTTGGTGAGTAATGGGTTAATCCAGTTGCATTGCGTTACAGGCCTTGGAAGCCATCCAGCCATAATTTCAGTCTACAGTTACACTCCAGCCCTGAAACATAGCAACATAGTCTGAAATAATCTGTTTGACCCATACGGGCGAGGGAGTGTTAATAGAGCCAGACTCAAGTGTGTCCCAGAGGCAAAGGAATTCCGGCTCTCTCTTCCCAAACATATTCCCTGCTGCTGTCCCATTCCCCCTCCTCAGCCCTCCCTCCTCACATTCCCCCTCTGGGTCTCCTGGCCAGGCCATGACGTCAGCCCAAGGAAAGGGATAAAGGGAAGATCCTTGAGCATCAGAAGATCAGGCTGCTGCCTACAGGAGCTGGGGACATCATCTCACTGACCTACCGCTGAAACCTCCTTCTTCCCATTCTCACCCCAGGGGAACACAGATTTCCTTTACAAAAGCCATGCCACAGAATGTGCTTCTCCCTGGGCCGGCTCCCTGGGGATTCAGGCTTACTGGGGGCATTGATTTCAATCAGCCTTTAGTCATATCTAGGGTAAGTCCATTTTATCATGCGCAAACTCATTTCTTTTTATTTATTGGAAAAGATTTATGTTGGGAAGTTGGGAAGTTTGTCATCCATTGTGGATATTGGGGCACATTGTCCATGCTTTGTAACCGGTAGCTTTGCTGCAAATTTTCTTATTTATAACGACATGGGAGGTACTTTGTAGAAAGAATCCCTAGATTGTTCTATGTTTTATAGATGCGACTGGGACAAGTGATTAGAACCAGAAGTGGATTGAGTATCTTGCTGTTATGTAATACAGGTCTGCCTGCCAGATTTCTATTCGTATAGAACACAGTTTACAATATGTCTCACAGTATGTCAATTATTTGGATATCATGGGAATTAACAGATGTAGCCTATTTAAGGAAGCAGTATTGTTTAACCTGTAAGCCTATGACTAAGGGAACTCTTCCCGAAATGTGCCAGGCGACGTGGATCCACCATTTCATTGCAATAAATCTTTTCTTTATTTTATACGGAGTGCCGCCTAAATCTATTTTGAATATCATGGGAATTAGGCAGATAGCAGCCAGTGTCGAGTTCATAATATGTCATATATTCTTTAGAACGTCAGCCTGTACCATTAATGCACACATAATACAGGTATGGTATGAGATCTATTCAGTGTCGGACACCAGGGGCCCACCAAAAACCTTAGACCAGGGGCCCACCCTCAGTATTATTTTCTTCTCCTCACTCAACCTCTATTCTCCTATTCTCTTTTCTTTACTTTCTATAATCTATTGTTCCATCTATTTAGCCCCTTTGTTCTTATAAAAATAGGGAATGGCCATGAAATATGCCAAATGCTTAGACGCATGAGGGCCCACTGACACCTGGGCCGACCGGGAGTTTTCCTGGTATCCCAGTGGGCCAGTCCGACACTGGAATTATTATTATTATCTGGAATGGTTAATACTTATGGTAACTGGATAAGGGATCTTTTGGAATCACAATGCCTTAATGTCACCTGTCACCACCAGGTCTGTTATAGGCCGGGGGTTCACACGCATACATTTCACCTTTTAATAATGACAAATGGTATTGCCATGTTGTAGAGATTTCCAGATAACGGATCCTATACCCTGATCACTCAGGTTTCTTTCTTTTTGTGTTTATGGATTTATAATGAATCATTAACTGAACAGTCAGTGCAGATGTTTTACAATGATCAGCAAGTAGTGTAGTACAGAGGATACGGGGCATATTTATCAAAGGTTCTTTCAGTCAAGGCCTTGGCCCTGTTGCTAATCAGGAATAAGAAACCAATGTTGCACAAACCTTTGGAGTATCTATGCAACTTAGAGTGTTTGAAACAAATCACAGCCTCTCAGGGCCTGAGTCTGAGAAGGTGCAATGCAGAAGTGGATGCTCAGTTGGATGCTGAGAGATAGAAGTCAAGAAGAGCTAGAGTGATGCAGGTTGGATTTAGTTGATGTACTAGATATACTGAACATGTGTCATTTTTGTTACACAGCATACTTTTATTTAGTTTTATATGTGTTTTCCAACTGCCAAGGGCCTCACTAATGCTGGGAGTAAATGCTCTCTAATGCCCTCTCCTAAAATAAGACCTACTCCCTGTTAAAAGCTTGTTTGTTGCAACAGGAATGCCAAAAAAAGGTACTACCAGTGCCTTGTATTGTAGCTAAGGATAATATGGCTTTCAGCAAAGAAGTTTACTCCTTTATCAGTGCCCCAGGATGATTCCCTGGTTTACCATAAACACTTCTTTCTAAAGGCACATTCAGTCTACACAATGCAGAGGCCACTTTTTCAACTTGATTGCAACTAACTGCAAATAGTATGGGTGATTCGACATTAGTGAAGGAGAAAATAGTTAGCAACCACATTAATTAGAGAAATATTTGATAGCCTTTTTGTGCTAACAGGATTTATCAGGGTCAGACTGGGTGAGCAGGACAACATGGGCCCCATAATCCTGGCCTGCTCCCTGCCAGATACTGTGGGTGCTCCCTCAAATGTGAGCGGGCGGCTGCACACAGGGGTGGGTGCTGGTTTGATTTGAACTGGAGTTTGTGTTTGGGGTGAGGGAGCAAGCAACTGGGGTGGGGGGTTTGCAACTTGGGTGGGGTATCCAGGCGAGTGGGTTGAGGGGCCCTAAGGTGGCAGCCCTGGTAGGTCCCACACACCCCAGTCCCACACTACTATTTACACATTTTCTAATTTGTTGAGGAATGTCCTCGGAATGGAAGGGCAAGTTAAGCTGGGTGATTCAAATGGCTGTCAACATCCCCCGCCCATGTCCCTAGTGCAGACATTGGGGCAGCATACCACCCCCAGATTTTTGCCACCCTAGGCCTAGGCATTTGTATCCTCCCCACAAATTAGGGCTTGTATATATGCACCTGTATATTGCAGAACTGCAATCTGATTACATTAGTTAAAACCAACGGGTGCTACCCAATAACATCACATTCACACAGAGACTATAGAGAATGCAGAAAGATCCAACTCTCTATGCATAGAACAGCATCAGAACTCATACTCCAGCCCTCTCCTTACTGCCTGCCTTAGAGCAGACAATTGCAGCATTTTTTGCACTTTGTACACTGCATGTGGCATTGTAAATAACCCCTGTTGTTCTATCCACTTGGTGTCACTGTAACTTGATTGGTCGTGACAACTTGACTCAGTCCGGCTGAATTGATCACAGATGCACCAAGCATGAGGCTTTCTAAATGAAAAAAAGTATGAAGAAAATGAGAATTCCTTTGGGAAGTAGCAACACATGACTGATATGAAGGCATTCCTCCCCTTAATGTGTTCACTGCTGACAAACTTACCCTGTATTAAATTACATGTAAAGGGGAAATACAGATTTTTATTGCATAGAACAAGTTTTTGCCATTGCATTATACACCTCTAAATATAGATGACGTGTGTCTTTAAAAGTTGCTTTTTCTACTGCTTCACCCAATTATCAATATACTGTTTCCCTCCTGCAAAGAATATCCAGTCAGATACCTACTGTATAAAGAAGGTTAGAAAATTCCATCTGTGTATTGAAGTTGTCCTCTCCTATTGAGTCTCCCTAGGCACCCATTGTGATCTGACCCAAGGCTGCCACCTCAGAGGCCAACACACTCCCCAACTTCTGCCCTCCCCCCACGCATACCTTATTCCAGTCAGGGCTGGTCCTATCACATGTGGGGCCCAATTGGGACCATGTTGGCGGGGCCCCTAGACAAAGTGTTGCTGGCTACTGACACACCAAGTATTTAGGAAAATAAGGGCATACAGGCACAAAATAGAAAGGAAAGGGGCAGACAAGGTAACATAATAGGGGAACACAGGGTAAGAGAGAGAGGGAGGAAATAGGAGAGTGGACTGGGCCAATTAGTTTGGGGCTGGGCCGATTCAGCTTGGGAGCAGGCTTGGTTGGATTGGGGGCAGGCAGGGCCTATCAAGGTTGGAGGAAAGCTGGGCCTATGAGAGTTGGGGGCAGGCTAGACCTATGGATTTGGGGATGGGCTGGACTCTCAAAGTTGGGGGCAGGCCAGGCAGCATCATGTGCTGAGGGAAATATTATCTGTGCTGCCCTGTGGTGCGGGGCCCCCCAGAGGTGCGGGGCCCAATTGGGCCCAATTGGTCCAATTGGCCTAAGGCCGGCCCTGATTCCAGTGATCCTCAAACAGTAGCTCGCGAGCTGCTCCTCAACCCCTTGGATGTTGCTCCCAGTGGCCTCAAGCAGTTGCTTATTTTTGAATTCCTGGCTTGGAGGCAAGTTTTGGTTGTATAAAAACCAGGTGTACTGCCAAACAGAGTCTCCTGTAGGCTGCCTGTCCACATAGGGCCCTTATTTGGCATGCCAGGAATGTTTTGTATGTGTGTGTTGCTCTCCAACTCTTTTTTGAATGTGGCTCACGGGTAAAAGGGTTGGGGACCTCTGCCTTATTCCTTTTGCGGCTGTGATTGGGGCCACGTGGGAAGGTCAGGGGGCAGCTCCCAGGATTTTTGGCCAGAGAGTGGGTCTGGGGGCCGACCAGGGTTTTTCCCAGTGTCCCGCCAGCAAAATCTGACCCTGGACCAGGGAACAAGCAATTGGATCATCCATATTTTCTCAAATCAAGTTTTTATCCAAAATGGACCTGCGATTTTTCAGATTTTTCCACAATTTGGATCTTCATACCTTAAGGGCAGAGACACACGCTCAGATTCAGGGAGATTAGTCACCTGGCGACAAAGTCTTTGGGGCTACGAATCTCCCCAAACTGCCTTCCCGCCGGCTAGAATTTAAATTGCCGGCAGGGTGGCACTCACGAGGAAACTTCGGACGACTTCGGAAAACTAATCGCTTCGAGTGCCATCCCTCCACGGATTTATATTCTAGCCTACGGGAAGGCAGTCCGGGGAGAAGAGTCGCCCCGAAGAGGAGGAGATTTGTCGCCAGACGACTAATCTCCCTGAATCTGAACGTGTGCAGGCCCCGATTTGTAGTGAGGCCACAAAGGCTCAGGCCTAGGGCGGCAAATTCCTAGGGGCGGCATGTTCTATAGGGAGCACCAGGGATGTGCAGCTCCCCAGTGCACCGGGGTCCCTGCGCTCACTGGCCCTGAGCTTGTGTCTCTGCCCTAAATCTACTAGAAAATCATTTAAACATTTAATAATAGGATTGTTTTACCTCCAATAAGGATTAATTATATCTTAGTTGGGATAAAAGTACTGTTTTATCATTACAGAGAAAAAGGAAATCATTTTAAAGTATTTGGATTATTTGGATAAAATGGAGTCTATGGGAGATGGGCTTTCTGCAACTTGGAAAGTTAATGTTAAAGGTTGATAATGTCTCCGCTTATAGTTCGTCTTTCAGTTTCTGCTGAGGGAAGGAAATTATTTCAAAGCTTGCGCAGACATGTTGGGCTGTCTGCTCCTTTCAGCTTTCCATATAGAGTTTCTAATCCAGGGATTGCCTCACGTAGGATCACCCGCATGCCTCCTAGACTGATGCCACAGGAATGAAGGGGAATTATCATATGGAGCTGAACATATGCACCGGGGCAGGGGGAGGTCAGTTATGGTGGGGCACCTGCCAAGCAGCTGACAAGAGTTGGAGGGGTAATTTATAGCAATCCTTCTACACTCACTAATGTAACGTGTGGCTAATTCACAGGCATGGGGAAGCCATTACACACAGGGGTCTGAAAATCTAGTTTTTCTGTCATGAAGGGAAAAAGTCAATTAGCATATGTGAAACATTGCACAGCCTCTCCATTAGCAGCACTAGCCAATAACAGCCAGACTGTTCCACAGAAGGACTGGATAACATTGCCTCCTTCACAAAATAAATACGTGTAAAGGCAAATAGCTATCTAGCTTTAATGCCTCTATCATTCTTTTTAGTAACAACAAGACCTCCTGTCAGTTAAATGTGGGACATTCACTAAGATTCATTATTGCGCCAGCGTCTACTTCGCCGCACTTCGCCAGGCGTATTTTCGCCAGCGCTTTGCAAATTCACTAAAATCTGAAGTTACGCTCAGGGATAGCGTAAGGTTGCGAAGTTGCGCTAGCGTTAATACGCCAATCGAAGTTACGCTAGCGATGGTTAATTTGCATACGGCGCCAAATTGAAGTTACAATGGAGGTATATGTAGCAGCACTACACAAGCCTGGGAAACCTTCAAAACATCAAATAAAATTTTTATTTTGCCCTACACATGTGCCCACTGTATAGTTAAGGTGCCATGAGTTAGGAAATGTAGGGGGGAAGGAGGGGAGCCCCAAAAAATGTTTCGATCTTTTTCAGCCTATCACCCATAAAAAATGAAAAAACACCACCGTATTTTGGCACTTCGAAAAAATTTTAACTTTTTTTTAAGCAATCCCTATCTGCTCTATTGCACTTTGCCTGGTCTGAGGTGGCGAAGGAAGCCTGGCGTAAAAGGTAGCGGTCAGAATCATTCGCACGTTAGTGAATTTGCGTAGTTACGTCAGCTGCGCAAATTCGCCAGGCATAAGGGTGCAAAGTAACACCTGCGAATTTACACCAGCGTTCGTTAGTGAATCGGCGAATTAATGAAAATGCCCAACGCTGGCGAATTCACGCTAGGCGCTTCGGCATTTAGTGAATTTGCCCCAATGTGTCTTTGTTTACACTATAAGCTCTACAGGGGTGGGATATAATTAATGCTATAATTCCTCCAATAAAGTTTTTTTTTTCAAATTTGTATTAATACAGAACGTTTCCATTTAAGGGGTTGTTCACCTTTTAGTAAACATTTGATATGATGTAAAAAGCGATATCTTGAGACAATTTGCGTTGGTTTTCATTTTTTATTATTTGTGGGTTTTTTTTATTTAGCTTTTTATTCAGCAGCTCTTCAGTTTGCAGTTTCAGAAGTCTGGTTGCTATGGTCCAAATGACCCTAGCAACCATGAACTGATATGAATAAGAGACTGGAATATGAATAGGAGAGGGGCTGACAAGTATGATGAGTAAGAAAAAGTAGCAATAAAAAACAGGTGTCCCACCAGCTCAGTCCAACCCTGGGTGGGGTATAAAATGAACTGTATTATTCTCTATACGAAAATAAAGGGCTCAGTACTAAAAGCTTTTGAGCTGGAGTCTGTAAGTCTTTGGTGAGCAGTTAGAAAATGAGAATTGCTAATTACAGCAATGGCTGCCAAGTACTTGAAAGACACTGACTGAGCGCTCAGCAGGGCTCATGTGAGATCTAAAACACCTGTTTCATGGAGCTTTTATGACTGGTGACTTCTCTGAAAGGTTCACACAAAAATCTGAGAAACTGATTCTTTATTAGTGATGGATGAATAAATTCGCCAGGGGTGAATTTCCACGTTTTGCCGACGGTGAATACATTTGCAAAACTGGTGAAAAAATTTGCTGCCAAAAAAAATCCACTGCGGCGAAAAACATCCACTGCGTGCATAAACATTGTGCGCATATAACAATTGTTGCAGGCGTCTAAATCGACACATGTCAAAATAATTTTGACGCCTAGTTCGCAGGAAATTTGCGAATTTTTCGGCAAATCGAAACGGGACAAATTCGCCCATCACTATGCTCTATAAACATTTGCCTTCACCACACCAGTTTTAAAGCAGTTGTTCACCTTTTGGATAACTTTTAGTATGATGTAGCACAGTGATCCCCAATCCAACATGTTGTTCTTCAACCCCTTGGATGTTGCTCCCAGTGTCCTCAAAGCAGGAGCTTATTTTTGAATTCCGGCCTTGGAGGTAACTTTTGGTTTCATAAAAACCAGGTGTACTGCCAAACAGAGCCTCCTGTAGGCTGTCAGTCCACACAGGGGCTACCAATAGCCAATCACAACCCTTATTTGGTACCCCAGGAACATTTTTTGTGCTTGTGCCTCTCTCCAACTCTTTTTACATCTGAATGTTGATAACACGTGAAAAAGGTTGGGGACCCCTGATGTAGAGAGTGATATTCTGAGTCAATTTGCAATTGGTTTTCATTTTTTATCATTTGAGATTTTTAATTTATTTAGCTTTTCATTCAGCTTTTCTCACAGTTTGTAATTTCAGCAATCTGGCTTTGTTTTGTATATGGGGTCAGTGACCCCATTTAAAGGCTGGAAAGATGGAAGGAAAATAATTAGAAAACTAAAAGAAAGAAATAATGAAGACCAATTCAAAAGTTGCTTAGAAATTACCATTCTATGATACATAAAAAGTTAACTTAAAGATGGACCACCCCTTTAACGCAAGTGTCCTTGGTAACTGACAGACAGCACCTGAAACAACATCAGGTCGGAACACTGCTTAGTTAACATGGTTAAGTGTGCAGTTTCCACATTGCATGCTGCTATATTAATCCCCACACTTGGCTATGTCTCTTTGGTTTCATTTTAATTCCCTTTCAATTAACTCTTCTAGCATTGCTTTACGTAGCCTGTACACCTGTGTGCCTTGTATAACTCAGTCCTTATATCCATTATCACATGAGCAAATGCTACTACTATTTCACAGCCAGAGGCTTTAGGTACATTTGAATTTATTCCCTCTCAGTGTAGTAATATTTTACTAAAAAATGGTGCACGATGCAGTGGCTGCCCTTCAGCAATTGGAAAAGTGGTAAAAATAGTAAATGGAGAGCACTCTTATTTGTGTCACTTACCATGATTAACTGGGGTGCTAGAATATATCAGTTAACAGGTGTAAACAATATACCAAAATGCACAAAAAACGGTGGATTTTTCACCCGAAAACTCCGATTTCTTATGCATTTTTGCCCGAAAACTTCAGGGTATTGCACGAAACCCAGCGCACATCAAAAAATCATTTGGACTTCTCCCATTGACTTATATGCAACCTCGACAGGTCTGAGATGCCGGATTTTCAGATTCTGACTTTTCCATCCAGTGCCGGAGCAACCAGCGCAGACGCCCTAGGCAGCCTGGCTGGTTGGATGGCCCCACAGTGATGTGCGCATGCGTGAAAAGTTGTATGCACAGGAAAACATGTACACGCATGCGCAAAAGACCCCGTGTACACAAAAAAAAAAGGTGGTGCGAAAGGGACAATGCGCGTGTGCGCAAAAGAATGCACAAATGCCGGCCAGAGCGGGGACCGGACTAGGGGGTAAGAAAGGCAGAGAAGGTACGTGCCTGGCACCCCCCCCCCCAGCTTTGCACACTAGGCATGTGCCTACTCCTGCCTACCCCTATTTCCGGCCCTGTTTCCAGTTTAATAGTTTAATAAATTCCGAATAATTTGTGATTTTTTTAAAAGTCCGATTTTTTTAAAAAAAAAAATCAATTTTTTTTGAGATTTTTGCATTTGGGGTTTAGTAAATAACCCCCTTAGTGTACGAAATCCCTGTTTTTAAATGTATTACTGATAAAGCAAATTCTGTGCAGCCCAATATTTGCTGCATCTTCAGCTAATTATAGCAGCTTGTAAAATGCGTCATCCAGTATAAGATGTCGTGTATCATGTTTTACAGCATTGCCACTGCTTCTCAGTAGACATCTCTGTATCAATATAGAAAAGAAGCAGGTTTTTGTGATTTATGGTAGTGCCACAGAGTTATGATTGACAATGTAATTGGCTCACCAAATCCCCAGAATAGATTCCCAGTATTGCCAATGGAAATGTCATTGTTCATTGACCAACAAGAGGTGGTCCTGGTTACTATTGCTGACATGTGAATAAGGGGAAATTATTAGCTAAGTGGCTAGAGTCAAAAGGGGTGATTCTTGGCCCACGGGGGCTCATTCTAGGAGCACTTGCACCCCCAGACCCTGAACTCTGCACTGAGAGCCGGTTGAAAAATCCAGTGCTCACAGAATGTGCAGCTCAACCCAGTCTGTACTGCATGTCTTCGGGAGGGTAGAGGCCAGCAAATATTTGCACAATGCCCCACTCAGTGGGCCATTTGCAGGCTTTTTTTGCTCACCAAATGGGGTATTATGATTAAAACCTTCTTAGATGCCAGTTCTAATTTACAGAATTTTGACTATGTTTTTCAAAGGGTTTCATTCATCCGAGTCATGATATACAGTATTTAGTTGTGTCTAAAGCACTTGGGTCTAAGGGAACTGAACATACTGAGTGGTAGCCAATATTAACATGTGTGTGCCCACATTAGTCGGCCTTTCCTAAGCATTGTTCATGATTCTTGCAGATAACCCCAGGAAGCAAATCCTCTGTGGCTAATTTGTGCCCCGGTGACGTGATCCTTGCCATCGATGGCTTCAGCACAGAGACTATGACCCATGCAGAGGCACAAGACAGGATTAAAGCAGCTACAGATCAACTGTGCTTGAAAATTGACAGGTATGAATTTCATCAGACGCCTTCACATTAGTAAAGTGGCAGTAATTGATGACGGTGGTTTATTCCCTTATACACTGTTCGCAGGATTCGGATTTAATCAAATTATTTACCCAAACAAATGAATATGATCTATATAGGATCACAGATTCTGCAGTTATGTTAAGATGCTCAAATCTCAAAAGCAAATTTACAGTTTTTGGTATTCAATCAAACTTATTGTGGATGGCTGGACACCCATTCATATCCTAAAATTATGAATTATTTGCACCCTGCTACAAATACTACCTATGTGCCAAATGGAGTTGCAGCAGCCAGCTATCAGCCCTGTCCCACCAACAACTTTTTAGGTTGCCCTGCACTCAAAATTATAATCCACAAACTCACCAATGTGGGTTTACCTGGCTGTATCTGCCGCCCTTTCCATTATCATTGGTAAGTTCCCGCTGCTGTCACTGGGAAGTAAACCATAGTAAATCCTAGAGGTGTTACTTAAAGCTATGTGAGTGAGCCACAGCCATTAGGACACTATAAACAATATGGGTTATATACAGTAAGGTATTACTACTGTCCAGGCTTTAACTAATTTATGTTATTGTATGAATCCCCAGCTGGTCTCTGTCTATCACCCCAACATATATAAAGTGTTGGGGCAACAAATACTCCCTTGTCCTCATTAGTCATGTACTAGGCTGGACTGCAGATACATCTCTACAAGGTCAGGTTTGTACCTCTTGTCGCCCAAGTAATATTGGGATTCTATTGCAACACAACTGCAGTACTGGAAACACCACAACAGATACAGCACAGTGGGAAACATCACAAATAAAGATGCCTTTCATTCTTTTCAAATTCTTTTTAAAAAAATTCTATTATTATCTTTGCAATAAAATGAATTGACTTGACTGTTTGACAACATGTAAATATTGACAATGACAATGCTACAATGTTTGATAGCTGTTTCAGCAACACGAGGTACGATTTGATACAAATGTGTAAATATGTTTCTTTATCACTGTCCCTAAAAGTAAGGTGAGACAGATGAGCAACTTTGTTGCGAATTATGAATGAACAGCACTTTACAAATTGTTTGCCATTTCCTATGTCATTTGTGATGTGTGTTGGTGATTTCACTTCCTGTTTGGGGAAAGAGGAGGGTATAAATACCCTAGTTTTATACACATGTGGTATCTTGAGAACGGTCCCAGACCAGGACCGAAACGTCGATACATGTAATATACATTTTTAATATTTGATAAATAAATTAAATCTTTTTAAAAAATTCCAGTGTGCGCTGCTCTCTATGGATGGATTTCTGAATATTTGACATGGCAGCAGCACCTGGTATTTGATTTTTTGAAGGTGTGCGAGAGACCCACTCTGTCTTTTTTATATATATATATATATATATATATATATATATATATATATATATATATATATATATATATATATGCACATATAAATATTTATATATGTGAACAATAAACAAGAAGTGTTGAACAATTAGACCTGTTTCTCTTCTATCAATTCAATGCTCAACAAATTAGTTAGAATTAATTTGTATATATATACGTAGATCAACAATTATGTGAATGTCTTAACCTCTATGTTATATTACTGACTTTTCAGTCAACTTTCCCCATAAGTTTATGGATAAATTCCTTTTTATTGTCATCCAGAGTTGCAATATAAATTGACCATCTGCGTTTAATTTTATTTCTTTGAGATAAATCTTCAACTCTGAATCTAATAACTTCTTGAATCTTCTGTCTAATCCAACACAAAAATATAGATTTCTGACTGGCTGCCATTACTAACCAGCAGAAATCCAGAATTTCAACTGGAAAGTTAGCAGAAATTAAACGAGTCTTTCATATCTAGTAATGCAAATTGCGGACTCAATATTATATCTAAGTCAATTGAGTCTTTAATGAAACGCTCAATTTTCTCCCATACGTTTTTAATAAATGAGCACAGCCAAATATAATGGGAAAAAACTACATTCTGCTCTTTACATTTTGGAAAAAGGTGTATTAACAATCCCCATATAGAAAGGTTCTTACAAAGACTTTACTTGAGAACTGCAGAAAGTTGTACCATTTTAGATTTGTTTTTCCATCAACGTATACATTAAATATATATATCAATATTAATATATCATTTTTTATTAAGAAAAATGTCATACTTTTGCTGGTATGTTCTCTACCTTGCTGCTGGACTCCCAGCACACTTTAATTCCCCAATCTTATCTGCAGGGCAGAAACAAGAATCTGGTCCCCTCAGGTCTGTGAAGATGGAAAAGCACAGCCTTTCAAAATAAATCTGGAAGCTGAACCACAGGTAATAAACGTTTCCTTTGCACAGTAGCCAATGGTTTAGCAGACATGCACCCAGGCTGATATATATGCACTGAGTTGGGGGTTCTAGATTAGCAGTTTATTAGGGATGGGTCAAATTTGACCCGTTTCGCCAAAAATTTGTCGCCGACGCCCATTAAAGTCTATGGGTGTTGTGCAGCTTTTTTTTTTTTGACGCACGATGCCATATAAGTCTATGAGCGTCATTTCTGTGGCGAAACAAGGCGAAAAAATCCCTACAGATTATAAATATTGGTATTACTGTCCATCCGTGTGCCATTCATTGTGTTTGTGTAATGAATATAATAAGTTTGCATTGCTTGTGTGTGTTTAACCCGCATGAACAGCAGTTTGGTGTGTTTTGTCCAAATGCATACAGGAATTCAAGCCCATTGGTACAGCACATAACAGAAAGGCACAGCCATTTGTAGCAGCAGCAAATATTGGTGACAAAAAGCAGGTAGTCAGTTCATCCTATAACACTCCCATTGGGTTATATTCATCCGGCAACATTAAGGATGCATTTCATGGCCAGATGCGAGGGCTAATTCCCGATGCAGATCAAATGTAAGTATCACATGTGAATTCATTGTTTTGTCATGTTTCTTCTCCAACCCGGTTTTCTCTAAGACTAATGACACAGCTGGCTGCAAAATAAAGTGCTGCCTCCTATTCACATGAATGGAAACAAACATCTGTTGCTCTAAAGCAGGGATCCCCAACCTTTTGAAGCCCTGAGCAACATTCAGAAGTAAAAGGAGTTGGGGAGCAATACTAGCATAAAAAATGTTCTTGGGGTGGCAAATAAGTGTTCTGATTGGCCATTTGATAGCCCCTATGTGGATTGTCAACCTACATTGAGACTCTGTTTGGCAGTGCACCTGGTTTTTATGAAACCAAACTTGCCTCCAAGCCAGGAATTCAAAAATAAGCTCCTGATTTGAGGCCACTGGGAGCAACATTCAAGGGGTTGGAGAGCAACATGTTGCTCACAAGTTACTGGTTGGGGATCACTGCTCTACAGTGTAGCAATACAGGTAAGGGATCCAATATCTGGAATCAGGTCCGGACTGAGAATTAAAATAGGCCCTGGCATTTCAGGTACACAGAGACCCAATCAGCCCACACAGAAGCCCAAACAGCCCCCACCAGCCCACTTAAAGGAAAACTATACCCCCAAACAATGTAGGTCTCTATAAAAAGATATTGCATAAAACAGCTCATATGTAAAATCCTGCTTCATGTAAATAAACCATTTTCATAATAATACACTTTTCTAGTAGTATGTGCCATTGGGTAATCCTAAATAGAAAATTGCCATTTTAAAAAATAAGGGCCGCCCCCTGGGATCGTAGGATTCACTGTACTAACAAAGATACCAACAAACTATACATGTTAGGTCACATGAGCCAATTAACAGACAGAGTTGTGTCTTTTGCTTCCTCACTTCTTCCTGTTACAGTTAGAGTTGAAGTATTTCTGGTCAGGTGATCTCTGAGACAGCACACAGACCATCACGAAATGGTGGCTCAAGGCAAGAGATGTAAAAGGGCAATATTTACTTAAATATATATTCCAGTTTGGTAAGATTCTTTAATATGCCACTTAATATGATATGATCTATCTGTTGCTTAAGTGTTCATTTTGGGGGTATAGTTTTCCTTTAATACTGACTTTCTATGGGACCTTATAGCAGCCCCTCTGGCATTTGCCAGAACCCACAGATTGCCAGTCCGGGTCTGTCTGGAATGCTTGATACCCGTGGCTCTCTGAGTAAGGTTTCCTCCTGTAATTTGGAGCAATACGCTTAAACGTATGTTCTGTAATAGGAATTTCTTGGTCAAGGCGACTTCACTCAAGCTGGGGACCAACAAGCCCCATCTTTATCCTGTCCCAAAATCTTTATGTGAATATACTTGTAATAATTGTTTACTAGGAAGGTCTTTAATAATTCTGAGAGCATTACTTTTAAAGGGAAAATAATTTTAAAAGACATCTGAGCAAAAGTTTAGCAGTGAAGAAGACATAGAAAAACAAGCGGGTAATGAAAGTGCTTTGTAAGATGTGCTGTATAACAGAATCATTTAACAGCAACCATGGAAGACTGATACTGTTACTGAGTTTTTGTATGGAACCACGGTCATGCCATTGATTCTGCTATAGTTGCAAGAATATATAAGAGAAAATATATGATCACAGAAGATCTTACCTACTTGTTAAGTCTCTCTGAGGGCCTGTTGGAAACGTATGCCTTAGAGGAGTAGTTTACAAACTTTGGGGCTTGTGCCCCTGGGCAGTGGAATAACTTGGAATCAGCAGATCCTGAGGTTGCAGTTGGGCCTAAGGGATGAGGGATCACCATCCCACCCATACTGTCTCTATGGCCTGCACCATCGAGGACCATGCACTAGCTGTGGGAAAGCTGATTGGGTAGCATGATAAAGCAACATGTAGGGGCCATGGGATCAAAGGCTATCCCTGCCATGAGGCAAAGTTTGAACCTTGATTTAGAAGTGCAACAGCACACTCTAGTGATGTAGCATGGTGGGGGTGAGGAGGTGGCATCAAGAAGACTGCCTCAGGGTGCCCAATCGCCCCTGTCTTGAGCAGTGTCTGTGTGGGGCCCTAATGGTCACTAATGGTGTGATTTGAGAAGAATGTGTTCTGCTGGATACTTCTGTAAGACCAGGGTAAGATTTGTTGGGGAACAATTATTTTCTGTCTTAGATATTCTTGGAATAATGGTTGATATGCTGTAGCATGGTTTTCATATCTCAATAATCTTGTTATGAGCCAAGGGAGATTCAGAACAAATATTGTCCTTGAACCGATAAAGTCTGAAACCCACAGAGATAGAGGGAACATGACTTAGCAAACAATTAGCAAATCGTATTTACTGGTTATTGGTTGTATTAATATATCTACATGTGCATGTGTGTGTACTGTCTATCCCTTACAAATCCTTACGTATTCGCTTTATTTATCCTAACTGCTCTAGAGGAATTATCCTTTACAGATAAAGGTTGATTGCTGTTTTGGCGGTTTTTTTTTCATTTAGGAACCTGATATTCTTTGTACTTTTTCTACCCCTTAAGGCAGCTTTAACTTCAAGAGTATTAATTGGGAAAAACAATTGAATTACTGACAGATTATGGAATTCTTTGTGTGGTTTTCCTTGCTAAGTAAAACATGGGTTGTCGAGTGATAAAGAGGTGCATTATCGCTAAAGACAAGAATGTGCTTAGCTGTTTGTTTTTTTAATGGTGGACTTGGGTGTATATCTCTCTCTCTCTCTCTCTCTCTCTCTCTCTCTCTCTCTCTCTCTCTCTCTCTCTCTCTCTCTCTCTCTATATCTATATCTCTCTCTCTCTATATCTATATCTCTCTCTCTCTATATCTATATCTCTCTCTCTCTATATCTATATCTCTCTCTCTCTATATCTATATCTCTCTCTCTCTCTCTCTCTCTCTCTCTATATCTCTCTCTCTCTCTCTATATATATATATATATATATATATATATATATATATATATATCTCTCTATATATATATATATATATATATATATATATATATATATATATATATATATATATCTATCTATCAATAAATTCATATATAGCATTGGAAACTGAGCATAGTGCCATGAAAGACTCAGTAATTGTGATATAAATAGAAATGTTTTCAATTCTGTTTTCTGTCCTACAGGATCTGGGCTTCTTTGAGCACAAGCACAATATCCGGCCTAAGCCTTTCATACTGCCAGGCCGAAGCAGGTTAAAACCTTTCTACTATGTATATGCTGTGCATGTGAATCACACAGTATATTGATTGGGCTTGTGATAATTACTACAGTGTTCTTTTTCTTGAAATACTGACTTGCAAATAACAAGGGGGCAGAAAGTGCCTGGAGCACTTACATTTACATACTTATAACTTCCTAATATCAAAGCCAATGTTTTTGGGAATAATAATTTGAATAGGTTGGCATTGGTTTGGAAGCACTGGGGATTTGCAGGACACACCATAGTTTTCGAAATTTCCTGTGCACCAATTCCCAGTACTCCGAACTCGATACTGAAAATTTGCTCATGTGCACAAAGGAAGGGGAGGGGACGGGAGCAATGAACAGCAGCGGGCCTAGGGGCACCTGCTATGTAAATCCGGCTCTGCTCACAAGTGTCTACATAAAGCACTGCTTTTTGTGGCCAGACAGTGGCAAAAACAGAATATAATTGGCTTCACACCAAAATCTTTTGTAGGCAAATCCATGGGACAGATGGCTGTTGCATACATATCATGAAATTGCCCCTCTATTAGGACCAGTGGGTTACCGGCAGCTGTTGGATTTATCTCTATTGATATATATTTGGTAGCACTACCAAACGATTTGATGTTAAAAAAAATGATTTTAGCTTTTGGAATTTTCTGGGGTCATTGGGGAAACATATCCGCTTGCTTACTATGGAGACTTGTAGATGCATGCTGACTCACTGAGCACCTAAAACTTTAATGTTAGTGCCCCTGGGACTACAGTGGTCTTTAATATTACAGTTATTACTGACAGTCTATATAAATATACCTTCCAACACCCTTACACATATAAATATTGGACATACACCCAATATGGATGCACACATTAAAGGAGAAGGAAAGCTCCAAGACAGTCTATTGCCAACATATTAGCCACAATAGTGCAAGCTAGAACGCTATATTTATTCTGCAGAATGCTTTACCATACCTGAGTAAATAGCCCTAGACACTGTCTCTGTTTGTTTAGGATAGAAGCTGCCATATAACCTTGGTGTGACATCACTTCCTGCCTGAGTCTCTCCCTGCTCACTTACAGCTCTGAAATTAGATTTCAGCAGGGATGGGAGGAGGGAGGGGGAGAGAAGCAAACTGAGCATGCTCAAGCCCTGCCCTGGAGGTTTCAGATGAAAACAGGAAGTCTGATACAGAAGCCCATGTGTACACAATAAAAGGAAAGAAATGTGGTGTTTCTTTTGACAGAGGACTCAGAGCAGCACTACTCTGAGGGTTTACTGGTGTATTTATATAGACCTTTCTGATAAAGCTTAATTAATTTTAGCCTTTCCTTCTCCTTTAAGGATGCCTCTTCTAGGGTCTTTTTATAGCCCTAGTTCAATATTGATTTGATCAGTATCCATGCCAACAACCACCCAACCTCACTTCCCTTCTGCTAAACCCATGTCTCAAGTAATGAGGGCAGTTGGCATGCCATTACATATCAATATATTATTTGCATGCTTAATTGTCATTAGTATTTTGCCTTCCTTCCTGTTTCATTTATCAACATTTCCTTTCTAACATCTTGCACATTTTTCTTTGCTCTAAACTTCCTGGCTGTCACTCCCCCACTTTCCCCCATGCACTTGGCTGACACAGTGGAAGCAGCACCCCTTCTGGTTTTGACCCTGGCAGTGGACGCAGCACCCCTTCCTCCGTGAGCACTATTGACCCTGTTGAGCTGAAAGCTGCCTCTAGGATTGCACCTAATGTTCCCTTGGAAATGGAGCTTCCTGGTGTGAAGATAGTCCATGCCCAGTTCAATACCCCCATGCAGCTCTATTCTGATGACAATATTATGGAAAGTTTACAAGGGCAGGTTTCAACCATCCTAGGAGAAAAGACCCCAATGAGGTATATTTCTGTAAAAATGGATACATGGTCTAAGAAACCAACTCATGTTAGTTATGATGTCATAGAGACATAACTAGGGCTCATTTACGGCCGCAATTGCAGTTGTTATCATGTTAAATAGATGCAGTTATTGTGCAAATTGACACAATTCCTTTTCCTCCAGAACTATTTCTTGACCTAGCATATTTTGGCACCAAATGCCATGGCAACCCTGCAGTCCGTTTGTATGAAACTCACACAAGTGTGCCTACTGGAACTATGGATCATTGAAGCTACCACAGAAATTTCAGGGTTCCCACAGCAGCTAGCATCAATAGGTACAGCAGAAATTGTAGAGTTCGGAGCACCAGTGGAAGCCAGGTATGGTTCATTAAAAAAGTAGAAATTTATTAGGCATATTTAAAATCCAAATATAGCGTGCCCAGACATGATAGGGGCCGTGTGCTTAATGCGTTTCGTGGCTTTATGAGCTCCTGATGAAGTGGCGTGAAGCCACGAAACGCGTTGAGCACTTGGCCCCTATCATGTCTGGGCACGCTATATTTGGATTTTAAATATGCCTAATAAATTTCTACTTTTTTAATGAACCATACCTGGCTTCCACTGGTGCTCCGTACTCTACAATTTCTGTATTATCTCTGGCTGTGGGGTATAGTAGCTAACATGCAGCACACTGGAATGAGTCGGTAAGTGCTCCCACTACCTTTTCGTTTTTTGATCAATAGGTACAGAGTACTTTGCTTTGAAGCACAAGTATATTTGCTCACATTCTGACACATTGGACTCAATAGAGCCAAGAGCAACGTCCTTTCAATTAAATTAAAAATGATAGGGGTTGTAGTTAAATAAATCATAGCAAATTGAGTCAAAAATGGCACTTGCAGTATTAAATGACCAATATTGAGAATACCTGAGTAATGGACCTTGACCGAGCATTTATTTGTCAACTATATGGCTAAAGTATAACTTAAGTATGCCTTCAATAGAATTAGCTCCTTAAATTGGATATGCAGGTCCACATTTAGTTGGGCAGTTTGGCCAATTTTTGCCTGATTATTTGGAAATGTATGGCAAGTTATAGCACCATTCCAACCAATAACCCAGTTATCATGGTGGATCGAGGGCTATTGGCCCTGATGGATAATTTCCTGCTGTTCTGATCTTTTGGGCAGTCAGCCCTAATGAATGGGACAATGCATAGTTGTCCTTGCTTGTATACGGCCCCTCATATGGTAACCATCCACCTGGCCTGGGTCCTGTTCATCTTGTCCATTCAGCTAGTGAGACAATTTGGGTCTGGCCCATATATATGGCCACCTTTATTATGTTTGCCAGAGAGCTTACCTGCTAGGGACATAGGGTCACATTTACGTTGTATTTTCGCAGTCCCATGCATGCCTGTGATCACATTCATTGTTCATTTCCATTCATGTATTTATTATTATTATTATTATGCAATGCAAAGATAGCTGATGGACCCCTCTAAGATGCTTTATGAACATTGTTGCAAGGCTCTTACTGGACTGTTTCTTCTTTATTTACATTCTAATAACACTCTAATTACAACTGCAATTGCAACCCGACTGCCTTTATTTACTATTGAGTGGATGGCTACAATCACATACCTAAGTACCAACTTTGTCTGTTGACTTCCATGTATTGTTAGCCTAAGGTGGTACAGGTATGGGATTCCTAAACTGGAAACCCCTTATATAGAAAACTTTGTATTATGGGAAGGCCGTCTTCCATAGACTCCTTGTTATTCAAATAATTAACATTTTTTTAAATTATTTCCATTTTCTCTGTAATAATAAAACAGTGCCTTGTACTTTATCGAAACTAAGATACAGGTATGGAACCTGTTATCCAGAATGCTTGGCACATCAACTAGAAAACCATGTAATCATTAAATAAACCCAATAGGCTGGTTTTGCTTCCAATAAGGGATTAATTATATCTCGGTTTGGATCAAGTACAAGATACTGTTTTATTATTACAGGGAAAAAGGAAACAATTAAAAATTTGGATTATTTGGATAAAATGGTGTCTATGGGAGACGGCCTTTCTGTAATTCGGAGCTTCTGGATAATGGGTTTCCGGATAACAGATCCCATACCTGTATAAGTAATTCTTATTGGAAGCAAAATCAGCCTATAAGGTTTATTTAATGTTTCAATCATTTTCTAGTAGACTTAAGGTATGAAGATCCAAATTTGGCATAAATAATGTCCTGCTCTGAAAAATATGCCACTTGCATAAGCACAGCCAATAATGAGGGCACAGGAGTCATGAGAATCAACTTAAAATCAGCTTTTACTATAATGGTACAGACTGTGAGATTCAGACAATTTGCAATTTTATTTTAATTTATGTATTTACTTGATGTGTTTGTACTAGTATTTAATTTTTCCTCTGCGGCTCAGAATTGATATCTGTATGCCGGGATTAATTACCAACCACAAAGCAATTTAGAAGTCAGAATAGAAGCTTAATAAGAGAGACCCTATAAAGATAGAAAAGGTATTTCAACAAAACAAGAATAACAATAATGGTGAAGCTTCAAGGTCAATCTTTATTTTTTACTTCTGAGGTCAGTGAGCACTAACACCCGAATGTGTTTTCAGTTTCGGGTTGGAAAGAGGGGAAATATGAATTAAAAAAAACTTGTTTTTTAAAAATGAAAGTATTGAAAAGTTTCTTATAATAGTTCCATCTATGAAATACTAAAGACTAATTTAAAGGTGAACATGCCCTTTAGGCCTAACCTGTAATACTCTAGGCTCCAGTGTAAATATTGATATATATAATGTTAAAGCACTATACTAATATGATACTCTATGTGGTACAGTAAGTTTGTTATTTTTCACTAAGCCTGTGTTTCCTCCTATGGGGTAAATTTACTAAAGGGGGAAGTGTCTAACGCTAGCAAAAATTTGCCAGTGTGACGTCATTTTGTTACTTCGCTGATTTACTAACGGGTGCTGGCGTAAATTCGCTAGCGAAGTGGACCTACTCTAGCACTACTTCGCCAAGCGAAGTTGCGATATGGCGAATGGACGTAACTACGCTAATTCACAAACTTGCGGATTTTACTGAACTTTACCTCTTGCACCAGACTTGCCTTCAACACCTCAGACCAGGCGAAGTGCAATAGAGTAGATAGGGCTTGCTTCAAAAAAGTTTACATTTTTTCTAAGTCCCAAAAAACGCTTTTACTTTTTTAAGGGTGATAGGCTGAAAAAGATCATAAATTTTTTTGGGGTACCCTCCTTACCCCCTACATTTCCTAACATATGGAACATAAACTATACAGTGAGCACATGTATAGGGCAAAATAACAACTCTATTTTATTTTATGAAGCTTTCCCAGGCTTGTGTAGTGTAATATATTTGCTGCTACATATACGTCCATTGTACTTTAACTTGGTTCCTTATGCAAATTAGGCATCGCTAACTGCGCTTTGCTTGACGAATTAACGCTAGCGCAACTTCGCTACCTTTCGCCTCCCTGAGCAATTTTTTTGTAAATTAGTGGCGACATGGCAAAATTTCACCTGGCAAAGTGCGGCAAAGGCGTCGCTAGCCATTTTCGGCGCTTAGTGAATTTGCCCTTATGTGTGGTTTCTTTTTGTCCACATAGAAATGGATTGGAAAAAATAAATGTTATCAAATATTTAGGTTTGCATATTGTACGTTTTTTTCCCTAAAATCTCAAAACGTTGGTGGTACATATTTTATTCTGTGTAGGGGCAGCTTGCTAAAGAAACTCTGGCAGTAAGTTCTTCTCAAGGCAGGCGTGTTAATTCAATGGGTCCTTGCATCTGTGCACCCTGTACTTGGCACAACTCAACTGAACAAGGGCATTCGTGCTATTGGTCCAACCCTTTCTTTCCCGATTGGTGCACATGAAGTATAGGCTTTGCACTAGTTGGAATCAAGAGGTACGACCTCCAGCTCCACCACCAGATTGAGAGGCAAATTTCCCTAGTCTCTCCCCCATAAGCTGCCACCCTTAGTGCCTATGAGTAAATATGGCTCTGCCTATGCTATTTGCAAATCATATGGACCGTGTATTGGTGCAAAGTATCTTTGTGAATAGTATCCATTCAACTGTGCTCACTTTTGTACTGTTACTTATTAGTCTTAATAAAATGTTCAGAAAATAATTAGCAGTTTGTTGTTTCTTTTCTGTGTTTAATGGTACGATCCAGCGATCCAGTCCCTCCCTCTGTGCCTCAGTCAGATGTATACAAGCTTCTGCATGATGATACAGAACATCCCAGCAAGCCCAGGCAGTCCGGCTCATTTAAAATACTGCAGGATATGGTCGACGACGACCCTGGTAAGTGAACAATTTTATGGGACTATTCTTTTGGGAAAACATGAAATTTTGACATGAATTAAATTCAATATCAAATCAATCTTCTGGCATTAGGAGAATCTAGAAGTCCCTGATAGGTCCAATTTTCCACATGCAACATATTTTGTATTTAGCACTAATCTTAAAACAGAAAAACATATGGACATTGTCATAAATAAAGCACAGCTGCACAATGTGGACTTCAGTGCTCTCAAGCTAGAAACATACTATTGTACTTGTCCATAGTAGCAAGTTATTGACAATAATTCAGTTTATTTCCCATAAAGAAAATAATAATAATATGCTGATAATTAAAAGGGTAGTATATTCGTATTGGCAGCATTAGTTTAAGGATTAGGTCAGTATTATAATAGAAAGCAGGACAAATCCAAGGCAGTAGCTATGACTGCAAAGTGTTTTTATTGGGGAAAAATGCTCAGATCTGAAAGGCCACTGGAAAAGCCTCCGTATAATGAGCTGCTCCTTATCTCAAAACCTAACAGGCTGCAGAAGTTACTTTTAAGTAAAGTTCCTTTTTATTTTTTTAGCAATCTCTAAAATATCTGTAAAACATAAATAAATTACACTATAACTGCACTTATTTTTGAGTTGACCCCATGATTTAAGTTTTCGTGTAGTAAAGAACATTAAAAAGATGTTTTTTTTTTCCTTTTAAAGATCGCCCATCAGGCACCAGAAGTGTTAGAGCCCCAGTGACCAAACCAAACACAGGAGCAGCTGCTGTACAGAAAGTGCCCATCTGTGATCGCTGTGGAAATGGCATAGTGTAAGTTTCTTAATATCCATTCTGATTGGATGTGTTCATGAAGGGAACATTTTTCTGTTAACTCAGTCTTTGTGTGCCAGTAATCTTTTGTCGAAATGATACTTTGGAGGGAGTACCGTCTATACTAAAATACTGAGCACTAAGTAAACAATACATAAGCTCTGGGTAGTGCAAGTGGTAGTTTTTCCTTACTTGGGTTGGTGCAGACATAAGGCAAAGACATTCTGTTGAGCTTTACTCCTGCTTTAAGAATACATTCTGTTTCCAGAAACTGTTAAATAATAATAATGTGTCTTTTTAATTAAGTGTGTTGGGAGTTTCCTTAATTAAGAAGGATCTGGGGTATTTTGTAGATAGGGTTGCCACCTTTTGCAGGGCAGGGGGCAGAGCTGTGATGTCAGGGGGCGGGTCATGATGTAGGTCAGCGTGCACGTGACATCAGGAGGTGGGGCTATGATGCGGCGATTGGCCGATCACCGTGTCAATCAAGGGAATCCTGCCCGGGTTTCCTTATTTGTAAAACCAGGCAGGAAGTTTTGACCCGGGCAGCCCATCAAAATACCAGCCTGTCCGGGTCAAAACCAGACAGGTGGCAACCCTATTTGTAGATAACAAGTTGTTTAATTCCAGACAGTGTCATTATGTGGCCACTAAAGCAATAAAGTTCTGTCTTACATAAAAAAAAGGGCATTAACTCAAGGTTAGGGTTGCCACCTGGCCAGTAAAAATGATGGCTGATCCCAATGTTATTAATAGGGAAAAAAGATAAATATATAGGAAGGCCTGTATTTTTTTCCAGAAAAGGTGGCAACCCTACTCAAGGGATGAAAACAAAATTATACCTTTTATAGGTCCCTGGTTAAGGCTTCACCTGGAGTATGCAGTGCAGTTTTGGACTCCAGTCCTTAAAGGGATACTGTCGTGGGAAAAATGTTTTTTTTCAAACGCATCAGTTAATAGTGCTGCTTCAGCAGAAATCGGCACTAAAACCTGTTTCTCAAAAGGGCAAACAGATTTTTTCATATTTAATTTTGAAATCCGACATGGGGCTAGACATATTGTCAGTTTCCCAGCTGCCACCAGTCATGTGACCTGTGCTCTGATAAACATCAGTAACTTTTTACTGCTGTACTGCAGTTGGAGTGAAATTTTTGGAGGAGCTGAACCATTTGTAATCCCATTCATCTCTTAAAAATAATAATATAGAAATAACATAACAGTGTTCTCCTGTCTTTTCTTGTCCTACACAGTGGCACAGTCGTGAAAGCAAAAGACAAATTGCGCCACCCAGATTGCTTTGTGTGCTCAGACTGCAATCTAAACTTGAAACAAAAAGGATACTTTTTCGTGGAGGGCCAGCTGTACTGTGAAGCTCACGCCAGAGCACGTATGAGGCCGCCAGAGGGATATGATGCCGTTACCGTCTATCATTAAATCACTAATTTGTGTCAATATGTAGGGCCAAGCTATGAAAGATTTTAAGAAAGCAAAGTTTGATTTCACAGCGCATAATATGTGTATTATTATTTCAACAAGAGACTCATCCTTCTGTCAAAGAATTGAAATGGAGCCTGTGATGTCAACTGAACAAAGTAATCAAGGCCCCACCAGAGGTTTTCTTGTTCATTCGGTTCTTTAATTAGAGATTTTGTTTTGCTCAGCATTTTTATCATTTTCCTGGTAAATGTTTTCTTTTAAGTATTGTCAAAATCATTTTTATCATATTTTATTGGTGTGCTGGTGCCCTTTACGAATACAGGACTTGGTTGTCCATATATTGCAATATGGATAAGAATTGTATAATTTCCAATATTTATTGCAATGCCCTTTAACATATTGATACCGGTTAGTGTAGTCGATCATTATTCTGTATTCTGTTACTGTAGGAACACATCCATGTGTCACTAGATAAGAAAAGGATATAAAAATGCTCAACGTTTAGAATAAGACACAAGCTTATTTCCATGCATTTCATAGAATACATACGTACTATAGTAATGAGAGCACAAAACATAATATTATATATAAGGCAAAGGACTTTTCTGTCCCTCATCAGCTTTTGTCCACTTCTATTTGCGATGGGATGGCATGCTCTTGGCTGTTATTGGGGGGACATCTTTCTCATAGGCAACCTGCATTTGGAGGGCGACAAGCTTCCCAGGCCTAATCTATAGTATTTAACTAAGGAGACAAAGAAAATATTGCTGGATAAGACAGGAGGCCTTTTGCAGACCTCACACTTTTATTTCCAATCCTGCTAACTGTGGTTGACTACTACGATCTCCTTGAAAATCATATTTAAAGGAAAAGGAAAACTATGGAGGCATTATATTGCCAATAGATTAGCCACAATAGTGCAAGCTAAAAAACTATATTTGTTCTGCAGAATGCTTTACCATACCTGAGTAAACAGCTCTAGAAGTTCTCTCTGTTTGTTTAGGATAGCAGCTTCCATATTAGCTTGGTGTGACATCACTTCCTGTCTGAGGCTGTCCCTGCTCGCTCATAGCTTTGGGCTCAGATTACAGCAGGGAGGAGGGAAAAGGGAGGGGGAGAGAGGAACAAACTGAGCATGCTCAAGCCCGTGCCCTGGAGGTTTAAAATGAAAACAGGAAGTCTGATACAGAAGCCCATGTGTACACAATAGAAGGAAATAAATGTAGCAGCATTACTTTGAGTGGTTATTAGGGTATTTATATAGACCTTTCTGATAAAACTTTAATTTAATTTTAGCTTTTCCTCCTCCTTTAAAACATGTCGTCACAAAAGAAAATTATGTTTAAGGAGGATATCAATACCGATGGACTAAAATATTTTACTTTGTACTTAAAACTGTACTTGTATTGCAACCGAACATACATAATGACACTTTATATGTAATCTTGGCTTATGCCTGGTGACTGCCAATGTGTCATTAGGTTATTGGGCTTCTAAACAGAAACGTGTTTTTAAAATTGAATATTGTGTAATATTGTTATTGAACATGTTAGAAAATCTGCACACATATACTTTCACTGTGTTTGAATTGCAATATGCACTATTAACTGTATTTGTCCTTAATTAGTTAGTGCTTATATTATTTTCATAGCCTTTCTAGGCTCACAGTCATTTCAATTAACATCTATTCTTTTGATATATAATGGAAAAAAAAATCTACAAAAATAAAATAAAACTTCTATAATAATGTGCACATGTATTCAAAATATCAACAAATCTATCTCTGGACATGAAAAATGCCGATACTCCTGAATTTACTAGCAGCAAAAACAGTTTGGGTCTGAAATGGGTGGACTTTAGGGCAGACTGGGGATAACTAGGAGTGGCTGGAGTAGACTAAAGGACTGGCGTTTGGCATTTTGTTGCACTTTACTACAAATGCTGTGTATTGGAAACAAACTTTATTCAAATATTCAGGACTTGGTGAGTACATTTACCATAAGTTCTGATAACTGTCGCTCTTTTGGTGCCGTCATGGTGTCAGTATGTTGAAATTGTTATTACAACAAAGATACGGCATGTATGGGACCTGTTATCCAGAATGCTCTGGACCTGGGGTTTTCCGGATAAGGAATCTTCCTGTAATTCCAATCTTCATTTCTTAAGTCTACTAGAAAATCATTTAAGCATTAAATACACCAAATCAGTTGCTTCTGCTTCCAATAAGGATGCATTATAATTTAGTTTACATTAACTACAAGGTACTGTTTTACTATTACTGAGAAAAAGGAAATAGTTTTAAAAAATTTTCTATGGGAGAAGGAATTCACTTAATTCAGACCTTTCTGGATAACAGGTTTCCAGATAACGGATCCTTTACCTGTACAAGAAATGTTGCAAGCATTTACATAAACACCTTTTTTTAAAAAAAAAAAACAAGTTTGCCTTTGGCCCAAATATAAACTCAAGGAAATCTCTTTGCACTTAATTTCAATCAGAAAATTGTTTATTTTTACCTCAGACCATAAGGTGACACTGTAAATAATTTAGAAGTAACGTACATTAAGACTTTCAGTAATCCTCCTATGAATTACTTTAAAAAATATATTTATGTGGTGTATAAAACAAAACACAGGGATTGTCCTCACACACATCCCATTTATTCATTTACATTCTGCTGATTCGTTGAGCACCTAATATGACGCTAGATTTACAGTCTTGTAATTTAACGCAGTGACTGACCTAAGGAAAAAAAAAGAATAATGGTTAAAATATAAAATATTAAATAGAAAAATGTACTATGTATATATATATATATATATATATATATATATATATATATATATATAATCCAACTGAAGTAGGAACGCACAACCAAAAGGGTAATCCAAATGCTGGGTGCCAGGCCGTAAAACTTTTACAAACATCTCCATTGTGGACAGCACTCCATAATCAAACAGACTGAGTAAAGCATTAGATCATTGAAAGGTTTATTGGTGGACCAACGTTTCAATTCCGGAATTGAAACGTTGGTCCACCAATAAACCTTTCAATGATCTAATGCTTTACTCAGTCTGTTTGATTATGGAGTGCTGTCCACAATGGAGATGTTTATATATATATATATATATATATATATATATATATATATATATATATATATATATATATATATATATATATATATAGCATAGAGTACAACAACATACATGTAAACAACACACTTCTGAAATTTTTGACCTCCCCTTCCAAAATCTAAGAGGCAGGAAAGTAGCCAAGTTTTGAAACTCTCTTGTTTTTGTGCTGCCGCTTAAAGGCTCCATAAATATATAAAACAGTTGCATATAATACCGGTACACTACTTTTTTGAGCTCTGTCCATTATATCAATTATAATAATGAAAATGGTCTTGGGGGTAAGACAGACCTACAGTAAAACCACCCAACATGGTCTGCAGCTGAGCATTCAAGAAATAAATGTTATTCATGTAGCTTACACTTACTTTATTACATTTGAGGTTAAAATACTGTGAACTGGATATGTTTTTGGTCCACCTGGAGGATGGAAAACCTTTCTTTCTTTGACAGGAGTTTTGGAAGGCTTTGCTGTGTAAGGATCATTGGAGTGAGTAGGGTATGGGTCAAAGGTTCCAGCTTTCATTCCACCAGCCTGAAAACATAAAGTAGAGATATATTATATGGCACTGGATTGAGCCCATAACTGCTTCATTGCACAACACTACGCAGGTCTGGGCCGGGATTCAAAATAGGCCATGGCATTTCAGTACACAGAGCCCAAACAGCCCCCCAGCCCAATGTATATTGACTGCCTTTGTTATCTAATGGCAGCCCTCTGTAATTTACCATTCATGTTTGGGAGCTTTCATGTTCTCAACATCAGCTTTTCTCATTAAAATAAATGACATACTGCACAGCTGGATTTAGGCCTTACAGTTGCCTGGTTGGTTGGCCAGCAGACAACATAGAATGTGTGACATAAGTCTAAGCATTAATGGGGCACCAGGTTGTATTAATGAATTCTCACAGACCTACCTCTTTAGCTGGTGAACTTGGTTTAAAAGGTTTTTCAGTTTCTTTTTTTTGAGAATGAACCTTAAGTGGTGGCAGAGTTTTATCTGTATAGTAAGGGTTTGGCTCAAAATAATCTTTTGGATGTAGGTTTAATTTAAAAGCTCCTCCCTTCAGTTTTGATTTGTGATGTTCAATTTCCTTCTGTAAAGAAAATCATTTAATGTATTATGGAAAAGACATTGACACTGTCAGGAACCAGAATTTACAAACAGTTTTCTTGTCTCCTTAGCTCCTCTTTCATTAGGTGGACTATTAGGGGGTTATTTTTGAAAGCTCAAGTTGTGTTTTTCCCCAAAAATATGACTTTCCGAGGGTAGTTTCTGTAAAAACTCGAAATTTTCAGTATAAAAAACTCAAATTTTTCGAAGCTGCAAAAAGCTTGGATCAGAAAATACTCTAGCTAAAACCTTGCATAGTCATGTAGAAGTCAATGGCAGAGGTCCTTTGAACCATTTGAAGATGTTTTTAGCCTTCATGATTTTGGTTTTTTCCGTAGGTTTACACTTGAAAACTTGATCAATTTGAGCTACTGGCATTTTTTCATCGATAACTCAATTAATTTGAGTTTTTCCTCCCGATTGCATTGATTCAATTGTTTTACATTCATGTTTTTTCATAAATAAGCAAAAATTTCAAGTTGTGAGTTACCCGTAAAAAAAAGTGGGTACCCTGCGGGATGAGGATAGGATTTTTGGGTGCGGGTATAGATGCGATTCTGCGGGTTGTGGGTCAGGTAGCAGGTCTCATCTAAATGTAATATCTCATGTTATATTGTCTATATTTTACTCCTTTTAAAATTTTACAAAATTTTGTTCTGTCCCCCCCACTTTTGATAATGTCACTTCCAGCAACATCACTTCCTGTTTAATGGTAGACGGCGGGTTGTGGAACAGGTTGCAGATAAGGCAGTTGTGGGTCGGGGTCAGGTAGCGGATCAAACTGGGTTAATATGCGGGTTGCGGTTTGGGTCGCAGGCTGCGGGTTCGAGTCTTAAAAATTGGTTCTGCGCAGGACTCTTATATGGAGCTGAAGTGCAAGGTGCACTCACAACAAATTGGTTGGCCACATGTACATATTTCACACACCCCAAACGGAAGACATGTGGTTACAATGCACAAACAGAGACCTGTACTATACAATTGGCATGTGTAAAATATAGGGCTTCTATGGTCCCTCTTCCGTAACATAAATAAGCACAACAGGCATCACCCGCAAGAAACAAACACATGGCATTTTAATTTTCAAAGTTGTGCAGGTTTCTTCCAGGTGAATGAGCCTCTTCTTTTTGGAATGATGTATTGATGAAATATATAATGTTTATTTTACCTTTATTAGCTCTCTTGAGATGTCATAATTTTCAGAGGAGTATGGGTATGGTTTACCTATGGTTACACTGGGATATCTGTTAAAAGGAGAATATAAAAATAAATGTGTAGCAAAGATGTATGCAAACAACATTACTCAAAAGTTCTTACTGAATGTACTGCCTGAAAGTGATCAGTTACAAGGATCGAGGGACAGATTTTGCTTTTATGCACTATTAAACCAGGCTGCTTGTATACTTCATCCCCCCAAGCCACACATATTAGAAATACAGGAGCTGCACTGGAATTTATTTTCTTGTACATGCTACCTGTTGATTGGTTGCTGTGGGTTACTCAACCAACCTTTGCACTTGTTAATACTTTGAGCCCTAAAATGATTGGATCACAACACCATATAATATGCATCAGGTCCCAGTAGACTGACTTTACCCACAGTACCAAGCCACTAAACAATGATGTACAGACATTATGTACAGTTTCTTACCCATATCCACTGCCGTCTTTTGGAGGATTAGTGTAGAAGTTTTTCCCTGGTGCAGTGTATGCTTTCCTTGATTTTAGCTCAGCACTAAATGCTACTACCGGACCTCCTAATGTGCCATAGAAGCTGCCCAATCCAGATCTATAATGAAGAATATAAACATGTGTACACAACATCACACAACATATGTGTTATAAATAACACATATAAACAACTTAATGTCACATATAATTCAGAAACAAGAAATAATCATTACACTTTGAAATATGAAAATGGATATTAAAGGGGAACTATCGCGAAAATGAAAATCAAATATAAGCTTCCTCATACAGAAGTAATAAACTTTCTAAATACAATCAATTAAAAATTCTGCATTGTTTCTGAAATAATCAAGTTTATATTCACTTTTTCTCTCTCAGCACCTGTTTCTCTTCATTCTGTCTTCATACAGCAGTTGGGTGTCAGATGAATGATCCTATATATTGTATAGGGGGGCTCCCTTTCCTATAAGATGTATTAGAGCTCACTAAAATAACTGATTCCAGTAAAAACAAAATACAACAAAATAACTGCCTTTTGCACAAATTTTGCATGTAGAGAGACAGGATTTCTGGTGATTGTAATAGATTGTGCCTCCTCGTGTTCAATGACAGGTCGAATGCTAGTGAGGGAACGTCAAAGCTCTGCTAGCAGTCATCTTAAAACAGGTCTTTTTTTTTTTAACCCCTAACCCCCAATGTTTTTTATGTTACTTCTATGAGGCACCATGGACACCAATGTTTTTTTTTTAAACTTAAGGGGGGCCCTGACCAGCAATGTTTTTTTTTTAACTTATAGGGGGCACTGGCCACTTTTTTTTATAACTTGTGGAAAGGGGGCTAGCCACCAATTATTTTTTTTAACTTGTAGGGACATGCTATAACTTGTTTTTTATAACTTGTTTGGGGGGGGGGTGTTTTAGCTAGGATGAATGTGTGGCTTTTTTAATGTGATGTGGGTGGGATCTGGGGTGGGGCTTTGGGTCATGCTGGGGCGGGGACAAGGGGGCCCAGAATATTTTGTTGTACGGGGCCCCGTGTTTTCTGATGGCAGCCCTGCATATGCATGTCCTTTGAGAGATTACCCTATCTTTGGCCTTGTCGCCTTATATGGTCATGGAAATCCTTGATGACAATATCCTTATGTATGGATCAGTTTCAGTCACTCTCAGGAGATCTTTAGCATATATATATATATATATATATATATATATATATATATATATATATATATATACAAACAAATACAAGAGGTCCTCAGCACTCAAGCCATTTTCAATTTCTTTAAGACATTTTGTGCATACTGCTACTGAAAAATGCCTTACCCTGGCCAACTACATCAAAGACATCCCATATCTGGCCAGTCCTATGCTCAATTTTCATCTGATTCATTAAGAAGGGTCTAAGTTTTATCTGCAGCTTACTTGCTGCTTTCAAAGTAAAACTCCCAAACTTGGCTGCCCTTTTATTAGACACCAGTGGGATCACCTGACTATACCTGGGCAGGAGCTACAACATGGAGTTGCTCACTGCTCCTGTTTTTTAAAAATTAGTGGTGAGCACAACTTTCCCTTGTATATATATATTTCATAGAGAGAGAGAGAGAGAGAGAGAGAGAGAGAGAGAGAGAGAGAGAGAGAGAGAGAGAGAGAGAGAGAGAGAGAGAGAGAGAGAGAGAGAGAGAGAGAGAGAGAGAGATTGGTAAGGACCAGCACTTGCTTGTATTCAATTTAAAACAAAAAAAAATTATTTTCACACACTCGTGTCCAATGTTTCGGTATCTTGTGTACATAAACAGTGTGCTTTAATTTAAGAATTAAAAGTTCCATTATAAAATAAAAGACCTTTGCATTGGAAACAATTTAAGACAGTCCATTTATAATGAAACTTTCAATTCTCTAATTGAAACAGTGGTGAGGTACACTGGACACACTGCACCATTTTTAAACCATATAAAAGAGTATAACATGTTATTTCATTTTTGATACATTATTAAATCTTACACTTGATCACTGTAACACATTATAATGAACAGGTAATTGACCTGTTATCCAGAATGCTTGGGACCTGGGTTTTTCCGGATAATGGAACTTTCCATAATTTGGATCTTCATACCTTAAGTCTACTAGAAAATCATGTAAACATTAAATAAACCCAATAGGCTGGTTTTGCTTCCAATAAGGATTCATAATATCTTAGTTTGGATCAAGTACAAGGTACTGTTTTATTATTACAGAGAAAAAGGAATCATTTGTAAAAACTTGGTTTATTTGATTATTGATTATAATGGAGTCTGGATAACGGGTTTCTGGATAACGGATGCCATACCTATATTTTTAATATTTAACAGTAAAGATTTACCCTACATAGAAAATGTGTATTTTAGTAAAATGCACAGTTGCTATGGTATATTTGATATAGCAGCGCAATGGAATGTACTGTCACTTTATGATTGATATGTGAGACACCTAGTGGATAGACTAGTGAAATGCACCTCAATATGTTTGGTATTTTGCATATTCAAATGAACTCCATTGAGACATGAATTGATTGCTCTCGTCTTAGCTCCATTTTCACAAAGGTTTACCGGTATTTAAGATTGCACAAGTCACTATTTCTTATCCTTGATAAAGGTCCTAATGTTGACAAAAACATTGGACAAAATAAGATAACGAATTGTAAATTTGAACTAACTCAGCACAAATTCATACGGATGACAATATGATTTAGTATATTTAGGCATGGTGCTCCAAATTATGGAAGGAATCGTAATACAGAAAACACACCCTAGGAACAACGCATTCGGGACAACAGAACCCTTAATATTAACATTTTTCAGAGTAATGTGTTTCCTCGCTTACCGCTTTTTCTCTCCACTGGATGGGAGGAAGGGCTTCCCCAAATTCTTCTTGCTCTGTTGCATTCGATGCTGTCTTCTTTGCTTGAAAGGATCAGAGTATGATTCCCCTTCAAAAACTCTTTTGAACTGGCCATCAAAGTATCCCCCCAGCATATTAGCCATGGATTTGGAGCCTCCAGGAAGCATTTGTCTGTTCTTACTGGCAGATTCATTAAAAGGTTCTGAAAAGCACAATTTATTCATTTGTAAAGAACATTCAGAATGAACAATTATCCATACTTAACTTTGAAGGGTTTACATATGAATTCAGTAAACTGTCACATACAAGACAAATGTTGCAACGCTGACTGAAAATTAGTTTGGAAGATTCCTGCAGACTATTTCTGTAGTCTGGGGGGCCACCTGCATACATCCACCCATGACCAAGGTTGACCCAAATATCAGGTAGGTGGGTATCACCTCCCGTTGGGGTCCACTCTGCAGTTTTTGACTGTTCCTGAGAACTAATAGGTGATAAGAAGAAAGTTCCAAAGGTGAAAGCCTGCCTTGGCAGCCCTGGGTATGCAAATTGGTAGGAAGAACCTACTGGAACAATGAAGTACACACAAAAAAATGGCCAGGTGGAGAGGGGCACACTGTAGAAGTATAAGCCATGAAGCTGACTGAGACAGCCTGCCCCTTGGAGTTACTGCTGATGGGAAGAGAGACTCAGACTGGTAATTCCCTGCCAGAACATTAGTAAAGGAGCTGATCATCTCATAGAGTTTTCACTGGAAGGGTGGATAATGACCGATGAGAAAGTAGATAATAATACAAGGCCCGAACTGTATCTTAAGATGTTATAGGTATAGGTATGTGCGAGAAAGCAGCAGTCTGTGGAAAAAGAAGAGGGCTATTTAAGGGTAATATACCTTAAATAGTGAGAGAACAGAAATACACACCAATATGAGGAGGCATAGCAGGTGAAAAAAAATGCAGAAAGGCAATGTTTATGGATTGGAAATGTGTCAAAGGCAATTTGCAAAGGGGGTTATGGTGTTTGGAGGTAGAGAAACCCAACTAGTAGAGAGAGGCAAATGCACCTAAGGGAGGGAAGAAACATACAGCAAGGTAGAAAGAAGATACAAACCCTGTATAAACTACATGGGGATAACTAAACATTTTGGATGACAGTAAAGGGGTGCTGGGTAAGAAATGTAACTTGAGAAGGGTTATGTGGTGAAGGAAGAAGGTGTTGTTCCAAACGCTGAAAGTCTAGTAACAAGAAATCTACACACTCTTCACGAACCTTCAGTATCTTCATGACACTCTTCATATAATCTCATCATATTCTAGCCATGCGGGTGAGATCCTGGAAACATCTCTTCCTATATAAAGCTGGCCATACATGAAGAGATCCACTCGTCTGTTGACATCGCCAAATGAGGAGATCTTTCACCAATATGCCCACCAACGGCAGGGCTATATCGGGGTAATCCGAACATTCGGCCCTGGGGCCGAACAATCAGATTACAACGAGGAGCAATGGGCTCCGAAGGGTTGGTCGGCGGAAAAATTAAACCTTACCGATCGATATCGTGGCCAGATATTGATTGGGAAGACCCATCGGAAGCCCTCATACACGGGCAGATAAATTGCAAAATTGGCCTAAAGGACCGTTATCGGCAGCTTTATCTGCCCATGTATGGCCACTTTAAGAAGCCAATGCATTGGTCAAGAGACACATTCATCTAACAGATGACCTGCCAGCCTTGTACACAGGATCGAGTACATACTTACTGGAGCCAGGGGCAGCATATTTATCTCCAATGCTGGTGTAGCCCATCTCACTGAAGAGGCCAATCCTCTCCATATCAGTCTTTCCTTCAGGCATTGTAAAACTATGAGGGGATGACAAGGCCAGTGGAAATAATACCTTGAAGAAGGGATTAAAATTGAAATTCTAAGATTTGATTTTCAGTCTACATATGTTCAAATTCCAAACATTACGCTAAATATATCACAATGAGCCCCCAATTTATGCTCATGCTTCTACAGATCCGTTGCACTGCCCAGGGTCTGCACATGCGCAGAATAGTACGTTTTTAAATGTATTTTTATTTTAGGTACAATGAGGCACAAGACATAGTTCATACAACATTCGTAATAAGACATTAGACATTTTGAAGTTATATGCAGAAAGATCCTGCAGACATTGTACCACTATATATGTACACCTGTAAAATGAAGTAAGTAAAGAGAAGTAAAAGAAGGACAGAAAAACAGGAAGCAATGCTAAACCATTCTGCTTTCAGAATAGCATATTTTTTTACAATCATTAGCACAATAGATCCCTAAGGGTTAGTTCACAAGAGGAGATTCGGGGAGATATTGTCGCCTGACGACTAATCGCCTCGTCTTCTGAGCGACAATCTCAGCGTGTTTTCCCATAGGCTATAATGAAAAGTCGCTTGTGTTAAAGCACCCGCGGCGATGCGTTTTCCATAGTCGCCTGAAGTTGCCTCCGAATCTCCTCGTGTGAACTAACCCTTAAAGAACAAGTTAAAATTGTGATGCAGAGCTCTGATAGAAATAACTGGGCTGCTGCATTTTTCACAGAGGGTTTATGGCCTGTGTTACTATGTAAGCAATTTTATTCACTGGGGTGAAGACAAACACATTAGCACCCGGCGGTGAATTTGCTTTTCCTTATTCTTTAACAGTAATTCGTTTGGTTGCCATGGGTAACAGCACTGGTGCTACTTTGCATCTATGTTGTTAAATGATCCCCTATCATGGCTTGCACTAAAAGCACCATTAAGCCCTATCTTCAGAACACTACAAGTACTTTTCCATGGATACCATCCAGGTAGACATTGGCTTCAAGTATTGCAATGTCACCATGAACATTATTTCTCTGTATCACACGTTGTATCAGAACCTGACATAACTGCTAGCAGTCTGTGCCCATGAGGCCATGTTACACCTGAATATTGAATTAATATGTCCTTATTTATTTCAGCAGATAACCACCCCAGAGTCTCTACCTCTCACCTCAGTGCTGTGTCTCTCACTACAACTGTTGTTACATCTGGTTGCTACAGAGACAGAGCAGCACATTCCATTCAGCACCGAGTAGGGTTATAATACGTCACACTAAAGCCTTCTACATTCATATTAAAACGCTGCCTATTACCTATCCTGATATTGGCTATTGGATAGAATATGTAAACAAATGCGTGACATGATGATTAGAAAGTTTATCCAAACAGAAAGGCCACATCCACCCCTACATTAGTACTTGGTACAGCTTCGACTTCGAGTCATTGACACGCAATGCATTATGGGAGATGTAGTCCCTGCAGTTTGGCGTATGCGCATTTCTGCCTGTAGTTGTAGGCATATCCATGGTTCTGTCACTGTGTTTATGATAGCTTTACGGCTGTTAAACTTGCGATGCTTTAGTGTTTTGCCAGAGGTTTTGTTAAACTTTGCCAGCTGGGAGGAAGACGCGCTGAAAATCTTTAAGGGTACAAATTTGAGTTGAAGAAAGAGGCAGGAAGTAGTTTGTGTACAGCTCATCATTAGGGGCTGCCGTAAACCGAGGAAGTGACTGGAGGAGCAGACATGGTAAGTTCCCACACAGCACACACGCAGTAAATGTATTCTGACAGGGCTGAACGAATCCCTAGCTTCACACGAGCTAGAAGTGGGGAAACAGAAACAAATACATATATTGAGCAATGCCTTTTGAAAATGTTTACCATGTATAGGGGGTTGTTCACCTTAAGCCCTCCAGCTGTTAAAGGCATGCTGGGATTTGTAGTTCAAATACAGGTGAATGTGATGCAGATTAAACATAAGCGGGTTTTCACCTTTGAGTTAACTTGTATGATGTAGAGAGTGATATTCTGAGACAATTTGCAGTTGGTTTTCTCTTTTTTTCTTGTGTGTGTGTGTGTTTCTTTTTAGTTATTTAGCTTTTTTATTCAGCAGCTCTCCCATTTGCAATTTCAGCAATCTGGTTGCTAGGGTCCAAATTACCCTAGCAACTGTGCATTGATTTCAATAAGGGTGTGGAATATAAATAGGAGAGGGTCTGAATAGAAATATGAGTCATAAAAAGTAGCAATAGTAATAAATGTGTAGCCTTACAGAGCATTTGTTCTTAGACGGGGCCAGTGACTCCCATTTGAAAGCTGGAAAGAGTCAGAAGAAGATATATAATATAATTAAGAAAATAATATAATTATATATAAAAAAAAATGAAAAGTTGTAACATAGAGCTTATCTGCTGCAGTCTAGAGGCCTGTCTAAAGGGCCATAGTTGCTGGGATATAGCCCCCAGTTTACAGGGAACATATATCAAGCACAAAAATATATCCCAAAAAACTCCAGAATTGAGTTAAAAAGTTAGCTTTTATTTAACATAGAATTAAAACAGAATTAAAACAGTAGGCATCAATACACATGGAATGAAGGAGGCCACAAAGCATCCGCAGTACTGTGCTGCAAAACTTTTATTCCAAAATACACAACGTTTCGAGTCAGCAAGGACTCTTGCTGACTCGAAACATGTTGTATATTTTGGAATAAATGTTTTGCAGCACAGCCTCCTTCATACAATGTGTATTGATGAATCTTTTGGTCTTTATGGTGTGACCCAATTAAGAAGGTGAGCCCACTTACTAAAAGTTAAGGGAAGCACTGGGAAAATTGCATAGGATTAAAAAAGTAGGCATACAGACCAACTGGTATTCCGCCTTACGCGTTTCATACCCTCTGGTACTTATTCATAGGCATTTGAGAAGTTGCTTATATTTGGTCATTCTATAACATACCAAAAATTAACTTTTGGAATGGTGAACCACCCCTTTGAGGCAATTAAGGATTTTTTTTCCATTAGCATGATTTAATCTCAATTTAGTTATCTATAACTCAAGGTACTGTCTTATGGTGGAGAATTCAAAAACTAAAGCTGGCCATAGATGTTGAGATTTTTAAAAGATCAGATCCTGATCGTGAGACCGCGATCTTCTCAGAACGATCGTACGAATTTACCATCAACTAAAAAGACCAATTTGCCAGGAAAACAAGGGGGAGCTGCCTGCTTGGCCCTGCAAACATAGATAGATTGCACTGGGACCGACAAAGATTTTTTGACCTGGCCGATCAATTTCCCGACAGATGTCGGCCGAAAAATCGAAGGATGTACGATCGTTCGAATCCCACTAACCGCACGATAATTTCGAAGGATTGGTCGGGCTTCCCTAAAATCAGTCGTTCCGCAAAAAGAATCGTCGCATCTATGGGGAGCTTAAGAATTGTTTGTTTAAATGGGGCTCTGCTAAATGGCATCTCCATATTTCTGAGCTTTCTGGATAACTGGTTTCTTGATCATAGCTGTAATGTAAGAGTGTTATACTAGACACAGGGGATGTATGTGCTCTCCCACTCAGGTAGAACCCACACACACCACAGGCTAGATTCTGTTAAAGCAATAATGTTAATGTTAAACCTCAATTATACATCCCCTGTTTTACACTGTTTTTGTGGTTCCTCAACATATCATGCACTTCCCTGATTTTGCACCATTTCTTTTCTAGTCTGAAACACGTTGCCACAGAAAACTGTTTTGGGAGCATTGAATATTTCTTACACATGTACATCTGACTCTGGGCCAATAATTTTGCCTTGTCCTCTTGGTCATTCCTCTGATTTGGATTAACAATAATATTTATCTAACCTATTAATAAATAACATTGCAATCAAGTATTTTTTGTTTTTTAAGTGTCAGAAATGATAAAATACTGGTCAAGTGACAGCTCAGTATTTGGTACCATTTTACCTACAGTCTGATCTGTAATGGACGGTTATAACAATAACTTTGTCTTTTATCTGATAGTTTAGAGCAAGGAAACTTTGTCCTTTATTATCACTGTGACAAAATGAAGACAATGCAGATGTCTTTTCTGTTTTAATCTTCAGGTTGTTATAACGTCGGCCTGCATCATTTTCAGAATCAGAGGTGGCCTGAATTTGTCATTCCCGTTGACTGCGACTGATGGTATGTTCTCATGTGAGTGACGTAGGATTGGGGAGGGGACACATCGACCAGTACACTGTTACACGCATGTGCATAATGATCAAATCGGCCCACTCACTCATTATGCGCATGCATGTGCTCCTGTGTGTGTGTTGGCAGAGACTCCACAAAGGGTTTTCTGCAAAAAATACTATTTCCCCCACTGGAAGGCGATAGGTGCCCTTTAAAGAGATACTGACACCAGTAATTACACCTTTTTTACATCATAATATTGTCTTTGCATGCTATTTATAATTTTGCCAAAGTATTTACAGATGCTTTTACATTACCCATCTGATCCCCCATGTTCCTCTTTGAGGGGGCTGCCATATTTGAGCTTTAGCAGTCTGTTAACATTAGAAACTATTACTGACAAGTTGAGAAGGGACAGTCAGGTTGGCAAAACAGTCAGGTTTAGGAACAAATACTTACTTACAAAAGCAGCCCTATCAGTGAAAAACCATCAACATGAGCTATAGGTAACTTTTGATGTGCATTAATATTTTGAATAATAATTTTTTAGCGTCGGTGTAGCACATTTCATGCAGTGTTCAGTACATGTATGTTGGGTGAACAATCTCTACCAGTATCTTTGTATCATTGAAATCCCTTGGTTCATGAATGTGGTAGGCACCATGCCATCCAGCACAATAGCTCATCTTCACTTCCTGCAATTCCTATCACTCTGGCTATAGACTCGAACGAATACAACATTAAAAAGATGGTCATACTATGTATAGCCTTGTGTATGGTATTTGTGCACCCACATCCAAAAGCGATGTTTGTCTGAGTACAAATTTGGGGATGAGGGAGATCCCCATACAGTAACCTGTATTTTTTATTATTACTCTCCTCAAAGCACTATTTTTTTGGCAGTAAATAACCCCTGCCATTCTTTAGGCCTCCCATCCATTTATAGGAGAAGTAAAGGCCTATTTACTTGGGGGTGCAAAAAGTTAGAAGCTTGGTTGCTTTTCTCTGAACAGGCTTGTGTGTTTTTTTCTTTTGTATGCTTGTGGTCACTGTCTCAAATGTTAAATTAGAACAAAATTACCATCACACAAGGCTTGGTTATGCAGGATAAATCCTTGCTTTTTTGCACTTCTAGTGCGGAAGTGCAACGTTTCAAGGCCACGCCCTTTCTCAAGCATATGAAAAATGTTAAAAGCACCAATTTCTTGAAGATTCAAAAAACACTTTAGAATTCTGTATAAAATACTATATATTTATTGACTTAACTGACATATGTCTATATAATAAGGCATTTCCAACTAAGCCAATCTGATCTGTACTGTTCCTTTTTCTTTTTACTTTCTGTGATATAATAGAAACATCTGCTAAAAAAGCTCTTTTTAGAGCAGTGTGTGACCTTTCTTCCAAGCTCCTCTCAGAATCCCTGGTGCTGAACATTTGCAACAGTGTTCTGTACATATGGCCCAACACAGGAACATGCACACATCCCACAGAACTAAGCGATGATACTCCATGCAAAGACATTCTGCGCTTTATTCAGTGAGTAAACACTAGTTCTGTTTATTTTTGTTTTTTTAAGAGGATCTCGGATTTCACTATTTTTGTTTACTTTGTGCTTCTTTAATTCTTTTTTTTTCAGGGTGGATGATGAGCGCAAAGTTTCTAAAAAGAAAGAGAAAAAAAGCCAAGATTTGGTATGAACAAAAATTCCATTTGCAATTGCTGTATATGGCAAGTCCCCGGGGCTTATTTATCAACACTGGCCAAATTTGCCTGTGGGCAGTAACCTATAGCAACCAATCAGTGATTGACTTTTTTTTCAGCCAGCTGCAGGTACAACAATGAATGCAACAATTTGATTGGTAGCCATAGGTTACTGCAGATGGGCAAAATTGTCTAGGGTCAAAAATAACTCTGGATAACTGTGTGTAATCCTTGGTTATGTATTCATATTGTTACTTTGCTTGCCCAAAACATTTATTGGTTGTTATTATTGTTATCTAAACATTGTAAATGATCATCAGGCCTTTAGGTCTATTATAGACAGGGTGATTTTTTTTTTTCCTGCAAAAAATTTGTCTTCTGCAGGTGACAAAAAAATTGGAAAAAATCTTCCTGTATAGATTCATTGAAATCCACATGTAAATCACTTTATATGTGGCAGTCTTTAAGTGCTAGACTTAGATCGCCGCTTGTAAAGTGTTTTATATGCATAAATTTCAATGGATTCCAATGGGAAAGCACTTTGTCGTGCCAGTCATTGCCATAGCTATGTGTCTATGGAAAAACACCCAATGCATTCTGGGGCAGCTGAGGAAAGCCTTAAAACCTGCCCCCGTTTCCTCCTGTTTCAACTAGTACTCCAGAAAACTAAACTTGTTTATCTAAAGTATTTCTCTAGTTATTTGCACATACCTTTGCAGGCCCGACCCCATTCATTTGTGGACCCTGTTCCTCCTTGCACACAATTGCAGGACACCCACAATGCACGAAACATTGCAGGTTGTTGGCAAAATCTGCTTTTGTGTAAATTGCTGCAGGTTTCATTTCATTTTGGAGTGCAGAGGAAGGCAAATAATAATGAAGACCAAGTAAAAGGTTGCTAAGAATAACACGATAAAAGTTCATATGTATTTAATACAACAAAATAATCCACTGTTAATTTAATTGACTCTGCTGTTGTTTGTCTTACCCCTCACAGCAACAAATGGTAAATATCAAGCTTTTATTTGAGAGGAGTACCTCCTCTGAAGCTGTATCTCCAGTAATCCATCAGGACATCTCTAGCCAGCAACTTGTAAACATGGTATTACCCATTGATACAGTGGTTTCTGTTTCACCTGATGAGGCCTGGGGAAAGTAAGTAGATCTTAGTTAAAAAAGAAATTACTAATGTTTTAAACTACAGCTTTTTTGTGCTTGCCTGTTTAGTGTAGATGCCGCTGCTCAAGCTGAGAGAAGAGGATCTGTTCCGTGCCCCTGCTCCATTTATCTCAACCGCTTCCACTAGTATGTGTTCACATGCAGCGAAGTGGAAGTCACCCCCAAGATGCCTCCTTTTGCGTATTTGGGTTGACCTCCACTGCATGTGAGCGCGCACTGACGGATATAATTCAGATCAACTGAGATGGGGCATAGTGCAGATCCACTTCTCTCAGCCTGCAAAAATAGTAGGCTGAGAGTAGCTGAGCCTACAGCTCTGTGTGCTCATAGCCTTAGTATATTTGCTAATACGCATGTTAATGTCTCTGGTTCCTTTTTATGGCAAAACAGTTTCAGTCCTGCTTTGTTTCATGGGTTTATATTAAACATCTTCCAGTAGGGAAAGAGTTAAGCACTCCTCTTTTAGTAATCAGTTGGATGGCTATTTAAAGTTTTGTACCGGTGAAGTATCCCTTGACCGCCTGAAGAAGTGCTATTGGAGTGTGAAACATGTTGAGCCTGAGGGGAATATCGAGTTGCTGAGAGTAAGATGTGTGTATTTTGACTTTCAGATAAGAACATTTTTATATTATTGTGCTTGGAGCATTGCGATGATTGTACAATAAATAGAGCAAAATAAAAAAAATTGCAAAATGTATTTACTTTGTAGCACTGCTATATGGAATTTGCCAGTGTTATGTTAGACCAGGGATCCCCAACCTTTGAACCTGTGAGCAACATTCAGAAGTAAAAGGAGTTGGGGAGCAACACTAGCATGTAAAATGTTCTTGGGGTGCCAAATAAGGGCTGTGATTGGCCATTTGGTAGCCCCTATGTGGATTGTCAACCTAGATTGAGACTGTTTGAGAGTACAACTGTTTTTTATGCAATTAAAACTTGCCTCCAAGTCAGGAATTCAAAAATAAGCTCCTGCTTTGAGGTCATTGGGAGCAACATCCAAGGGAGAGAGCAACATGTTGCTCACGAGATACTGGTTGGGGATCACTGTGTTAGACTATAAGAGAGGAAATGTTAAACAAGGGTTAAACGTAGCACTTTCCTACTTGAACTCATACCTTTTTCGAAAGGGCATGGTTTTCCATCCCCAGCCGCATAGTTTATTTTGCGGATAGGTTTATAAATCAAACACTTAAAGTTTTCCTCAATGGTGATCACCATGGTCCCCATCTTTATTGATGTAACTTCCACTCATGGAAGAGTCGGTGAGACTAGTATACGTATCCGCAGGACAAAGGTAGGTGATGATCACTGACCACAAGCCAGAGAAGTGAGAGGGAGTAGGATATGACATGGTGCATTAGAAGTGACGTATTAAGGGCATGTGAAATAGTGCAAAGAAAATGCTGTTGCCGTGATGAAGTAGGAATGCACCAAATCCACTATTTGGGATTCGGACGAATCCCAGAATCCTTCATAAAAGGTTCGGCCGCATACCGAACAAAAATCTTCCTTGTTTAATGATTTACCTTCCCGACCCTAATTTGCATATGCAAATTAGGATTCAGATATGGTTCGGCCGAATTCTGAATTCGGTGCATCCCTAGTATGAAGCATACAGATGTGCATTATTTGGAATGGCAACCGCAACAGGCCAGAGGTTCAGGATAGGGTTTAGTTCTTTAAAAACTGTTAACTGAGACAGAGCAAAACAAATTACTGTAGTTTTAAAAAAATCATGTTTCAGAACATTAAAACACTATTCATTTAAAAGATTGGATTAACTTCCTTCTGCTCCCAAGGAAGCATGTAATTCCTAAGTTTTATGTATGGACCCTTCTATTATACAGGTTTTTGTTTTTTTTTTAATAGCAGCAGCCAAAAAACGCTGTTTGCAAGGCTACAATTTTAGTGCTATTGCTGTTATATAATACCTCTCTTTCTATGCAAGTCCCTTTATTCATGTTTTTAGTCACTCGTTCAAACCACTGTCCTGTTGCTAGGGTGCACCCCAATCCTGGCTACCAGATAGCTGCTGAAATTGCGAACTAGAAAGCTGCTGAACAAAAAGCTAAATAATTCAGAATGACAAAAAAATGAAAACCAATTAAAAATTGTCTGAGAATATCAATTTCTACATCATACTTGCACTTGTGCAAGTTGTCCATATACTGTTGAGTTGCAGTTTTCTGCATTCCAACAATAGCTTAAGGATGCTGGGCGTTCTAGTGCAACTGCACAAAGAGACTGAGAGAAAGGCTGTCCATCCTTGCTCTAGTGTGACTGTACCCACGTTTATTGCTACCAAAAAGAGACCAGCCTAACACACACTTACCACTAATCGTAATCCTATATAATGTATTTTCTTTTAACAGAGTGCGACAGTTGCTTGTAAATGGGCTCACACATCAGCTTTCAGAGATGGAAAAATGCCTTTTGAAATACATGAAGGGAACTTCTTTCTACGTAGCAGAACCAAACCACTTCTTGCTACCAGATCAAGGGCTGGCTACAGTGATCTATCCTGCAGGAGTTGCAGATGTTCAGCTAGAGGATTGCAGACAGGTGACATTTAATTCCCAGGCAATGCCAAACTTCCACAAGATTAAAATAAAAACCAGAACACTAGGGGGCCGATTCACTAACTTCGAGTGAAGGATTCGAAGTAAAAAAACTTTGAATTTCGAAGGTATTTTTGGGCTACTTCGACCATCGAATGGGCTCCTTCGACTACAACTTCGAATAGAAGGATTCGTAGTAAAAAACGTTCGACTATTCGATAGTCGAAGTACTGTCTCTTTAAAAAAAACTTCGACCCCCTAGTTCGGCATCTAAAAGCTACCGAAGTCAATGTTTGCCTATGGGGAAGGTCCCCATAGGCTTGGCTAACTTTTTTTGATCGAAAGATATTCCTTCGATCGTTGGATTTAAGTCCTTCGAATCGTTCGATTCAAAGGATTTAATCGTTTGATTGAAGGAATAATCCTTCGATCGTTCGATCGAACTATCTGCGCTAAATCCTTCGACTTCGATATTCGAAGTCAAAGGATTTCAATTCCCAGTCGAATATCGAGGGTTAATTAACCCTCGATATTCGACCCTTAGTGAATCGGCCCCTAGGTGTATTCTATATTAGCCTCACGCTTGTACTGTGAGTACTGAGGTGAAAGCAGCAGTGTCCCATCATTTTTTTTGTGGCATTGCCATTTTATTAAAGCTTACATATTACTATATTGTGTTCATCTGTTCTATCTCTGGAAATTCTCCATTCTTGATACACAAGATGCTGCATGATCCTTACATAAAATTAACTACAGCTCGTTTTATTTAGTCGCCAAAAAAAGGTCCAATTACAGTCAGAACCCAGAACAATACAGTCAGAGCCAAGCTCAGACCCCAGTTTCATGGCAAAACAATCTGATAGGCTGCATGATACCCAGAGTCCATAATTAAAAGAAAAAAACGTTTAAATAGCTGTGTGTGCCATAGCTCTTAGAATCTACTCAAAATCACATATTTATAAGGGTATGTAAAATATCACATGCTGAAGAAAAGGTGTAAAAATTGGTGTCAAATAATGACTTATTTATAAAGTGCTGCTGCTGTTGTTGTTCAATTAACACTGTGCATTGTGATCACTTAAATAAATGATTGCATAGAAGTATTAGTTTATTTATAAAGGTGTAAAGGTGTTTTTTTCTTTTTTAATTTGCCTATTAAAAGATGTATCTTTTGTGAACGTAGGCATTACATGAACAGTTTAATCTGCCTCTGGACAGACCATACTTTCGAAGAGCCAATGCCTTCCACTTCCCAGACGAGCCGTACAAGGATGGCTACATCAGGAATCCACACCTGCAACTCGGCACACCTCCTCTAGAGGGAGCAACAGTGAGGTTTTTTTTCTTTTCTTTTATTGATTAAAAAATAGAAAACCTGCTACAATGTTGTTAAAAGGTGTGTATATATATCCTAACGCATACTGTTCACCTTACAGGTATCGCTGGTGCAGGGACTGTACAGTTACCATCACTATATGCAGGATCGCATGGATGACAATGGCTGGGGTTGTGCATATCGATCTTTGCAGACAATATGCTCTTGGTTTAAATATCAAGGCTATACTGACAAACCAATTCCAACCCACAAGGAGATACAGCAGGTGTGTTGTGTTACTGATGGTATAATACATGTATTTTAGTAGCAGAGTGCTTGCTCTAATGTAGCAAATATACCATGTCTTTTCTTTCCATCAGTTGGAATTGATAATGCTGGTTCTTGGCTCCATCTAGTGCAGGGGTGTCCAAACTGCGGCCCGGGGGCCAGATGCGGCCCGGGATGCATATGAATGCGGCCCAGCTTGGTTCCCGAGGAAACGTCATGTCACAAAGGATATAGGAGATGGGGGGACTCTGCCCATTGCCCAGTTAGTAATAATAATATGTCTATTTAATATCCAGGTGTCCCATATTCCAGTGTATAGATCCATCTGGTTATCCAACTGGCATTGTAGTTCTTTTCTGTGCATTTCCTTTACTTTTACAAATCAAACGGGTTTGTTGTGTGGCCCCAGACAAATTTTTCTTTTTCCAATGTGGCCCTGCGAGCCAAAAGTTTGGACACCCCTGATCTAGTGGTTGATCGATTTGGCAAAACCTATATGAGCAAGACCCTACTCCTAAACCATTATTACTACTACAGGTATGGGTCCTGTTATCCAGAATGCTTGGGACCTGTGGCTTTCCAGATAATGGATCTTTTTGTAATTTGGATCTTCATTCCTTAAGTCTACTAGTAAACATTAAATAAACCCAATAGGCTGGTTTTGCTTCCAATAAGGATTAATTATATCTTAGTTTGGATCAAGTACAAGCTACTGTTTTATTATTACAGAGAAAAAGCAAATCATTTTTAAAACAAATTTGAGTATTTCATTATAATGGAGTCTATGGGAGATGATCTTTCCGTAAATTGAAGCTTTCTGGATAACGGGTTTTCGGATAACGGATCCCATACCTGTATTTATAAAGCTTTGGTGTGTGAGCAAGAAACTGTCCGAGGAGGAGACTAAAGCATTATATCTAAGGATCGCATGGATGACAACTACCAGTCCAGATTAATGCATTCTAAAATAATGTTACAGGTATGGCTCCAGTTATCCAGAATGTTCGGACCTGGGGTTTTCTGGATAATGGATCTTTCACTAATTTGGATCTTCATACAGTGTCTACTAGAAAATCATGTAAACATTAAATAAACCCAATAGGCTGGTTTTGCTTCCAATAAGGATTAATTATATATTAGTTCGGATCAGCTGTTCTATTATTACAGAGAAAAAGGAAGTTATTTTTAAAAATGCGGATTATTTGGATAAAATGGAGTCTATGGGAGATGGCCATTCCATAATTTGGAGCTTTCTGTATAATGAGTTTTCACATACCATATCCCATACCTGTACTACGTTTGTACTGAAAACTTAACTTACTAGTTTTTATAAGCTTTTTATAATGCATGATGTGTGAGAACGTTCTTACATGATCTCCTTGTCTTACAGGCCCTTGTTGACGTTGGGGATAAACCTGCTTCCTTTGTAGGCTCCAGGCAATGGATTGGTTCCATAGAGGTGCAACTTGTACTGGACCATCTTCTGGGCATTACATCAAAAATAATGTTTGTCAGGTGAGTATCTTATATTATGGTATAAACATTCTTGTAATTAGTAGGCTTAATTAAATACTTGTTGGTTGGTTGATCAATAGGTAAGGGCTCTTGCACACGGGCATTTGTTTGTGCGCTCCCCTGCGTTGTGATTTCCTCCGTTCAGCTGCAGGAGTAGACAAACTGAATTATTGTCAATGGGGCTGTACCCTCACAGATGCATGTATGTGCCGAACGCTGGTAAAATGCAACATGCTGCATCCCAACCTGCGTTTGGCACTTACATGCATCTGTGTGAGTACAGCCCCATTGACTATAATTCTGTTTGTCTACTCCTGCGTTCCCCTGCGGCTGAATGAAGGAAAAGCGCAATGCAGGGGAGTGCACAAACACCCGTGTGTAAGAGCCCTAAGGGTACAACTAAGGGTACAACTACACAGACGATTTCCCCGCGTTTGTGCTGGATCCGATGCACTGCGCCAAAATGCAGGCGTCAAGTCGGATGCGACTGAAAACAAGGTAAGCAACAGCAACGTCAAATGGTGTTGCAACGTTCGCAGCAACATTCTGCGTCTGCATCCGGCAGTTGTGTCGCGTCGAATGAACTCTGTGACGGATCCGGCACAATCACGGGGAAATTGTCCGTGTAGTTGTTCCCAAAGGCAGAGGCATTTGGACATATGGGGCTAAGTATAGACACCTGTATTTGGATCAGCTCCTGTCTACAACTGATTGGCACTGATTTTCTAACCCATTGTTTACATAAAGTAACAGCTTTTCCTCCCTCCATCACTTATACAGGGATTTGTAGTTTACAGGTCCAGTAAGTTTTCTTTGCCCTGGAATCAGCTCAGCTTCTGCATCCACATAATAGATCTGTAACAGATAACCATTCTTCCCTCATACTTGATGCACCGTGTTTCTTTACAACCATGTGTCATGAGCACAGCTTATTGCATGAAAGTAAATGATTCCATGTACTCTCTGTCCTTTCCTTGTAATACATAAGTACAGTGTAAAATAAGGCTGAGAATAGCACCCAAGTATGTGCCCTGGAGGAATAGGGGGGCAGTGGGGCACTGACTGGCAAGCACGGTTAATATATGTTTATGAAAAATATCTTTTCTCAAAGGGGGCCCTAAAATGGAGTTTCTGAGGGGATCTACTTATACTTACTGAGCAGATGCTTTCACCTGTAACATTTTAAAGTGTTGAACTTATGTCCAGACCAATCTATCCAGACTGTATACAGTAACACAACTGATCTTTCCCAGCCAGGGTACAGAGCTGGCATCTCGAGGGAGAGAGCTTGTCCATCATTTCACATCAGAGGGAACGCCTGTCATGATTGGTAAGACAGCATGATGTGTATATCTTTAACTGTTCTATTTGCTACTCCTGCCTGGTTATTTTTCTGATTTTCTTGGAATAAGTTATATAGACGCTAAAAATGTTTCTTTTTTTTGTGTTCCTGCTGAGAACAACCATGACAACTGTAATGTTAAACAATATATCAGTTGCATCACAAGGATAAACAACTTGATACAGATAATACAATAGAAAAGAAGTGTGTGTGTGTTTGTTATGGTGCCAGCACCATACTTCCTCTATCTTTCTTGCTCAATATACAGGTATGGGACCTGTTATCCAGAATGCTTGGGCCCTGGGGTATTCTGGATAATGGATCTTTCCATAATTTGGGTCTTCATACCTTAAGTCTACTAGAAAATCATGTCAACATTAAATAAACCCAATCAGCTGGTTTTGCTTCCAATAAGGATTCATTATATCTTAGTTGGGATCAAGTACAAGGTACTGTTTTATTATTACAGAGAAAAATCATTTTTAAACATTTGGATTATTTGGAAAAAATGGAGTCTATGGGAGACGGCCTTTCCGTAATTTGGAGCTTTCTGGATAATGGGTTTCCGGATAACGGATCCCATACCTGTACTGCCATTTCTGCTTACGGAAGGGAGGTGATCTATTGATTGTAGATGATGCATGTGGATCCATATTTTTCCACGGCATTTTAGGGGTGTTTTAATTGTAAAGCCTCAAATAAATGTGGCTTGTTTTTTTTTCTTTCAATCTTGGATGTTCAGCCCTCAGTCCTAAATGGAATCTAAACCTGATCAGTGTTATTTTTGTATTTCGCTGTTTTTTTTGTTTTTTTTTTGTTGAAGATTTCAAGATATGAAAAAAATGGACACCGTTAGAATAATTAATTAACGCCACTTGTCAGAAGAAATAAAGAGGACTGATCTAATATTGCTTTGTTCAGGGAAAGCATCAGAAAACATCATTTTTTCTATATCTTTTCTGAGCAGAGAAATATCAGAACAGTTCTTTTTTTTTTTTTCTTTCTTCTTCTCTTCCTATCGCAGAAAACTGACCACCAGGTGGCGCTGCTGTAAAAATTAATTACTCTAATAATATTAATTGATCAGTGATACATTTATTGGTTTTAAACGTTTACATTTGCTTTGAAGCTGTAGTTCTACAAGCCACAAAATACATTACTGGTGCAAAATCTGGGGGTTGCAACTACTGAGCAGCAAATTGGATATCTTTATTATGTTTAACAATGGAATCTGTCTTTTATTTGACCCTTTTCTACTTCCCAGGAGGTGGAGTCCTGGCTCATACGATTCTTGGGGTGGCATGGAGTGAGTTGACAGGAGATATTAGATTCTTAATTTTAGATCCACACTACAAAGGTGGGGAAGATCTGCATGTTATTCTGGAAAAGGTAAGGGGGCAAGTTTTTAAAAAAATCGGCATAATATTTATTTATAGGAAATTGAACAATGTTTTATGAGCTACAGTTATTTCAGTTTTTACCAATAAACAGGTTATTAAAAAAAAATCAGGAAATAAAAAAAGTCTTTTATAGGAAAATCACTTGGGCTACCAAGATAGGCCACTTCCTGATTCTAATCACTCATCTGCTACCACAGGCTGATGCTTGTCTTCTTTCAAGTAGTAGAGTGTTGGACCGTGTTGGCCATAGTTCAGAAAACAGTACTTTTTGTGGTAACATAAATTTAGGATGGAACTTCTTTCTGGCAGGCTGCTGTTTCTCCTACTCAATTTAACTGAATGTGTCGCAGTGGGACCTGGATTTTACTATTGAGTGCTGTTCTTAAATCCACCAGGCAGCTGTTATCTTGTGTTAGGGAGCTGTTATCTGTTTATCTCCCCATTTTTCTGTTGTTAGGCTGCTGGGGGTGATATCACTTGCAACTTGCAGTAAGGGCAGGGGCACATGGGCAGGTTTGGGGAGATTTAGTCTCCTGCCGCGGCTAATCGCCTCTTCTTCAGGGCGACAATCTCCCCAAACTGCCTTCCACCTGCTAAAATGAAAAATCGGCCGCGGCAATGCACTCGCAGCGCTTCAAGTTTCCTCGTGATGCAACTTCGGGCGACTTCAGAAATCAAAGCGATGCGAGTGCCACTACGCTGGCATTTTCTCATTTATAGCAGGGGGAAGGCAGTTTGGGGTGATTGTTGCCCTGAAGAAGAGGCAATTAGTCGACTAAATCTCCCCGAATCTGCCAGTGTGCTCCTGGGGGCAGCTGGGAAACTGACAATATGTCTAGCCCCATATCAGATTTCAAAATTAACTATAAAAAAAAAATCGGTTTGCTCTTTTGAGAAATGGATTTCAGTGCAGAATTCTGCTGGAGAAGCACTATTAACTAATTCATTTTGAAAAAAAAAAAAATAATTCCCATGACAGTATCCCTTTAAACAGCAAGCTGGTTGTGTTTTTTAAGGAGAGTAGAGCAGCTAGACTCACTTGGGGGTTATTATCAACTTAACACCCTTTATTTTCCTTCAATTCAGAGATTGGTTAAACCCATTGGGGGTGCCGTACATGTTAAGCTGGCCATACACGGCAGATAAAGCTGCTGATATCGGTCGTTTGGACCGATTTGACAGCTTATCTGCCCGTGTATGGGGGCTTCCCGATCGATATCTGGCCACGATATCGATCGGGAAGGTTGGATTTTTAACCGACCGACCCGTCGGAGCCCCTTGGCGCATCGTAATTCGATCGTTCGGCCATACGTTCAAATTACCCCCGATATAGCCATGCCGTTAGTGGCATATCGATGTCGCCAAACGAGCGGATCTTTGAGTCTATGGCCACCTTTATGCGTGTGCAGTCACAGTGAACTTTCAAAAAAAAGTTTGAGCTCCACTCCCAGCAATTAAAATGCTTTGCTCGTTATTATGTCAACAGCATGTGGTTCCTCCCTGAGAACCAGATATAAAAGAGGAGCCAATTACATGTGCCTGTGGCCTTGTGCTACTAATGAAATTGAAAGTACACAAGTGAAGACATTTGCTGGGAAAAGCTTTTTTTCTGTAGTGTATTTACAGAAGTGAATTGATGGGCACCTACTTAAAGGGGCAGTATACACTTTTTTTCCCCCCAACATGAGCAAATTAAATAGAACTCGATATAAAAACGTTCTGCCTATTATTTTCAATTCAGATTGACATCACTGCAAATAAATGTGATTATTTACCTTGCTGGAAGCGCAGGCCTTATTCATGGAGTATACAGTGTTAGTTGTAGGTCTGTGCCATTTGTTAACATATTAAGTCCTGCAATGTCTGTTTCTGCTGCCAAGATGTTTCCAATTCATGTGAGTAGGAAGGGTATTTTAGCCACTCGATCCCTCTCTGAGAGGTTCACAATAGTCAATTCACTTGGGGGTGTTTTGTAATAAGTAGTTTAACGTTTGTTCCGGGTCTAGTTACCAAGAGCAGCTAATCAGCAGGTAGCATTTACTTAATTGTTCAAAAGCAAACTTCTTATTGGCTGCTGGTGTGGTCTGTATTGGTTTTATATCAACATCCACTTTCACCATATAGCCTGTGTAGGGTAAACATGTCAAATGTAAAGGCTTTTTTATTTCTGTGATCTCAGCAGTTCAGTCTTTTGCCACTGTTACTCTCACTGGTTTTGTTTGCCTTTTTCTAGGGATGGTGTGGCTGGAAAGGGCCTGAATTTTGGGATGCAACCGCCTACTATAATTTGTGTTTACCTCAGAGGCCAACCGCTATTTAATATTATTGTTAATGGTACACTGTAAAAAGTTCTCATTAAATGAGATTTAAGAGAAAATGTGTGGTTAATCTTGTAGCTCACTGACTTCTAACACAGTGTGAACATATTTCCAAAACAGATCCATCTGGTTTAATAACACACACGGTTAGAAAAAGAGATTTATTACAATATAAAAAGCTTATATAAGCAGTGCCTTTACTATATACATGTTCTTTCCACAAGAAAGGTCCATTGTCCAGCTTAATGTAAGCCATCAAGCGACTGTTGAATCACAATTGGTGATCATCTCCCCAATCTTCAATTAACAGTGCGACTAGACAAAACCTGTTGATAGAACACATGTTCCTGTTAAACAGATACTGACACCAGAAAATAACATCATCATTGAATACTATTTATAATTTTGCCATAAAAGTATTTGCCTGATGAAACTTATCTTTCTAACCCCTGTGTTCCTCTATGAGGGGGCTGCCATATTTGTGCTGCAGTAGTTGGTTAACATTAACAAACTAACGGACAGGAACTTCAAGTAATTACTTACAAAAACAGAACTATCCGCAAAAAAAACGATCAACAGGACCTATATAACTTTTAATGTAGATTAATATTTTGAAAAGAAAAATGGTCTGTATCACTAAGACCCTATTTACATAAACAGATTTTTATAGGACTGTAAACATGAATCAGTGGTTAGAAAAGTTTAATGAACATCAGGTAAGCACAAAGAGTGGAGCTGTACACAATTTTAATGCTAAAATCTCATTCTTGGGTACATTAAGCCACGATGTCTTAAAAGGGTGGTTCACCTTTAAGATAACTATTAGTATGTTATACGATGCCCAATTGGTCTTCATTATTTTTTTTATTGTTTAATTATTTGCCTTTTTCTTCTGACTCTTTACAGCTTTTAAATGGGGGATCTTTGGCTCCATCTAATAAACAAATGCTCTCTGCAAGGCTACAAATGTATTATTCATCTTTCTATTCAGGTCCTATCCATATTCCAGTCTCTTATTCAAATCAATGCATGGTTGCTAGGTTTATTTGGATCCTAGAAACCAGCTTGCCAACACTGCTGACTGGAGAAGTGCTGAATAAAAAGCTAAATAATGCAAAAACCACAAATTATAAATAATGAAAACCAATTGTCTCAGAATATTACTCACTACATCATACTCAAGGGTGAACATCCCCTTTAAATGAAGAGCAGTTTCAGAGAAGAAAGCCTACAGGAGACTCTGTTTGGCAGTACGCCTGGTGTTTATACAACCAAAACTTGCCTCCAAGTTGGGAATTCAAAAATAAGCACCTGCTTTGTGGCCACTGAGAGCAACATGCAAGGGGTTGGAGAGCAACATGTTACTCATGAGCTACTTGTTGGGGATCACTGCACTAGCATATAGTCACTGTGTTAATATAATGCAGTAGTTGAGAAAATAGCCGTTATACTAAAGCAGAGGCTTTATTTCTAAATAAATACACAATATGAATGTGTGGCAGTAGTTCAGTGTTAATATTGTCTAAATGTAGGACAGAATTCAAAATTACTCACCATCAGAGCGCCGCCTCTTGCCATGCGAAACTGACTGACAACATTTCCCTCGTTTTAATTGGGCGGCTGTCTCCTTCAGATCATGCATGGACGACTGCGCTCGGGAAAATGTGTCTTGCGTGAGCTTCACTGTAGCGAGATACCTCGCACAGTCTATAAACCCACAGGACAAAGCCACTTCTTCTGCCGTGTGCCCATCTCTGTTACACATACTGGAAGAACAGAACAGAGGACAGGTCAGAAGTAATCCTCATGAAATGAACTTTTAATTGATCACATCAGAATCTCTGCTTACTCTATTCTGGCATCACTAGCGACCAGCAGGCTCAGACACTCCATGCTTCCTGAGCGAGCAGCTTTATGAATAGGAGCTTCTCCAAAGCAGTCCTGTGGAAGAGGGGAGACTGGTTACATATAGATTTCTCTTTGCAGCGGCAACACTCTCATATTTACGAATGCAAGGGACTTACTAACTACCGTGAATGAGGTTAAATTATTAATGTTGGCACTTCAGTGACTTACTTAAAGGGGACTATCGCGACAATTTAAATTTGATACAAGCTTCGTCATACTGAAATAAGAAACCTTGTAAAATACAATCAAATATTTTGCATTGTTTCTGGAATAATCAAGTTTAGCTTCACTATTCCTCTCTCAGCATCTGTTTCTCTTCATTCTGTCTTCATGCAGCAGTTGGGTGTCAGATATTCATTGACTGTTATATATATCCAATATATCTTGTGGGGGGGGGTTCCTTTCTTAGCAGATGTATTAGAGCTCACTCAAATAACTGATTCCAGTACAAACAAAATAACTGCCTACTGCACAAATTCTGCATGTAGAGAGACAGTATTTCTGGTGATTTTAATAGAGTGAGCTCTAATACATCTTCTAGGCAACAGATATATTGGATCTAACTGTCAATGACTGTCAATTGGACACCCAACTGCTGCATGAAGACAGAATGAAGACAAACAGATGCTGAGAGAGGAATAGTGAAGATAAACTTGATTATTTCAGAAACAATGCAGAATATTGATTTGATTGTATTTAGAAAGTTTCTTATTTCAGTATGATGGATCATTTTCGGGATAGTTCCCCTTTAAAAATATACCTCAACTTAATGCAAAACAGCTAGTTTTACAAGGACTGGTTTTGTATTAGAAAAGCTGCACTGACAAGTTAATTCTCTGCAGACTGTATTGCTGGAAATGATGCCTCCAGCGTGTAACAATCACTGTATTGCTGGAAATGATGCCTCCAGCGTGTAACAATCAGCCAATCAGCTATGGAAGCCACCCAAATGACACTATGTGATAGATGAAGTAGACAAAGTCTAGACATGTAACCATTTGTTTTAAATCAAGGGCTGTTTGGACATTTTCCTGGTGATGAGAGGGGTACAGGACTACTTACCTGCTGATTTACATCCACTCCAGTGTGCAGCTGCCAAAGCAGGAAAAAAGCCTGTCCCCCACATGCTGCTAGATGTGCAGGGGACTGTCCCATTGTGTCTCCGGGGGAGTTCACGGCACCTCCACATTCCATCAGTGCACTTAGGCCATCACACTAGGGAACAGAGCATTGCCATTATTGTTTGTATACAGTCACTGTGGTATAGCAATAACCATACTCCCACTTGGGGATGATCCAGCCTGTGGCCCCCAACTAATCTAAAGCTGCCAACGTTGTAAACAGCAAAGGGCTTAACAGTCTATAAAGGCTTGACCTCTGGCACTGAATGAATACTAATCCATCAGAGTTATACATCAATAATGACTGGAGGGTATATACAGGTATGGGTTATATATACAGGTATGGGTTATATTAGGCAAGGCATGCCCTGCACTACAGAGAGAGGACTCCAGTCTCTGCTGTTAAATACAGTATTGCTGAAGCATTATATAAACACATTGCCTAGTGGCTCTTCTCTTACTGCTCAACGGATATTAGGAGTTAAAGGAACAGTAACACCAACAAATTAGTGATTTAAAGTAATGAAAATATAACGCAGTGTTGCCCTGCACTGGTAAAACTGATGTTTGCTTCAGAAACACTACTATTGTTTATATAAATAAGCTGCTGTGTAACCATGGTGGAAATTGAAAAAAGTCTAATGTCACAGGTTAAATAGTGGATAACAGATAACACCATTATGTTCTACAGAACTTATCTGCTGTGTAACCTGAGCCTTTTCTCCATTGTATGGCTGCCCCCATTGCTACACAGCTGCTTATTTATATAAACAATAGTAGCGTTTCTGAAGCAAACAGCAGTTTTATCAGTGAAGGCAACACTGCATTATATTTTCATTACTTTAAAACAATTTCATTTTTTGATGTTACTGTTCCTTTAAAAGCAGCCAAAGCCTGGTGTATGTCACGATGAAAGAGACTGTGAGATATTGAAGGCAGTGTCTGAATGGTGTGACTATTACTATGTATCACTAGCAGCTACATCTGCTCAAGAGTCACAACTATGAAATACACTGACAATGTCAATATCGGGAGGCCAGTGTTGAGGAGGGATCTCCAGGCACGCACAGGGTTAAACAGGACTAGCCCACGGCTATTGTCAGACACCCCAATATACTCACGTCAGAGTCACACAGCGGCTGCATCTTCTCCCAAAGCTCCAACAGTAAATGAGTCTGAGGCGCAGCTGATCCCCCGCTCCAGACAGGCTCGGCACTCACAACCAGCGTGACTGCTCCAGCTTGCCCGACAGCGGGTTCTACTGAGAGAAATCTGTCGGTTCAGCTGTGAAGTATTCCGAGCAGTCTCCCGGCCCCGCCCTGCCGCACGTACTCAAACAAGCCGCACGTGTAGCCTCGACATCTGTCAAACTGGCCAATGAATCAGCGATTGGTTGGAGTCTTACGGCGTACTCGCCCTAGCCAGCGCCGATTGGCTTGTTCTTCGGAAGGGGCGTGGCTCTGAGGACACTCCGTGTTGTGGTCACGTAAGCAGATTTTTGGCGCTGCCGGCTGACATGGAGGTTGTGGGGAGAAGTCACGTAGTCCATTGCGGCTGTGAATGCGAGTGTGCGCATGAATGGAGGGGGAAGGGCGCACGTAGCAGGGAGAAGCTGAGTAACAAGGAACTGCCGCTCCCCCATTAATCTGAGCCGCGATTTAGCTTTATTAGCAGCGCTGCCTGTGCTCAGCTCTGTCACGTTCGCTGGTGTCGCTCCGCGATGTGATGGGCAGGTGTTGTCTCTTGTCTGCACGTGTAACATGTTTCACTGTCACTACAAAGCCTACGCCAGGCTCGGGCTCAAGTGCACTGACCATGGGGGCTAATACATAGTTGTGTGTGTATTGTGTGTATATGATAATATACACTAGTGGCACAGAGGTCAGTCATTGTGTACCGCACCAACAGCTGCAGGCTCTGCTTCTTCTATAGTTCTGCCTCTGGATTTCAAATCACTTCAGTTGAGTGTTATTGCAGAGACACGCTCACATTTGGGGAGATTTAGTCGCCCAGCCATCAATCCGCCGGCAACTAATCTCCCCCTGAGCTGTCGGCGGGATGGCACATGGAGCACTTTGTTTTCCGAAGTTTCCTCATGAGGCGACTTTGGAAAATGAAGCACACCGATTCGATTGTCATCCCACTGGCAATTACGGTTGCCACCTTTTCTGTAAAAAAATACCGGCCTTCCTATAAATTTATCCTTTTTCCCTATTAATAACATTGGGCTCAGCCATTATTTTTACCAGCCAGGTCAGTAAAAATACCGGCCAGGTGGCAACCCTACTGGCAATTTACATTCTAGCTGGCGGGAGGCCGTTCTGGGAGATTAGTTGCCCAAAGAAAGGAGATTCTCCACAAATCTGAGCATGTGTCTCTGCCCTTAGGGGTCAGGGCCGAATTTACATGGTGGGCGCCCCTAGGCCCACTCCTGTTCGTCTCCCATTTATTCGTGCAAATTTTCATTATCTGGACTGGAGCAATGGGGGATTGGCACACAGGAAATTTAAAAAATGATTGTATCTCCAGCACATTCCCAGTGTTTTTGAACCAATGTGGGTGTGGTTGGGCAGCATGCTGCCCCCTAAAATCCTGCCACCCTAGGCCCGGGCCTAGGTGGCCTTTCCACAAATCCGGGCACAATCTCCCTGTCTGCCTCCACCCTTAGGGCAGAGACACACGCAAAGATTCAGAGATTTATTCACCCCTCGACAAATCACCTCTTCTTCTGGCAACTAATCTCCCCGAAAAGTCTTCCCACCACCTAGAATCTAAATCTCCGACGGGACAGCATTTGGAGCCTCACAAGGAAATTTAGAGCGCCATCCTGCCGGCGATTTCCATTCTAGCCCCCGGGAAGGCTTTTCGGGGAGATTAGTTGCCCAAAGAAGAGGCGATTTGTTGCCGGGTGACTAAATCTCCCCAAATCTTAGCATGTGCCCTTAACCTTATGTTAAACAAATGATATTATGTAAAATAGAAAGCACAATTAGGAAGAACAAGGAATGGCCTGGAGGCAGGTAAACTGCTCAATGTGGTTTATTATAAGCACCTTACAAACCACATTGAGCAGTTTACCTCCCTCCAGGCCATTCCTTGTCCTTCCTAATCGTGCTTTCTATTTGAATACTGTACCCGTGGCAGATGTATACACATGGAATTGGCTGAAAAAAACCTACAGCTTTGCGTTCAAAGGTACCGTATATACTCGAGTATAAGCCGACCCGAGTAAAAGCCGAGGTAACTAGTTTTACCTACAAAAACTGGGAAACCTGATTGACTCGAGTATAAGCCTAGGGTGCTGAGAGAGAGACCGACCAGCAATCAATAATATACTGTGCCTGGTGCATGTCCCACGGACAGCAGTTTGGCAGTGCAACTCCCTGCACCCACAGTTGACAGCCAAAGATTTGCAGGTTCGTCAATCCAGAATAGTGTATTTAACCCATCCTCAGGCATCCTGCATTGCTAAGGGCACCTGTTACCCTATATCCAGTTCTGCAAAACAGGGAAGGTTGGGGGTGCTGGGAGTTGCAGGTAACAACAGCTGGGGGTGCTGGGAGTTGCAGGTAACAGCAGAAGTAACTGCTGGTCCTGTTCTTGTCCCAATCCCGTCCCTGAGTATCACAGCTGAACCTGCCATTCCCTTGGCAGAACAATAATAACAACCACTTCTACCCCATATGTCTCTCAGCGGCCCAGGCACGACTCACCTCACAACAATTTGCGATACTTCGGGTACCTTAACGCGGTCCAGCTGCTTTATTACATGGTCCCGTGGGCCCCACTTCGGTTCCCGTCCCGCTCGGATTTCGAGCTCGGCGCCATCTCCTCACCCGGTGCCTTCACTTCCGGCAACAAACCACACACTCTTTTCCGGCCCAGGCGCGACTCGCCTCACAACAATTTGTGATACTTCGGGTACCTTAACGCGGTCCAGCTGCTTTATTACATGGTCCCGCGGGCCTCACTTCGGTTCTGCCACCCGATAGGATTTAGAGCTCTGCGCCATCTCCTCAGCCGGTGCCTTCACTTCCGCGCAACAAACCACACGACTCCTCCCACGTCACTCTCTGATTCGCCGATACAGCTGGATGTCAAACTGGCCTAAAAGGACAAACTAATAGCCAATAGGAATGCGCAGTATATTACCGTAACTGTGCAACGAACCCCACAAGTGCGTCGGAAGCAGGAACGAGGCAGCTGTGTGGGGCACAGGAGGATTTCTTCAGCGCAATTGATGCAGTTTGGGTGACTGACTCGAGTATAAGCCGAGGTAGACTTTTTCAGCACATTTTCGGTGCTGAAAAACTCGGCTTATACTCGAGTATATACGGTAGCAGTCCAACCTGTCTTATAATATATAAAATAGTCACACTAACCCAGTTCTGTCACCATTTCCATTAATAGTTGAAGGAATAAATTATAGACAATGTCCATACCATAAAAAAACCCTCAATACCACAATAAAAGCTTGTACATATCTGGGCTAACACCCCCCCCCCAAAAAAAAATGGAATAGTAAGTATAATTCTGTGTTTATTATCCAATACCATTTCCTAATACACACAGCATTGTATTTACCATATATACACTCAAGGGCCCATGCCTAGGGTGCCTATGTGGTAAATTAAAATCACATAAATAAATGTCCCCAGTCTGCCGCTGGACACTCACTAAACTGGCTACAACTGGTGGTGAGCTATGGTGAGAGTTCTTCTGTGAACCAGGGTTGCCACCTCTTCTGGAAAAAAATACCGGTCTTCCTATATATTTATCTTTTTTTCTAACATTGGGATAAACTATCGTTTTTACCGGCCAGGCCGATAAAATACCAGCTAAGTGGCAACCCTAACTGCAACAGAACCATCTGTGCATGGTCACCAACAAGATTGAGGTGCAGTGGCCAGGGCTACATCTGGACTGACAATCAAAATAGGCCCTGACATTTCAAGTACACGGAGGCCCAAACAGCCCCCCACCAGCCCACTAAATAGTGTCTATGGCACCTTACATCAGCCCCAGGGGCGTAACTATAGAGGAAGCAGACCCTGCGCCTGCAGGGGGGCCCAGGAGGTATAGGGGCCCCACGAGGCCCTAATTCATTTACAGTTTCAATAAATATTGGTAAAACAAGTCAACTGCTAAAAATTTTGGGGGCCTGAAAAATAATTTGCTGTGGGGCCCAGTAATATCTAGTTACACCACTGATCAGCCCTCTGGCATTTGCCAGACCCCACAGATTGCCATTCTGGGTCTGCACATACACAGAAATTTATAATAGCCACTGTCATACTGAGAAATCAGCCCATAGCAGCCTGTGTTTGGCAATATGTATCTTCCCAAGACTTGCCTCCAGGCCAGGGATTATACTTTATATACTGGATTGCCAGTATACATTATGGTTGAAAACAGCTGAGAATCGTACATATACGCGCAGATTAAAGATGATGATATCGGTCTTTTAGACTGATTCAGCAGTTTATCTGCTCATGTGTGGGGGGGCCGACAGGTCTTCCCGACCGATATCTGCCCAAAAATTGGCCTATCAATCGGGCATGTTTGATTCTTTGATCGAGGACCACATTGGATAGTTGATGCGGTCCTACAACTGTCAGCGCCCATTTCCTTTGTTTAATCCGATTATTTGGCCCTAGGGCCGAACGTTTGGATTTACCTGATATCGCCTTGCTGTTGGTGGGCATATCGGAGAAAGATCTGATCATTTGGCGAGCAGATCTTATCGTGTTTGGGCACCTTCCCACATTCATGTTCACGCCCGTTACACATATAGGGGTTATAATATGGTAGAACTACACATACAGGGGTTATAATATACCAGCACCTGCCCACCTATTCCCCACAATGTCAATCAGGTGTAAGCACACTGGGATTCCCTTGCCATTGAGAAGGATACTGCCCCCACCCCCACAGTAGGGTTCCCAGTAATTATGTCCCTTCTCTCAAAGTCCTCGGTGCCTACATGCTCAGCTATACGTTATCTGTGGATGAAAATACACATTGTTAAAGCCTAATGCTTTAGATTATGTTGGCGGAGTCAGCACGCGCCACAACTACTTAGTGAATTGCGTAGCTACCTCCCTACGCGTACCATGTGCAGCACTAGTGGTAACTAAGCAATGGTCTCTTGGGTAACCCCATCAAACAGAGTGTCACATGTTCAGTGGACGCAGGGTAGCCCCAAATTTACCATTCTGTGACGGGGAACTTCTGTGTTGAAGGTATGCTACATATTGTTAACGCCTAATGATGATAAGCATTAGGCGTTAACAATGTGTATTTTCATCCACAGATAACTTACAGCTGAGCTTGTAGGCACCGAGGACTTTGAGAGAAGGGACATAATTACTGGGAACCCTACTGTGGGGGTTATAACCCCTGTATGTGTAGTTCTGGTATATTATAACCCCTTTATGTTTAGTTCTGGCATATTATAACCCCTGTATGTGTAGATCTGGTATATTATAACCCCTGTATGTGTAGTTCTGGTATATTATAACCCCTTTATGTTTAGTTCTGGCATATTATAACCCCTGTATGTGTAGATCTGGTATATTATAACCCCTGTATGTGTAGTTCTGGTATATTATAACCTATTTATGTGTAGTTCTGGCATATTATAACCCATGTATGTGTAGTTCTGGTATATTATAACCTCTGTATGTGTAGTTCTGGTATATTATAACCCATGTATGTGTAGTTCTGGTATATTATAACCCCTGTGTGTAGTTCTGGTATATTATAACCCCTGTATGTGTAGTTCTGGTATATTATAACCCCTGTGTGTAGTTCTGGTATATTATAACCCCTGTATGTGTAGTTCTGGTATATTATAACCCCTGTGTGTAGTTCTGGCATATTATAACCCCTGTATGTGTAGATCTGGTATATTATAACCCCTGTATGTGTAGTTCTGGTATATTATAACCCATGTATGTGTAGTTCTGGTATATTATAACTCCTGTAGGTGTAGATCTGGCATATTATAACCCCTGTATGTGTAGTTCTGGTATATTATAACCCCTGTATGTGTAGATCTGGTATATTATAACCCCTGTATGTGTAGTTCTGGTATATTATAACCCATGTATGTGTAGTTCTGGTATATTATAACTCCTGTAGGTGTAGATCTGGCATATTATAACCCCTGTATGTGTAGTTCTGGTATATTATAACCTCTGTATGTGTAGTTCTGGTATATTATAACCCATGTGTGTGTAGTTCTGGCATATTATAACCCTTGTATGTGTAGATCTGGCATATTATAACCCCTGTATGTGTAGTTCTGGTATATTATAACCCATGTATGTGTAGTTCTGGTATATTATAACTCCTGTAGGTGTAGATCTGGCATATTATAACCCCTGTATGTGTAGTTCTGGTATATTATAACCTCTGTATGTGTAGTTCTGGTATATTATAACCCATGTGTGTAGTTCTGGCATATTATAACCCCTGTATGTGTAGATCTGGCATATTATAACCCATGTGTGTGTAGTTCTGGCATATTATAACCCCTGTATGTGTAGATCTGGCATATTATAACCCCTGTATGTGTAGTTCTGGTATATTATAACCTCTGTATGTGTAGTTCTGGTATATTATAACCCCTGTATGTGTAGTTCTGGTATATTATAACCCCTGTAGGCGTAGTTCTGGTATATTATAACCCCTGTAGGTGTAGATCTGGCATATTATAACCCCTGTAGGTGTAGTTCTGGTATATTATAACCCCTGTGTGTAGTTCTGGTATATTATAACCCCTGTATGTGTAGATCTGGCATATTATAACCCCTGAATGTGTAGTTCTGGTATATTATAACCCCTGTATGTGTAGTTCTGGTATATTATAACCCCTGTAGGCGTAGTTCTGGTATATTGTAACCCCTGTAGGTGTAGATCTGGCATATTATAACCCCTGTAGGTGTAGTTCTGGTATATTATAACCCCTGTGTGTAGTTCTGGTATATTATAACCCCTGTATGTGTAGTTCTGGTATATTATAACCCCTGTGTGTAGTTCTGGTATATTATAACCCCTGTATGTGTAGTTCTGGTATATTATAACCCATGTATGTGTAGTTCTGGTATATTATAACCCATGTATGTGTAGTTCTGGTATATTATAACTCCTGTAGGTGTAGATCTGGCATATTATAACCCCTGTATGTGTAGTTCTGGTATATTATAACCTCTGTATGTGTAGTTCTGGTATATTATAACTCCTGTAGGTGTAGATCTGGCATATTATAACCCCTGTATGTGTAGTTCTGGTATATTATAACCTCTGTATGTGTAGTTCTGGTATATTATAACCCCTGTATGTGTAGTTCTGGTATATTATAACCCATGTGTGTGTAGTTCTGGTATATTAAAGCTCCTGTAGGTGTAGATCTGGCATATTATAACCCCTGTATGTGTAGTTCTGGTATATTATAACCTCTGTATGTGTAGTTCTGGTATATTATAACCCCTGTATGTGTAGTTCTGGTATATTATAACCCATGTGTGTGTAGTTCTGGCATATTATAACTCCTGTAGGTGTAGATCTGGCATATTATAACCCCTGTATGTGTAGTTCTGGTATATTATAACCTCTGTATGTGTAGTTCTGGTATATTATAACCCATGTGTGTGTAGTTCTGGCATATTATAACCCCTGTATGTGTAGATCTGGCATATTATAACCCCTGTATGTGTAGTTCTGGTATATTATAACCCCTGTATGTGTAGTTCTGGTATATTATAACCCCTGTATGTGTAGTTCTGGTATATTATAACCCCTGTATGTGTAGTTGTAGCTGTGTGATCATTCAACCATAAACTGTCACTGGGAATGAATGTCAGGTGTTGGCAGCTGAGCATGTACTTTATTGCAGCAGGTCTGACTCACAGATCATTATGTTCTAATAAATGCTACAAAGGTAAATAGTCTCGGTTAAACACCCTGCCCAACTCACTGTTCTTTTCAGGTCATGTTAACAATAAAAGCAGTTTTCAGTTTGTGTATAAGGGCCGTCCAACAGGAGGCCACAGGCTGGATGTCGCCCCCTGAATGATTTTCATGGCCGTCAGCCTGTCAGGGGGCTTCATAGACATAACTGCGTTAACCCTTTGTGTTAGAACATAGATTCTGTGGAACTGACACAAAGGGACCAGATTCTGCATGACTGAGTTTGTGTGCTTGGTTATTGGTAACATGCATAGGATAGATCACAAAGAGTTAAAGGGCAGCTTTTTTCTATGAGCACTGTGTCCAGGTCTGGACTGAGAATCAAAATAGTCCCTGGCATTTCAGGTACACAGAGGCCCAAACAGCCCCCCACCAGCCCAATAAATAGTGACTTTCTATTGCAACTTACAGCAGCCCCTCTGGCATTTGCCAGAACCCACAGATTGCCAGTCCGGGCCTGACTGTTCCTTATATCTGACTTCATATACCATTGTGTCTATGTTTGTACATGATAGTAATCTTAATGTCACTTAATGCTACTTATTACTGTATATGATGACTAAACTGTATTCCAAAGTTTTCCTTATGTTTTATTCACACAGAAGCAGTGAATTTGTGACATGGGCTGTTCTAGACGTCATATAAAGTCTATGAGAAGCATATGGAGGTAAAATTATGGGGGTCAGTCAAATGTCTCAGGCCACCAGTTCAATAATACCAGTTATATGTTAATTCTCTGCATGAAATTACCCAATGACAAGCTCCTTAACATTTGCAAGAATGAGCACACATGGCTACTTGTGAATCTTTCTTTGGAGAGTTATACATTTTGTTACTTTTAGACAGATGTAATTGGACAACTGGAATCTCCCAGAAGAGACAGACTCTTCCTTGTGGCTTCCATTGATACTCACTAGCCATAATGGAAAGCAGTTATAGACATTAGCGAATAGTTGGCTTTGTGTTGTTATAGACAATATTATACTCTATGGGGGTTATTTATCAAGATCTGAATTTATCTCAGTATTTTTAATATTAAACTTCGAGCAACTCGGAAATTCCCGAATGGACCTTATTTATGAAAAAAAAAAACCGAAAAAATAAGGTCGGCCAAACTTCAGAGCTTTCCCCGAAAACTGCGATTTGTTCGGAGTTTTCCCGTAAAAACTACAAATTTTTTCATCCACTAGAGTTTTTTTTGCGTGGAAACCCCGAAATCATTGGATATCGGAGCAGACACTGGGACCTTCCCCATTGACTTATACAGGACCTCAAGAGCTTTTAGATGCCGGGGTTTCGGATTCGAAGTTTTTAGTACATCGGAATTTCGAAAAAATTCTTCGTTTTTTTTTTTTTGCTCCGAAATGACAAATTATTCAAGGTTCGGATATTCAGAGCTTGATAAATAACCCCCATATGTGTCATTATTTTGGAGCTGCCTTGAGTACTCTCACACACAGTAAAAGACCACTGCAGCTGTAACCATGAAATAATGCAGAGCCATATTATTATGAAGACTCCTCTGACTTCATGCCGATGCCATCAACATTCCTTTACATTTTCACGGCAACAGCTCCTTATGTGCTTGAGAACTGAAAGTTCAGAGGTAGAATGAATTGTGCATGAAGATGCGCCATCTAGTGTCCATAAACATTAAAGTATTCAATGTAAATATAATGTGTAATATCACATTTAGGGGCGGATTTACTATGATTCGAATCATAGTCCACGCTCACAATTTCAAGTTTAAAACCACCAACTTGAATTCAAATTAGAAATTCGAATTTGCATCCTTGATTTATCATCCCCCTACCCTGGAGGTAACTCGAATTCAATAGGTCGCCACCTAAAACCTGCCAAGTTCATGTAGAAGTCAGTGGCAGAGGTCTGCTGACCTATTTGAAGAAGTTAATAACCTTCCTGACAATTGAGTTGTTTTCGGAGCAAAACTCGTTTCGAATTGTGTTCAAATTCGATTTGAGTTTTCGGGTCAGTAACACTCGTTCGAATTTTAGACGTTTGAGTTTTTTCATAAATAAGTTACCATTTGAGTTGTGAGTTTATTGTGAGTTAAAAAAAAAACACAAACTCCATATATTATAAATTCTACCTTTGATAAATAACCGTCTTAATCATGAAACATGCTTATCTGTTCCGATATGATAGAGCCTAGCATACCTTCAAATAAAAGACTTGGCAGATACATTTATAAGTCAGGCAAGAACTGGGGGTCATTTATCAACACTGGGCAAATTTGCCCATGGGCTGTAACCCATGGCAACCAATCAAATTGCTGCTTTCATTGTTCTACTTGCAGCTGGCTTTAAAAAGCTGATCACTGATAGGTTGCTATAGGTAACTGCCCATGGGCAAATTTGCCCAGTGTTGATAAATGAGCCCCGTCTCTTTAGTGGGATTTCTGTAATATTTGTGTCAGGAATAGACAACATGGTGCCCTCAAGATATTGTTGCAGCCCTCGACAACAGACTTTGGCAGGGTGCTGGGCGACGCGTTGTAGAGCGACAAAATCTGAAACTGCAGGCTGTCTTGTTCTATAGGAAAATCTGAGCCAAGGATGAATATCGTTTGGTGACATATTGGTTGTCTGGTATGATCCATTTTCTCACGAGCATTTGTTCTCAGTACAGCACATAAAGGAGTTGCACAAATCTGCACATACAGCAGCACTACAAAGATAATGCCTCCAACACTATTGTATATCACCTTCCTGTTTGTCCATTGTTGTCCTGGCCAGCCCACGGGTCTCTGTGGGTTCCCATTGGTCATTATTCAGCAGCTTGAGCATTTACCATACATATATGTTCAGTTTATACACAAGCTACTCAACTGCTGTTAGATTAACGCAATGGGGAAATTCACAAAAATGTTGGTATAAAGTCTAGTCTAAAGTGAAAAAATGTTGTAAAAATATTTGCGCCAACTTATTTTCCTCCATTTTACTGCCTCTACCGACAATTTGAATTTGTCGTGCTTTCAGTAGTTTTACAACTGTGTACTTACCAACACCAACACTTTTGTCAATTCCCCTCAAAGTGTCCATAAATAAGCCAGATATCTTCTAGTTCCTTGTAGCTGGCAGGCTGTAATATTCATTATTCCCTTGCTATGACTTACCAATAAATGGATATATTTCACATAGTAAATGTGCCTCTTTTTTTTAAAGGAAAACTATACCCCCCCAAATAATGTAGGTCTCTATAAAAAGATATTGCATAAAACAGCTTGTGTAAAACCCTGCTTCATGTAAATAAACCATTTTCATAATAATATTCTTTTCTAGTAGTATGTGACATTGGGTAATCATAAATAGAAAATTACCATTTTAAAAAATAAGGGCCGCCCCCTGGGCGATGGGGATATGATAAGATCAGAAAGAGGAGAATGATGGGGATAAGATCAGAAAGAGGAGAATGATAAGGATATGATAAGATCAGAAAGAGGAGAATGATGGGGATATGATAAGAAAGAGGAGAAAGATGGGGATATGATAAGAAAGAGGAGAATGATGGGGATATGATAAGAAAGAGGAGAATGATGGGGATATGATAAGAAAGAGGAGAATGATGGGGATATGATAAGAAAGAGGAGAATGATGGGGATATGATAAGATCTGAAAGAGGAGAATGATGAGGATATGATAAGATCAGAAAGAGGAGAATGATGGGGATATGATAAGATCAGAAAGAGGAGAATGATGGGGATATGATAAGAAAGAGAAGAATGATGGGGATATGATAAGAAAGAGGAGAATGATGGGGATATGATAAGATCAGAAAGAGGAGAATGATGGGGATATGATAAGATCAGAAAGAGGAGAATGATGGGGATATGATAAGATCAGAAAGAGGAGAATGATGGGGATATGATAAGATCAGAAAGAGGAGAATGATGGGGATATGATAAGATCAGAAAGAGGAGAATGATGGGGATATGATAAGATCAGAAAGAGGAGAATGATGGGGATATGATAAGATCAGAAAGAGGAGAATGATGGGGATATGATAAGATCAGAAAGAGGAGAATGATGGGGATGTGATAAGATCAGAAAGAGGAGAATGATGGGGATATGATAAGATCAGAAAGAGGAGAATGATGGGGATATGATAAGAAAGAGAAGAATGATGGGGATATGATAAGAAAGAGGAGAATGATGGGGATATGATAAGATCAGAAAGAGGAGAATGATGGGGATATGATAAGATCAGAAAGAGGAGAATGATGGGGATATGATAAGATCAGAAAGAGGAGAATGATGGGGATATGATAAGATCAGAAAGAGGAGAATGATGGGGATGTGATAAGATCAGAAAGAGGAGAATGATGGGGATATGATAAGATCAGAAAGAGGAGAATGATGGGGATATGATAAGATCAGAAAGAGGAGAATGATGGGGATATGATAAGAAAGAGAAGAATGATGGGGATATGATAAGAAAGAGGAGAATGATGGGGATATGATAAGATCAGAAAGAGGAGAATGATGGGGATATGATAAGATCAGAAAGAGGAGAATGATGGGGATATGATAAGATCAGAAAGAGGAGAATGATGGGGATATGATAAGATCAGAAAGAGGAGAATGATGGGGATATGATAAGATCAGAAAGAGGAGAATGATGGGGATATGATAAGATCAGAAAGAGGAGAATGATGGGGATATGATAAGATCAGAAAGAGGAGAATGATGGGGATATGATAAGATCAGAAAGAGGAGAATGATGGGGATATGATAAGATCAGAAAGAGGAGAATGATGGGGATGTGATAAGATCAGAAAGAGGAGAATGATGGGGATATGATAAGATCAGAAAGAGGAGAATGATGGGGATATGATAAGAAAGAGAAGAATGATGGGGATATGATAAGAAAGAGGAGAATGATGGGGATATGATAAGATCAGAAAGAGGAGAATGATGGGGATATGATAAGATCAGAAAGAGGAGAATGATGGGGATATGATAAGATCAGAAAGAGGAGAATGATGGGGATATGATAAGATCAGAAAGAGGAGAATGATGGGGATATGATAAGATCAGAAAGAGGAGAATCATGGGGATATGATAAGATCAGAAAGAGGAGAATGATGGGGATATGATAAGATCAGAAAGAGGAGAATGATGGGGATGTGATAAGATCAGAAAGAGGAGAATGATGGGGATATGATAAGATCAGAAAGAGGAGAATGATGGGGATATGATAAGAAAGAGAAGAATGATGGGGATATGATAAGAAAGAGGAGAATGATGGGGATATGATAAGATCAGAAAGAGGAGAATGATGGGGATATGATAAGATCAGAAAGAGGAGAATGATGGGGATATGATAAGATCAGAAAGAGGAGAATGATGGGGATATGATAAGATCAGAAAGAGGAGAATGATGGGGATATGATAAGATCAGAAAGAGGAGAATGATGGGGATGTGATAAGATCTGAAAGGGGGAATTTTTTTTTCCAGTATAGATCATATTGGGCTAATCCAATGAAAGTCAATGCATGTATTATTTCCATGCAGCTCCATATATGTGGAACATGTAACAAGTGAATTAAAATGTGTTAGTAACATTTACCAGAGGAAAGGAGTGAGGTATATGGAATAAATAGTTACATCAGACAGTCCAAGTGTAAAGCATCTAAAATACACGGCCACCTATAATTTGGGACGAGCATATTTTGAAGGTTATGGGATTTCTCATTCTGACAGAGACGCAGAAAGGTAATTATTCCTCTGGCTTCTATGTTTTATCTTCACATAGTTCAATGCTTCTTGGATGTACATGTGTTTCTGAAAGGTGGTGGCTGTTTGCAGCTGATAATGGAAATCCAAAGGCAAGCCTGAAGGAACAGAGTGTGCTTGGAATGTTTTATTCAAGTCCTCCTAATGTCGATCTAAATAAGGTTTGTCTCACTGTTTTTATACTTAATTGAAGTTTTCCCTTATTATTTCAGTGATATTACTGGGGTTCATCTGCCCAAAAGTAGTGCCTGACCATATGATTTCACGTTTCTGGAGCTACCAATCAGCTTCAATGTTTTGTATTCACATGAATGCTCTAATGAGCAGTGTCGGACTGGCCCACAGGGATACCAGGAAAACTCCAGGTGGGCCCAGGTGTCGGTGGTCGTCATGCTGCTAAACATTTGGCCTATTTCATGGTCGTTCCCTATTCTATGAGAAAAAGAGGCTAAATAGATGGATTAATAGATTATAGTATGTAAAGAAAAGAGACTAGGAGAATAGAGGTTGAGTGAGGAGAGGAAGAAAATATTACTGAGGGTGGGCCCCTGGTCTAAAAACTTTTGGTGGGCCCCTGGTCTAAGGTTTTTTGGTGGGCCCCTGGTGTCCCAGTCCGACACTGCTAATGAGAAGATGACCGTAGGCCTGGGGAACACTCCCTACCCTTAAACCTTACCAGTCAATTACAGAGTCCAGTATTTTATCAATGTGCTCATTCATATCTATTGCAGTATCTGTCTACTCTGGGGCAAATACTATTTTTGTCATGCTCTAATTTGACACTGCAAGGGAGTAGGATCATGTAATATTTGCCTCAGTATCATGGTGCTTCTTTCTGACATTCACATCTAGGGTATACCCTGGTTCAAATATTATAACAACACTGAAAACAATTTTTTATTCAAGGCATTCTTTTGGCATTCCTTAGCATGTGGCAATGGTAGTCTGGAGTCACAAGGGGCATTGGGCGTTCTGTTCCTTTATGGGAAGGGAATAAAGAGGAATGTGCAGGCTGCAGTAGAGTGTTTGAAAGAATCCGCAAAGCGTGGAAATATATATGCACAGGGGCATCTGGTCAGCTGCTACTATAAGAGGAAACTCTATACACGACTGTGGAGCTAGCCAAGAAGTAAGTCATAAAAGACCACCTTTATTCACAATCAGCTTCTAGGTTAAGGGCGATGGCAAACGGAGAGATTTGTCACCTGTGCTTAAATCTGTACTACCGGTAGTACCAGGGCCACCATCAGGGGGGCACATCTGTATCGGGCCAAGGCCTAGAGGGGGGGCCTGGCTGTGCTGCACTTTTCCACTTAGCCGGGCTCCCCTTAACAGCGACGAAGATCTGAAGTCCCGAAGACCTGAAGCCACGAATGAAGCCGAAGCCATGAAAGCACCCATATTGCCGAAGACCCGAAGCCGCGAATGGAGCCGAAGTCGCAAAAAAAAAACAAAACACACTACATACAAACTAATCAGGTGACAAAATGCTGAAAATCTCCCTGTGTGACTTAAGGGTGGTGACACGCTAAAATTCCAAGAAGATTAGTCGTCCAGCGACAAATCTCCTTTTCTTCGGGAGACAAATCTCCCCGAAAAGCCTTCCTGCCGGCTAGTTTTCCAAAGTCGTGTATACATTAAATGAACCCAATAGGCTGGTTTTGCTTCAATAATAATCCAATAAGGATTAATTATATCTTAGTTTGGATCAAGTACAAGCTACTGTTTTATTATTACAGAGAAAAAGGAAATTGTTTTTAAAAATTTGGATTATCTGGATAAAATGGAGTCTATGGGAGACGCAATTTGTTTAAGTTTCCAGATAACGGATCCCATACCTGTACAGTTTCCCTATATACATCCAGCGACCCCCTGACACACAGTATATAACACGGAAGTAGAGTCTAAAGCATAAAGATGTCCATTTTTAATTTATTGCTTTACAAATAGTTTAAATAATGGGCAGTCTTTGGTAAAAATAAAATCAAGAATAAAATATTCACAAGTAACATTACAGAGAGAATTGCACAAAACATTCTTCAATACAACGTAAAGAACAAAGGAATGTTCCGGGTCCTCGATGAGGAAAATATCTGTACAACATTCAGACAAGTGGCGTGTCCTTTTACATCACATCCATCCAGGGCTTCAATGGTCCCAGTCGGAGCTGAAGAGAATGATCCCTGTATTTACAGTACAGCTCCATTCCTGCCCTTTAAGGGAACACTAGCGAAATATATTTAAATAAAAGCGCTAACGATGCAGCAGCGTTTCTTTATTTCTACACTTCCTACAACAACGTCTTCCTCTTCAGCAAACGTCACATAAATTAAGAAGAAAACCAACGGGAATGAGAAATGTCGTCCTCAATTAACCCTCTGTGGAAAAGAGGAGAATGATTTCCATGTCTATTGTTACACAGACATTAAAGTAGTGGTTGACTTTGTGCTATCATTAGGCAAAGTTCAGTTGCTCGCAGCTCTTAGCTCAGGACACAATTCCACAAGCAGCAGCTCCATCAGCCCCTGTGAATGAGAGGGAAGCCATGAACAAATCATACAGTAATGTGCTATATCAGTCCATTGGTTAATCTGATTTTTGTCCTAATCGGTTCTAGTGAGCCTGATGTTCATCAGCCAAATCACATACGGATCATGCTGTTTGGTGGAAATCAAGGAAAGTTAGTGGAGAACAGGACTGGATATGCAATGAATATATTGTACCTCTTCTTTATAAGAGTCTGGCCACACGGGGAGATTTGGGCACCTTCTTCACGGCGACTAATCTCCCCGATCTGCCTTCCCCTGCTAAAATCACTTGGAGGCCGGCACAAGGAGCGCTTCATTTTCAGAAGTCACCCGAAGTTTCCTCGTGAGGCAATTATGGGCGACTTCGGAAAACGAAGCGCTCCGTGTGCCTGCCCCCAAGTGATTTACATTTTAGCCAAGGAAAGGCAGAGATTAGTCGCTGCGAACATGAGGAGATTTGTCACCTGGCGACTAATCTGCCCGTGTGGACAGACACTAAAGGGAACTTGTCACTAAATAACTAAACGTCTGTTTAATGTGAATATTATAAGGTGAAGGAACACTATCTCCTGTAATGTTTCTACTCACAAACTACTCTATACAGCCACTTCTGTAGTGTCACTGTAACGGTCTCGTGTTATACATCGCAGTGCTGAACAGAAGAACTGGGAATGTGATAAAAGCTCATTTATTATTAATTAGGAATCACAGTGATACAGTGTTTAGCTTTACTGCTGGACTCTGAGCTTTAATTCCAGCCAGGGCACTATCTGCAAGCAGTTTGTATGCTCTCCCTGTGTCTGCGTGTGTTTCTCCTGGTTTCCTACCTCACCCAAAAGCATAGAGTCACGTTAATTGGCTCCTGATTAAATGGACTTTAGTTTGTGTGACTGTGATAGGAACCTTAGATTGTAAGCTCCACTGGGGCAGGGGCTGGAGGTAATCCTGTAATCTCTGTACAGCGCTGTGGAATATGTAAGCACTATATAGACTATATGCACTTTGTCCTGTTTACTCTTCATCTGAATGAATAGGATCGTTAGCTACCAGCCACAATGATTCAGCAGCATAGCCTACACACAGCCCATTCCTCTACATGTAAATGAGTCATGGCTGTAGCTCTAATAACCAAAAATGGATACCTGTAGTTACACGGCTTGCTGTAAACAGGGTCGGACTGGGCCAGGAAAAAACCTGGTGGGCCACACGGCTCTTTTGGGGCCTGCCTGCCCAGATCCACTCCCTGCACTTCCACTTTACTTACCTCCCTCCCTGACCCCAGTCGCTGCCCAGAACCTCCTTCCCTGGCCTTCACTACAGAAAAAAGTTCAGGGGGGTGAGGCTTTGGGGTCCGAAGGGGGGGGGGGAGTGATGGGGTGGCTGCAGGGGAGGTTGTGGCTGGGGGATCTAGAGTGGGCTTTGCGGCTGGGGGGCCCGGGAGATGGTGTCGGGGATCCTGAGGCTGCAGCCCCGGTGAGCCTGTAAATGCCTTGGCCATATTGCTACTTGGGCATATTTATGAAGATATGTTAAAAATGTTGGTAAAATACACCACATATTACTACTTACATACCAGATGACAGTGATAAATATGTAGCCCATTACAATTCTGGTGCTTAAAGTGACTTCTATTTTTATCTCACTTTTCATACCAGAAATGTATTGGTACCTGAATTAAGCAAGGGTCAATGCGGGGTTAATGAAACGGCTCTCAACAAAAAAAAAACCCAACAAGCTCTCTGTAATGAATGGAATTCTGTGGCCATGATGTAGTGTATTAAAGAGGAACTAAACTCTTAAAGGAACAGTAACAAAAAACTGAAAGTGTTTAAAGTAATGAAAATAATATGTACTATTGCTCTGCACAGTTAAAACTGACCTGTTTGCTTCAGAAACTTTAATATAGTTCATATAAATAAACTGCTGTGGAGCAATGTCGGAAATTGAAAAAAGTCTATATGGCACAGGTTAAATAGTGGATAACAGATAACACCATTATGTTCTACAGAGCTTATCTGCTGTGTAACCTGAGCCTTTTCTCCTTTGAATGGCTGCCCCCATTGCTTTTTATATAAACAGTTTTACCAGTGCAGAGCAACACTACATTATATTTGTATTACTTTAAAACACTTATTTTTTGATGTTGCTGTTCCTTTACCTACCTTATTTCTGCCCCCTCAGCTCTCCCTCCCCACATAGACTATTACATAGAATGGTGCCCCTATTTAAATACCAGAGATAAAAAAGCAGATCAGCACAGCGAAGTTCCCAGGCTCCATCTTCTGTCCATTGGATTACTCTGGTATTTTCAGTGACACGGGCCCCGCAGGTGCATGAGCAATTGGAGCAAGTCAGGAATCTGTTTATATGTGCATGCGCCTGCAGGGCCAGTGTTGGAGGTGAGACACTAAGGGGCTGATTTATAAACATTGGGCAAATTTGCACCTGGGCAGTAACCCATAGCAACCCATCAGCAATTAGCTTTTTTCAGCCAGTTGCAAGTTCAACACTGAAAGCAATCATCTGATTGGTTGAAATGGGTTACTGCCTAGGTGCAAATTTGCCCAGTGTTTATAAATAACTCCCTAAGAGTATCCCAATGGACAGAAGAATGTGCTAATCTGTTTTTATTTTAGGGGGCACCATTCTACATTATAAAGATGCAGAGAGGCTTTTGTACCTAGGGGAGATAACTTCTCCTTTAAAGGAGAATTCAACCCTAAAGTAAAAAAAAAACCTTTCCCCCTACCATATATAGACCCCCCCCCTCCCTCCCCCAGTCTAGCTGCTACCCCGGGCAAATGCCCCTAACTCTTTACTCACCCCTCCGTGCAGATTCTGTCCAGTGGAGTTCACGGGTGCCATCTTCACTTCGGTAATCTTCCGAATGAAACCGGTGTATCGGCGCATGCGCAGTTGGAGCAGTTTTCTGTTTCGCGGCAACTGCGCATGTGCCAAAACTCACGAAAATTGCAGCTGAAGATGGCGCCCATGAACTAAGTAAAGAGTTAGGGGCATTTGCCTGGGGTAGCAGCTAGGCTGGGGGGAGGAGGAAAGGGAGGTCTATGTAGGGTAGGGGGGTAGGTTTTTTTTTTTTAACTTTTGGGTTTAGTTCTCCTTTAAGTTAAAAAGTAAGGCAGAAATGTTGTACATTATGTTTTGACTTCTATACGGGCCCAAGGCAACCACAGTAAAGATCTGATGCCCCAGTAACTCCCAATTTTCTTTTCTGTTGATTCACTGCACATGCTCAGTGCTGCTGTCACTTACTGAGCTTAGGGACCTATTAACAATATGCTGATAATATATATATATATAATATAAATGTCACAGTATAAAGCTGAGGCTGATTAATAAATAATAGGGATGGGTGAATTTGACCCGTTTTGTCAAAAATTTGCCACTGGCGAAATGTTGACAAAGCCCATTTAAGTCTATGGGTGTCAAAAAATGTTTTTGCAAAATTTTTTTGACGCGCGCTGCTATACAAGTCTATGGCCGTCATTTTTTCAGCGAAATAATTCGTCCATCCCTAATAAATAATTATTGGTACCTGGCAGCTCAGAAACCAGCACAATTAATGTCAGAATGTAAATCAGCCCTGTAGCAACAGTTTATATTACAGACAAAGCTCATTTTCTGCTTTATGATTTAGGACGACCCCTAAGCTCAGCTTCTCAACAGCTGCTCAGAGCCCATTCAGCATGTGTGTGTTGCAGACACTCATAACAAAATCCAACATGTGAAACTCCTGGATCATTGCTACTATAGAGATGCTGAACCTTTAGGCTGGTTCAATAAGTTAAGTATATAAAATATGGCATTTCTAGCCATATTCAATTTCAGAATTCAGCATTTTTAAATTTATAATTTTTTATTGTTTAGTTCTCCTTTAATTCATTGTAAAGGGCTTTGTAAATATGCCATTTATTTAACACCAAGCCAACTCTGCTTTAGCCAGCTATATACATACAGCCCTTATTTCCAGTAGGAAGGGAGTGATACTTACATACAGTAGATGCTTATTGGCCTTGTTCTCCTGGAGTGCATTAAATACTTTGATAATACCATGCCGGGCATTTTGCTGTCCCACTAGGTTCTGAAGTACATCTGAAACACAGAAACATGCCAATTAGTGCACATGAAATCCCAGCACTTTGTATTTGAGCTGAAATCTACAGAATCTGAAGAGGAGACATAGATAGACCCATATGAATGAAGAAATAGCAAGTAGAAAAGCGGCTGCTTCTTTTACAAAAAAAAAGTTCTAACGCTCATCACATTTACTAAAATATGGTCTATATGTAATATATACATTGAGTATTTACCCTCCTGCCTGTTTTGTATATATATTGGGAGGCCTAGTTACTGGTAAGGTCCCTAATTACCAGACCAGCAGGTGGATTTAGTGTGTGTAGCATTTACTAAGGGTGGTGGCACACATAGCGTTTCGGGGAGAGATTAGTCGCCCAGTGACACATCTCCACTTCTTCGGACGACTAATCTCCCCCTGAAATGCCTTCCCACTGGCAAGAATGTGAATCGCCAGCAGGATGGAACTCGGATCACTTCAGTTTTCCGAAGTCGCCTGAAAATTCCCCGTGAGGCAACTTCGGGAGACTTCGGAAAAAAAAAGCGATTCGAGTGACATCCTGCCGACGGGAAGGCATTTTGGGGGGAAAATTGTTGCCCAAAGAAGAAGAGATCTGTCGCTGGGTGACTAATCTCCCCGGAACACTACGTGTGCCACCACCCTAAATCACCCACATCCCTTTCAGATGAAAACAACGTTTGTATTAGGATGATTCTGTGCTTTTAAATTGACAACAACCAGGATGATTTTCAGAATATTCAACCAGCTGTGCCAGGACCTCACTTATATGATACTGTGCAATTTTCCCATAAATGAGGATTTTAAATTAAAATGATCAGCCTGATTGAATGCCTGCATGGGGCTACTACTGGTCAACAAGGATTCCTGATTTGGCTAACGAATTCTCGTGCAGGTTAGGGTTTCCTTGTCCTTTAAGCTGTTGCATGTAAGAAGAACACTTGGTCAAACATGTAAAAGTAATAAAGTGACAATAACTGGAAAGTGCCAAGATCTGGCGGCACAAAGTGAAAGGGCACAGGGGCAGGATACATGGGAACGGCCCATCACTCACCAGGAATGTTTTCAAGTAGTTTTTGCTGAGCTCTCTGTTTGCTTTCCTGGCACTGCAGCTCTGTCCTTGAGGTTTTTGAAGGCGCTAATTTTCCATTTGGCCAAAAAGCGTCTCGGAACACATTAATGTAGTAAACCAGCATCTGCTCGCTGAAAATCCAATGGACTGTGTCACGGATTTGTCTGGGGGAAAGAGTAAATCACATCAGTCTGAAACCAATGACAGCTTAGCTGTACAGGTACAGGACCCGTTATCCAAAATGCTCGAGACCTGGGGTTTTCTGAATAATGGATCTTTCTTCATACCTTAAAGGGATACTGTCATGGGAAAAATTTTTTTTTCAAAATGAATCCATTAATAGCGCTGCTCCAGCAGAATTCTGCACTGAAATTCATTTCTCAAAAGAGCAAACAGATTTTTTTATATTCAATTTTGAAATCTGACATGGGGCTAGACATTTTGTCAATTTCCCAGCTGCCCCAGGTCATGTGACTGGTGCCTGCACTTTAGGAGAGAAATGCTTTCTGGCAGGCTGCTGTTTTTCCTTTTCAATGTAACTGAATGTGTCTCAGTGGGACATGGGTTTTTACTATTGAGTGTTGTTCTTATATCTACCAGGCAGCTGTTATCTTGTGTTAGGGAGCTGCTATCTGGTTACCTTCCCATTGTTCTTTTGTTTGGCTGCTGGGGGGGAAAAGGGAGGGGGTTGATATCACTCCAACTTACAGTACAGCAGTAAAGAGTGATTGAAGTTTATCAGAGCACAAGTCACATGACTTTGGGCAGCTGGGAAATTGACAATATGTCTAGCCCCATGTCAGATTTCAAAATTGAATATAAAAAAATCTGTTTGCTCTTGGATTTCAGTGCAGAATTCTGCTGGAGCAGCACTATTAACTGATTCATTTTGAAAAAAATGTTTTTTCCCATGACAGTATCCCTTTAAGTCTACTAGAAAATTATGTAAACATTAAATAAACCCAATAGGCTGGTTTTGCTTCATTAATTATATCTTACTTTGGATGAAGTGCAGGGTAGTGTTTTATTATTAAAGAGAAAACGGAAATCATTTTTAAAAATATGAATTATTTGATTATAATAAAGTCTATGGGAGGGACTTTTCCGTAAATTTGGAACTTTCTGGATAACTGGTTTCCGGATAATGAATCCCATACCTGTATCACTATAGTAGCAGGTTAGAACCCTTTCCTCTGTGTTGCAAATGGAAGACACTAGGGATCATTTATTCTTGCCCAAAGTTGCACCCCTTAGTGCACATAGACAGGGCAATGACTGCACTCTGCACTAGATCAGCATTGTCAGTAGCATTTAGTTCTACTGGGCTATCCTGCCCCTTGTAGGTGCACCCTAGCCTGCTAGTCTCAATGATGCACCAGTTATAGGGTGTTCCAAGTGAATTCCGTGTGCTTCCTCCCATTCTGGATACAATGATGTAGAGTGCAGGCAGAGCTGAATTGAGAGATGAGGTGGTGTGGAAACAACACATGGTAAAAGGTGCAAAGTGAACCTTGACAACACTTTGGTAAGTGAGCCCTATTGTGGTTCACCTTTAAGTTAACTTTTAGTATGTTATAGAATGGCCACTTCTAAGCCATTTTTCAATCGGTCTTCATTATTTATTTATTCATAGTCTTAATTATTTGTCTTCTTCTAACTCTTCTTTCCAGCTTTCAAAAGGAGGTCAATGACCCCATCTAAAATCTCTATAAGGCTCATCTCTCTATTCAGACCCTCTCCTATTCATATTCCAGCCTCTCATTCAAATAAGTGTATGGTTGCTAGGGAAATTGGAACCCTAGCAACCACATTGGCAAAATTGCAAACTGTAGAGCTGCTGAATAAAAAGCAAAATAACCCAAAAACCACAAATAATAAAAAATGAAAACCAACTGCATATTGTCTCAGAATATCACATCATTCTAAATTTTACTCAAAGGTGAACAAACCCTTTATGTTTGCATTGAGTGCTACTTATACCTTAAAGGAGAAGGAAACCCCCTGGGCCCAAAAACCCTCCCCTGTGTTGCTCCCCCTCCCTCCTCCCCCCTGGCCTACCTGTCCCGCTGGGCAAATGCCCGTAACTTGTTACCAGGGCCGGATTTACATAGTGGGTGCCCCTAGGCCCACTGCTGTTTGTCGCCCCTGTCCCCTCCCCTTTATTCGTGTAAATTTTCATCATCTAGACTAAATCAATGGGGATTGTCGCACGGGAAATGTAAAAAATGATTGTACCCAGTGTTTTTGAACCAATGTGGGTGTGGTTGGGCAGCATGCCGCCCCCCTAAAATCCTGCCGCCCTAGGCCCGGGCCTAGGTGGCCTTTCCACAAATCCAGGCCTGCTTGTTACTTACCCCTCTGCGCAGGTCCAGTCCACGGAGTTCACAGACGCCATCTTCTCCCAAGCGATCTTCTTCCTGTTTTGACCGGCGTTTTTGGCGCATGCGCAGTAGGAGCATTTCGCCGGTACGGATCTACTGCACATGCGCCAAAAGTCACAAAGTGAAATAGGAAAACTTTGTGACTTTTGGCGTATTCACAGTAGATCCGTACCGGCGAAATGCTCCTACTGCGCATGCGCCAAAAACGCCGGTCAAAACAGGAAGAAGATCGCTTGGGAGAAGATGGCGTCTGTGAACTCTGTGGACTGGACCTGCGCAGAGGGGTAAGTAACAAGTTAGGGGCATTTGCCCAGCGGGACTGGTAGGCCAGGGGGGAGGAGGGAGGGTTTTTGCGCCCAGGGAGTTTCCTTCTCCTTTAAGCTGGCCATACATGGAGAGATGCCCACATAGAGGTGAGCAATATCGGGCTGATCCAATCGAGGGCCCTAGGGCCCAACGATCAGATCATAATGCTGCCAATACGGGCAGTTGGATCTACAAATAGGATTTTTAACCCTGCCTGACTTTCGGGCAGATATTGATCGGGAAAGCCCGTCAGAGGGCCCCACACACAGGACAATAAGCTGCCGACTCGGTCTGTTAGCAGCTTTTATCAGCCCGTGTATGGCCACCTTTATACTTATACCTGATCAGACATGGCTGAAAGACTCCATGCTGACTGTACATGACACAGTAATCAATGAATAAACTTTAGCAAATAGGTGCCAAACCCAGAGGCAGATCTCGAGATGTCCCTGCATTTGGCTGTGTTCCACTGAGACAGCACTAATGAGAATATAAAGAGAATCTATAAATACTTTGGGCTAAAGATCAGCCCGTGGTGAGCAGTGCAGCCCACAAGTGTTGCTTTCTCGGTAAGTCAGGAGACTTTTAGTGGAAAAAGCAATTGTTTTCTGGGAAGACGATTACAATCCCTTTGATGTCTTTAAATGGAAATCAGTGATGGGAAATGAGACTCAGTAAGGATTTATCACATGCAAAGCTTCCCTGGGGCTCCTTGGAGAGTGCAAGCTTCCCTGCAGTCATGGGTGGGTGTGTATATACACAAATATACACACATTTACACACATATACACTCACACCCCCAAAATGAATATTTAAGCAACAGATAGTTTATATGATATTAAGAGACATATTAAAGACTCTTTCCAAACTGGTGTATATATTTAAGTAAATCTTGCCCTTTTACATCTCTTGCCTTGAGCCACCATTTTGTGATGGTCTATGTGCTGCCTCAGAGATCACCTGACCAGAAATACTACAACTGTAACAGGAAGAAGTGTGGAAGCAAAAGACAGAACCCTGTCTGTTCATTGGCTCATGTGACCTAACAAGTATGGTATGTTTGTGTGCACAGTGAATCCTACGATCCCAGGGGACGGCTCTTATTTTTTTTTATAAGTATATTATTATGAAAATGGTTTATTTAGATGAAGCAGGGTTTTACATATAAGCTGTTTTATGCCATATATTTTTTTTTATAGAGACCTGCACGTGTCAAACACATTCATTCAGTAAGGCTGGTGCAAAGACAATTACAGTTCTGCATCTTCCCATTGTTTGTGCTGTGTGCAATGTATAATACAGCAGCTCAATGTCCCCCTTACCTCTAACCCGTTCAGCAAACATGCCATGTTCATCTGCAGCCCTTCTACTCTGTTGTTGAACACATAGGGTCTCAGTGAAGCAATGCGCAGTGCTAGAATCACACCCACCTTTGGGACCAACAGGACACAACCCCACCTCACCGTTACCTGTTTTCTGACCCAGAATTCCATTATTTCTAGACCTGTGCAGCACCAGCAACCAAGCTGTTGACTAGCTCACACTTTAAAAGCCAATCATTAAAATATGTATTGCCACTGAAACAGCCCAGTGGTACCAGTGTGTGACTATAAAACATGGCAGACATTACGCACACAGTGCCATTCCTATGGGGACAATATACAGAAGTGGTTACCCACAGCTTCACCGATCTCCCCTCACACAATAATAATAAGGAATAATGCTCATGATTTCAGTGCCCGGCCGTATTGCTACCGGGAACCGTAATCTTCTGATTCTCCTTCCCCAACTGAGCAAATAGCCAATTACAGAGAAAGCAATTTACTGTACAGCGAGTGGAGATGGAGAGGAATCAAATTATAGAAATTTAATGTAAGGCCCCTTGAGATGTGGCAGGGAAAGTGCACCCGCTGGGATAATATCTCCCAGATACACCGGTGCTACACATTACACACTTTCAGATTTTGCATCTTAAGCAAACTGCCGGTTATGATGCCAACAGATTATATCAGGGGTCAGCAACCTTTACTATCAAAAGAGCCATTTTGCCCCTCTCTCACTAAAGAAAAATAGTCTGGAGCCGCAAAACATAACACAGCTTATAAACTTTTTTAACCTTTTTTTAATTTTAACTGTTACAACAACAGAATACAACAAACAGAAGTGCATTGTGTATATGCAGGGCTACTTTGAAATAAATTAAACACTGAATAGCCCTATTAAATGCTAGTGTTCTCATCTGCTTAATGTGACTTCTGTTTCTGAAGCTCCATGCTGATCGTCTCTTTCTTGAGTGTGTGACCGCGGTAAGGACCATGATGAATCATCTTGCTGTGGCTCAGTCTTGCCTGTCAAAGCTGCAAGACTGAGCCGCAGCAAGCAGAATGAAGAGCCGCATGCGGCTCTAGAGCCGCAGGTTCCCTACCCCTGGATTATATAGTAAGAGTTAGTGGTGTAATGACCATTGGGAAAAAGATGGCTGCCCAGGTAGGTCTAAAACACCAGCATCAGAGAGACAGGGATTTATAAAAGATTAACACAAACCATCAAGCCTGTGTGTGTGTGTTTTGTGTAGTACAGTAAATAGGTGTGTTTGTTCAACTCGTTGTGTAGAAGGCTATGCAGCAGTATTGTAGCTCCTATTTTTATGTGTCAATTGAAAATGACAGAAAGGGCTAATCAGTGAGGTATAAACACTGATCATAAAGGTTTCATTTAATTCGACAGCAGCTAATATACAATTGCTATCTATCTGAGCAACATGATGACAATTTGTAGAAGTGAAAACAAAAATATCACACGAGAAATCAGCATCACTTACTTGTTGATGGTCCTTCCAAAAGTGATTTGTACAAGTGCAATTAAAGTTTTTCGGACCCATTTAAACACTAGAATGAAACGAAAAAAAATAAATAGTCATGAGGCTGAGATGGTATTGGTCCTGCCCAGATATACAGCGGGTTTCATACTGAGATATACAGCGGGTTTCATATTGATATTTTTATAAGAAATACAGTGACCGGATAGATCCTTGGAACCAGGGAAAGACTCATTAAGGGGTATTTAAAGGGGTGGTTCACCTTTAAGTTAACTTTTAGTATGTTATAGAATGGTTTATTCTAAGCAACTTATTGATTGGCCTTTGTTTTTTCTTTTTATAGTTTTAGAATTATTTGCCTTCTAATTCTGTCTCTTTCCAGCTTTCAAATAGGGGCCACTGACCACATCTAAAAAACAAAAGCTCTGTAAGGTTTCATATTTATTGTTATTGCTACTTCCTATTACTCATCTTTCTATTCAGGCCTCTCCTTTATTCACATTCCAGTCTCTTATTGAAATCAATGCATGTCGCTAATGTAATTTGAACCCTAGCAACCAGATTGCTGAAACTGCAAACCTGCTGTGGAATAAAAAGCTAAATAACTCAAAATTCACACATATTAAAAATTGAAAACCAATTACAAATTGTCTCAGAATATCACCCTCTACATCATACTAAAAGTTAATGTAAAGGTGAACATCCCATTCACTAGATCACCCAATGGGAGTAAAAAAAAAAATAATATATATATATATTTACACACATATACCGTATATACTCGAGTATAAGCCGAGGTACCTAATTTTACCTACGAAAACTGGGAAAACTTATTGACTCTAGTATAAGCCTAGATACAACTACAGCCCTGTCTCCCAGCAGCACACATTCTGCCAAAGCGACCCCCCCCAGCGATCAACTGGACTTCTTTGCAAAGTTGATGGTGACAGAGAATTGCCAAACGGATTACTGTGTGCATTGTCCCACTGTCCCACTACCATATGCAGAGGGTGCTGTTTGATATTGCCATCACTGTTAATCTTTCGTATAACCAACAGAGGGTGCTGTGTGATATTGCAGTCACTGTTATTCTTTCATATAACCAACAGAGGGCGCTGTGTGATATTGCAGTCACTGTTATTCTTTCATATAACCAACAGATGGCGCTGTGTGATATTGCAGTCACTGTTATTCTTTCATACAACCAACAGATGGCGCTGTGTGATATTGCAGTCACTGTTATTCTTTCATATAACCAACAGATGGCGCTGTGTGATATTGCAGTCACTGTTATTCTTTCATACAACCAACAGATGGCGCTGTGTGATATTGCAGTCACTGTTATTCTTTCATATAACCAACAGATGGCGCTGTGTGATATTGCAGTCACTGTTATTCTTTCATACAACCAACAGATGGCGCTGTGTGATATTGCAGTCACTGTTATTCTTTCTTATAACCAACAGAGGGCGCACTGTTATTCTTTGATTTAACCAACAGAGGGTGCTGTGTGATATTACAGTCACTGTTATTCTTTGATATAACCAACAGATGGCGCTGTGTGATATTGCAGTCACTGTTATTCTTCCATATAACCAACAGAGGGCACTGTGTGATATTGCAGTCACTGTTATTCTTCCATATAACCAACAGATGGCGCTGTGTGATATTGCAGTCACTGTTATTCTTTCATATAACCAACAGATGGCGCACTGTTATTCTTTGATTTAACCAACAGAGGGTGCTGTGTGATATTACAGTCACTGTTATTCTTTGATATAACCAACAGATGGCGCTGTGTGATATTGCAGTCACTGTTATTCTTCCATATAACCAACAGAGGGCACTGTGTGATATTGCAGTCACTGTTATTCTTCCATATAACCAACAGATGGCGCTGTGTGATATTGCAGTCACTGTTATTCTTTCATATAACCAACAGATGGCGCACTGTTATTCTTTCATATAACCAACAGAGGGCGTACTGTTATTCTTTCATACAACCAACAGATGGCGCTGTGTGATATTGCAGTCACTGTTAATCTTTCATATAACCAACAGAGGGCGCACTGTTATTCTTTCATATAACCAACAGAGGGTGCTGTGTGATATTGCAGTCACTGTTATTCTTTCATATAACCAACAGAGGGCGCACTGTTATTCTTTCATATAACCAACAGAGGGCATTGTGGGATATTGCAGTCTCTCCCCAAGTGTACTGTTGGTATAGGAATGATTAAAAGTGACTGCAATCTCAGCCACGCGGGTCGGGTACCGCTGACTCGAGTATAAGCCGCAGTAGACTTTTTCAGCACATTTTGGATGCTGAAAAACTCGGCTTATACTCGGGTATATATGGTGTATATATATATATATATATATACCAGTCTCATGGGTGTCCGCACTCTTTTCTCCTGTTTTGCTGAGGTGCACGATCAAAAGTTGTAATGTATGTGATAAAGGGTCAGCACACTCATTTGTAGATCAATCAAACGTGATTTTATTCAACACAGCATTGTGTCCAACGTTTCGGTCCCACTTGGGGACCTTTATCAAGGTCCCCAAGTGACCTTGATAAAGGTCCCCAAGTGGGACCGAAACGTTGGACACAATGCTGTGTTGAATAAAATCACGTTTGATTGATCTACAAATGAGTGTGCTGACCCTTTATCACATATATATATATATATATATATATATATATATATACACACACACCACACATATATATATTTACACACATAGAGAGAGAGAGAGAATGAATCAGATGAAAATTGAGCATAGGACTGGCCAGATATGGGATGACTTTGATGTAGTTGGCCAGCTTAAATATATTGCAATATATGGACAATTTTCAAAAATGGATTTCCATGGTTTGTTTTTCGTGATATAATAAAAGCTTCTTTATTTAATGTTTTATTATTTGCATGTCAGCCTTGACACAGTGCACATTATCGTTACTACTGACCGGTTTCGTACCTCACGGTACTTCCTCAGAGTATACATTTTTTCACACAATACACAACTTTATAGCTAACCTTGATTACAGACAAATATCACACTCGTTATCTTAAAGGGATATACCCTAGTTCTTATACCAATTTATTACCACAGTCTATTTTAATTTTAATAAAAACATTTAAGAACAGAAGGATGCTAAAAACATTGTGGATCCATGTATGCAGTTCTGGGTAATATTTTGATTACAGGGATGCTTTACATACACTCTTACATAGTACCTCTCACTATTACAAGTTACAAGTTATCCCATTTAAATTTAAATTTACTTATTTTTCTCTTATTCAATATAAAATTTGATTTCACAATCTTTATTGAGACCCAAAGGCTTTTCCGTTTCTAAAGTAAACATCCACCATGCTTCTCTCTTATTCATTAGCTTTTCTAGATCACCTTTCCTCTTATCTAATCAGACATGCTCTATGCCTTGAAAGGATATGCAGCTGTCATTTCCATTATGTACATTCAGAATATGATCAGCTATAGAGGATGATATATCCTTTCTCCCTACACAGGCCAAATGTATACTCTGATGAAGTACCGTGAGGTACGAAACCGGTCAGTAGTAACGATAATGTGCACTGTGTCAAGGCTGACATGCAAATAATATAACATTAAATAAAGAAGCTTTTATTATATCACGAAAAACGAGCCATGGAAATCCATTTTTGAAAGTTGTGAGGACGCTCTGTTGCCAGGGAGCTGGATTTTGGACATGTGATGGTCGGGAGCCAATTGGGGAGCTTCACACTGGTGAGAAAAGTGTGTATGGACAAACAATCCCTGTTTTGTTTAAAGGGTAAGGCATTTTTCAGTAGCAGTATGCACAAAATGTCTCTGTCTTAAATATATTGATAATGGGTTGAGTACAGAGGACTCTTGTATTTGTCTATATGTATTTTGTGGTCACAGCCTCATTGCACCCCCGCCTAATGGTCACACACGGGAGTGTTTGTAGAGTGATCCAGAACGGTTTTGTTAAACAGGAAAATGTCAGTATCATTTAGAGGGGTGGGCAGATGTACATGAGCTTGCAATTTGCTTAGTGCAACATAGGAAATCTAAGAGCACTTCTCCTTTTACTCCCAATTGGAAGTACGATTCAAATAGCAAGTTACCAATAATTTCCCAGATGAGACTCTCTTTCTCAAGTGTGGACACAGAGCACTTGTGTGCTCCAGCTTATATACTATAGAACAGTGACAACTTCCGGCCAACTATGGAACTGCAAAGGTCGTACTTTGACACAGGAAAGGGAACCTCCCAGCTATTCTAAGGAAACCCCTTAGCTGTCTAGAACTTAACAAAAACCCACTTAGCTGCACAAACATTAGGGGACAATCTATTTTACCAGTCCTCTACACATATATACGATAGCCCTCAGTAAACTTACTTCCCCGCAGTTCAAAAATCTCCACTATTAGCATGAAACACGGCTCAGCTAAGGCATCTTTCTTCCCATCTACGTCATCACCATAGTCCGAAAGGTCACTGTCCTCTTCTATCTCATCCTGGATTCGGAAAAAAAAGTGGGTACAGGTTATTCTAGCAACATGTAGCCATTGAGAATCAGTAAGTCACCCACACAATAAAAATAGTCTGACAGTCTAACTTGCTACTAGAACTGTGTTTTGAGCCAATGCAATTCCTCCAGGAGCAAAACCAGCTCTTTGGATTGTTTATATTTAATCACTCATTTTGTGCAATATTAGGACAGACTTTTTCTTTATGGGATAAGACCATGAGTAAATGCACTTTTATACCACTTTAGGTCATTCTTTCAGCATGGGGGTATTTGTGCCTCACTCATACTGCTAATATAATGGCTCTGAATAGTGACCTTTCTATGGTCAGTTCTAAGCAAAGCAACACAAGACTCTCTTTCCGCTTTGTCCAGCAGGCTCAAATGAACAGCAGGTGGTGCTATTATTATTCATTATATTAGCAGTGTAAAACAGCTAATATCTAGAAAACCAGGGAAAACACAAATGTAGATTTCAAAAGAGCCCTCTGAAAAACTTCACATTGTTTTTTTGTAATTTAAAGTGTTATTTGAAAGTCAAATCAAACATAGCAGACACGATGCTTATATAATATGTAAAAAGAAAAATAAAACCTAGAAAAAGTGAATTATAAAGAAAAAGAGAGAGAAAAAAATGTGTGGTACATGGTTGGGATAGAGAACCTGTTTTGGAAGTTTTAGGCTCTAGGTACCAGAATATATTTTCAGGTGTGGGCAATTTATTATGGGATGGGTAGGTGGAGGTGCCAGGAATCTCATTGTTGTCGCTCACTCACTGAATTAGGTGTTCGATGCTAGGAGTTTATTGTATTCCAAGTTTTTGCTATCAAAGTGACAGCTGTATTGATGACGTGGAATAACAACCTTTTCATTGAGCATGGAAGATTGTCTGGATACAATTGTAGAATTGCTATTTGGGCTTGTGGGGTAACCCACATTTTAATCTCCTCTGAATTAAGTAAAAGACTTCTGTACTGAATGGTTGTACTGAATGGCCCAGCCACCACATGTATAGCAATGTCCCCTGTGGTCCATATTGTCTCCAACATTAGGTCAGGTACTATGGGTTTATGAAGGCTATTGATTTTGGGTTGAGATACCATCTATGGTCACTTCAGTATGGGTCTCTATGTGATTTGTACAGCTGGTCGCTCATTTGGGTGCTGACAATATTTTCTGCCATTGTTGTGATGTGAGTTAGAGTTGAAGGTCTTCCTCCCACTTACACATGTAAGGAAATTTATAGTCTTTGTCTAGTTGGAGTTGCGATCTGTAGAAATCGGTAATAAATGCTTTCCCGTTCAAGGTTTTGCTGCATAGATATTCCATCCAGGTATTGTGTCTCATAGATATGACGTCTGTAAAATGGGATTGCAATAAGTGTACTATATGAATATACAGTAGGTGTACTTTTGCGCTTGTGGTAGATCATATTTTTCTTCAAATCGTCTCAAGGAGGTGGCAACATATATATGATAGTAGTTAAGCCTCTACTGACCCATTCCTGGAGACTGATGTTTGGGATCAAATACTTCAAAGCTGCAAGTGGAGTAAGTGTTGATGGGAAGGCTCCCAGTTTATATTTCTTTGCTGCTTTATTCCACATGTTTAGTTACAGTTTTGTGGTGGGAAGCAGATTTGTAGTAGGGAGTCTAGTTGCTTGGATTGATTTACTTTCCTATCTCCTGGAGGGTTGGTTGAGAAATTTTTATAGGCAGTGCCTGTGTCTTGGTTTGGATAATTTTAAACCATGAGATAGAATGAAATTAATCGGTTAATTAAGAGATTAGGGAGAGATACAGTGGGATTGCTGAGGACCAGCAGTATGTCGTCAGCAAAAAGCCCTATTTTGTGTTATTTTTGTGATATTTTGTGATTTTGTGATATTTTGTAATGTCCGGATTCTAGAGGCTCTACCATTAATGCAAATATTAAAGGTGATAAAGGGTACCCCTGTCTAGTGCAATTTGTAATCGAGAAGGTGTCTGATAGGGCTCTACAATTTAGAGGGCGTACCACCTTCAGAAAGGTAGGGTAAAGGTGAAAATGTTTTAGTGTTTCCTCCATGTAGTCCCAGTTTAACATTATCGGAAGCATTCTCTGCATCCAGACAGCAACAAGGCTGGAGTTGGTTTCTTTTTCAGGATATGTAAGATATTATGAAATCTGTGTGTAGTATCAGATCCCTGTCTGCAGAGAATAAATTCCACTTGTTTTGAGGGTTTACTGATGCCCAGACATTTACCTGTGAATACTGCACTTACCTCCTGGTGGGAGAATAAATCCCCTGGAAATCTTTCCAGGAAAGAAGAGAATGAAAAAGAGGACTTCTTGCCCTGTACATCAATGGCTTTCAAGTGCTCAGGGGAAGGACTCAGAAAGGCATAAAGCACTTCACTCTGATACAGCCTCTCATCCGTCAGCAAATTCTAAAAAACAGTGTGTTAAAGCGTTAAACATCAGTTAACGATTATTTTTATAAAGCAAAAAATTGTTGGAATATTTTATATAATCCTGCTAGTCAGTGCCACAAATACAGGGGGGCCTGCAGACATGGGGGGTGGGAGCTGTGACTCATTTACATCAAACGGGGGGGGTCAGGGGCCTCCAGAATGACTAAAGAATGGTTTGAAAAGTCACACACAGAGATTATAATTCTAAAACGAATGCTTTACTTTCTGTTTGCAGACCTGCAGCTATTATATAAGACAGTCTGGAAAAGCCTGCCCAAGACAATCTACTCCAGGGCTCCCTTCAGTCACAGCAAAGTCTGTTTGGAGGTATGTTTCTTCAGACAAGCTGATAAACAAGGGCATTGCATGGATGGCTATCGAAGGCAGACTTCACATTAAAACATTCATGCATGCCATAACCTGTGCAGGTATCAGAATTGCTCACATTGCATTATTCATGAAGAAACAGTTTTGCACACTTTAGGATTGCCTATTAGCTCAAGCCCTGCTTGATACCTTCAACATGAACTCAAGAGATCATGTGGCCAGAAACTTTTTTTTCCCACCATGTGGTGCTTTATGAACTGTTCCAAGGCACTCATGATGGTTGGGGCAATTCTGGAGCTTTATGAACTGTGATAAGGGTGTTTTGTGTTTTTCTCATTCCGAAGAGGAAAAGGACGTCTATCCAGGACTGCCACGGGTTCATGTTGTAGTCATGAAGTAGACTGTGAATCAGAGACAGTCCTGAGGAAGAGGATTAAAACTCCTCCCCTTCCCCATGCTTCCTCAATTGTGTTTTTGCCTTCAAATAAAGCTTTGGGTTTGTGGTCTCCCTACCTTTTCTCTACTTCCCCTTCCCTCTGTAGCTTAATTCATATCTAAATCACTGAATGCTTGAAAATGAGAGGCAACACAAAGATTATTGTATTGTCTTGTTTCTTTAAATATTTTATGTATAATAAAGTGTTTAACCTTCTGGGGAGACACGCCTTTTTTTTTTTTTTTAGCAATAAGGTTTGTACACTAGAGGGCAACAAAAGGCTTTATTTGACCGTGCAACCCCATATAAAGTATAACTGCAGGGGTTAAAAATTAGTGATCATTACTGGGTAAAGTTAAAGCGATGGTTCACTTTTAAGTTATCTTTTAGTATTTTAAAGAATGACTGATTTTAAGCAACTTTTCAATTTGTTTTAATTTTTTCTTTTTTCTAATTTTGGAAATATTTGCCTTTTTATTCTGTCTCTTTCCAGCTTTCAAATGAGGGTCACTGACCGCATCTAAAAACAAATGGTCTGTAAGGCTACAAATGTATTGTTATTGTTATTTTTATTAGTCATCTTGCTATTCAGGCCTCTCCTATTCATATTCCAGTCTCTTATTCATCAATGCATGGTTGCCAGGTAAATAATTCTAAGTAATTCAAAAACCACAAATGAAAATATGAAAACCAATTTCAAACTGAAGTAGTCTGCATCTAAGCTAAGGGGTGCACCTTGCATTTTGGTCTGTGGTACAAGTGCATATACGTATGACGGCAAACCATAACTCTGTGACTACAGCGCTACAGTCTCAGTTCTGCTATTAGCATTGAAATACATTCCCTTCCTTCAGGCTCACCTGCAAAAAGTGATTTAATTGGGTCTTGGACTTCTCCAGAAATTTCTGATCTATGGACTTGAAGGGAAGTTTGCTCAGAGAAGGCAGCTGCACTTTCTTCAGTGAAGGAAAACACTAGGGAGGAGAGGGAAAGAAAGCTGTTTTTTATTCAAAGCCAGTTAACCAACATATTTATCTTCGCAGAAACTAACAATAATATATGTACAGAATTATATTGTCTAGGTACAACAACTTCTTGTATGAGAATAAAAGCCACAGTACTGCTCTCTGCATCCATGTTGCTCAAGCTTGGTGTAGCCATTCACAGAGCGAACAGCAAACAAGAGTTTTGATTGGTGCACAAGTCATTCTGCCTGGCAGTCTCACTACAAATCAGCTTGTTATTGCTTTCCCACTAGATTTTGTATATCAGGTAAGACATTGTAACAGAGGGGAATGCCTGTGCTAAGGAACGATTACCCAGACACACCAGAGTAATAATCTATCCCATACCTCTATACAGTGTCGGACTGGCCCACCGGGATAACAGGAAAAGTCCCGGTGGGCCCAGGTGTCAGGGGGCCCTCATGCTGCTAAATATTTGGCCTATTTCATGGCCATTCCCTATTTCTATGAGAACAGAGAGGCTAAATAGAGGGAAAACAGAGTATAGTATGCAAAAAAAAGAGACTAGGAGAATAAAGGTTAAGTGAGGAGAGTAAGAAAAATAGTACTGAGAGTGGGCCCCTTGTCTAAGATTAATTGGTGGGCCCCTGGTCAAAGGTTTTTGGGTGGGCCCCTGTTGTCCCAGTCCGACACTGCCTCTATAGCAGTGATCCCCAAACAGTAGCTCATGAACAACATGTTGCTCACCAACCCCTTGGATGTTGCTCTCCATGTCCTCAAAGCAGGTGCTAATTTTTGAATTCCTGGCTTGGAAGTAGGGATGCACCGAATCCAGGATTCGGCCCTTTCAACAGGATTCGGATTCGGCCGAATCCTTCTTCCCGGCCGAACTGAATACGAATTTGCATATGCAAATTAGGGATGGGGAGGGAAATCGCGTGACTTTTTGTTGCAAAACAAGGACGTCCAAGATGTTTTTCCCTTCCCGCCCGTTATTTGCATATGCAAATTAGGGTTCGGTATTCGCCCGAATTTTTCACGAAGGATTCGGGGGTTCGGCCAAATCCAAAATAGTGGATTCGGTGCATAACTACTTGGAAGCAAGTTTTAATTACATAAAAACTAAGTATAGTGCCAAGTAGAGTCTCCTGTAGGCTGTCAGTCCACACAGGGACTACCAAATAGCCAATCACAGCCATTATTTGGCACCCAAGGGACTTTTTCATGCTTGTGTTGCTCCCCAACTCTTTTTACATGTGGCTCACAGGTAAAAAAGTTTGGGGACCCATGATCTATAAGGAAATAAGAAGAGTCCCTGTCCTCTTCCAGGCTGTGACCTCTACAGGTCAAAGTCTTTCATGAAAAAGAAACCTATCTCCAATATACTTTAATTAAAAAATGTCTACCATTTTTTATAAGAAACCTGACTGTATGCAGTGAAATCCCCCTTCAGCATTTCTAGCATTATACTATTTTAGACTTTAGTTCTGCTTTAACAACTGCTACAGGTGTGACATCCCCGATATGAGCACAAAAATATCTACCTGCGCTTACATAATATAATAATGGGGGTCATATACAGATCCCTGGGGGGAGCGACAGCACACCACATAGTGCTTGCTTAACAAGTACTTGCACCTCAGGCAACATCAGGCTGGGGGGGGTCTGGGGCCCACCAGGGTTGCTGCCTCAGGGGACCACACCCAGGCCAGCAGCAAACCCCCTATGTGCCACCACCCCCTGCAGCTAGTCTCGGGTTCCAGAGTTTATAAACACACAGAGGCCTGCAAATTTGTAAAAGCAGGATAAAGTATGCAAATGGCCAATCACAGCCTTTATTTTTACACTTTGCCCAATGTGTTCTGCATTATAAATGCAGCATGATAAATAGGACCCTTAATGTGGTACTAACACGATTTGCTGAGGGTGAGGAAATGCTGAGCCTCTGGAGGACTGATAAGCACCTGATTATACCGGGGCCAGAGGCTCCTTCATCAATCATCTTGGGATAATGGTGCGGATATTATGCAGAACAAGACAGATTAATATATAAATGAGCCTGGCCTCAAGCAGGTTTTCATGACTTGGGGGGTCAAGGCAGCAGGGATTACTATGCTTCGTTGCTCCTTATTACGAGGAAAAGACATGCTTAAATTGCTTGTGACAAACACTTTAAAGATCATTATAAGGCTGACCTCTCCAGTACACCTCTCAGGCAGGATCCTTATAATAATGGGGTAACAAATCAAACAAACATCTTCCCCACGAGAGCACGACATATGGAAAGTAATTAAAGTGTGAAGCTGGACCGTGTTTGGTCATACTGGGAATGTCAGCCATTTATTTGTGTTATAACACAGTCATTTGGTATAATACAGCGAGGGGCATTTAATTGTGTTATCAGACAGCGGCTGAGTATATTAGAATGATATTACATTAGAACAGATAGTTGTGCAGTAAAACAGATCGTACCTCACTTAGTTTTCTGTGGAGATTCTGGAATTCGCTCAGTTTCCTGTGCACGATCCAGTTTCTGTTTTCCGATTCTCCTGAGTCAGGCAAATTTACGGACACTGTGTAACTTGGCATTTGTTCCCCGTTCTCTTCTGAAACCTTCAAAGAAATGAAAAGTATAAAGTGATACATACAAATATTAACCAAAAACCATTTTAGCACATCCACCTTACCAAGTCAACAACAAGGCATCTGCCAAGGTTTCTGTATCTCCACGGCAACCATAGGGCCAAGCCAATAAAATCATTTGCAGAAAGGTTAAAATCCTATTACTGGCTGCATTCTTACACCGCTCAAACCGAGTTTGAGCTATGGGATCCCTTATCCAGAAACCTGCTATACAGAAAGCTCCAGATTACAGGAAAGCCACTCTCCATTTTAAGCAGATAATTCTAATTATCTTACATTTATTCCCTTTTTCTCTGTATTCATAAAACAGTAGCTTGTACTTGATGGTGACCAAGCTGCATGAATCCACACTGGGGACAAAACAATCCTGTTTGTTTCATGCTTAAATGGTTTTTAGTAGACATAAGGTATGGAGATCCAAATTACAGAAAGATCCCTTATTCCCTTCATCGTCTTAACTTCCTTCCAAAGTCCTCCTCCATCATGCCTTTTTCTAAGTGGAAGGACTGACTTAGCATACATAACGACATGCAAGTTCATCTACATCTGTGTTTGTCAAGCCTCTTCAATTCAAGCCCCTACTTGAAAGACCATATTTAGGTCACATTCCCCTCTGGAGCTACCAGTGTAGCAAAATAGTGTTTTATCAGTTGTTCAGCCATAGCTTCAAGATAATCTAGGACAGGGGTAGGGAACCTGCGGCACCAGAGCCTCATGTGGCTCTTCATCCTGGTTGCTCTGGCTCAGTCTTGCGGCTTTGTCAGGTCGTATTTACAGCCCTCGAACCTGCTGGTGGCTTCTTGAGTGTGCGACCGCGGTAAGCACACTAAAGAAGCCGCCAGCAGTTGCAAGGGCTGTATAGACATCCCAGGAGTGGCAAGACTGAGCCACAGCAAGATGATTCATCATGGTCCTTACCGCGGTCACACACTCAAGACAAGAGAAAGAAGATCAGCATGGAGCTTCAGAAACAGAAGTCACATTAAACAGATGAGAACACTAGCATTTAATAGGGCTATTCAGTGTTTAATTTATTTCAAAGTAGCCCTGCATATACACAATGCACTTCAGTTTGTTGTATTCTGTTGTTGTAACAGTTAAAATTAAAAAAAGGTTAAAAAAGTTTATAAACTGTGTTATGTTTTGCGGCTCCAGACTATTTTTCTTTAGTGGGAGAGGGGCAAAATGGCTCTTTTGATAGTAAAGGTTGCTGACCCCTGATCTAGGACAACAAATTCATATTCACCCCAAATGTCACCCTGGCCTTTAAGCTAGGCTTCCAGTTGTATCTAGGAAAGCAAAGTGTCATTCTACCTAATGTTATTTGTTTTCTATGTGGCATATTGTTAAATAAAAAGCCTTAGAATGATTATGCTGAAGGTAGAAGGCCCAGACTGAGATGCACTAAAGTCTGATAAAATCATGTGATCCAATGTATGACCTTGCCACAGGCATTAAAAGCCGACCATTTCTAGTGGCATTAATACAGGAATTACAATTAATTTTGTGCTTAGAAGTTTTAGTGTTATACATATTTGCAGCACAAGAACCATTTCAATCAGGATAACTGAAATCCAGTGTTCTGGCTCTATTAACAGATTCTATATAGACATAGCAGTAACTATAGCCATGAAGGGGTGACAATTTGGTAGCAATGGGCTTTAGGGATTAAAAATGCTGATTTACACCATCTCTTGGAAATATTTATTCGCCACGCTTAGTAAATTTGGTTTCCCTCCTCCATTTCTTAAGGCCCTCGCAGCCCTATACGACTCTCCGAAGGCCTGGGTTCAGTATATGGGGTTTGCTTCACCAAGATTTTCAATAGGCTGTGGCACACGGCAGGGGTGTCCTTTGTCCCCTCTGCTGTTTGCCTTGGCAATAGAACCGCTTGGCATAGCTATAAGAAGCCATAATAAGATCTCGGGCATTAAGATTGGTCAAACTGACTACCGTCGCATGTTGTATGCTGACGATATCTTAAAGGGATACTGTCATGGGAAAAAAATTTTTTTTCAAAATGAATCAGTTAATAGTGCTGCTCCAGCAGAATTCTGCACTGAAATCCATTTCTCAAAAGAGCAAACAGATTTTTTTATATTCAATTTTGAAATCTGACATGGGGCTAGACATTTTGTCAATTTCCCAGCTGCCCCATGTCATGTGACTTGTGCTCTGATAAACTTCAATCACTCTTTACTGCTGTACTGCAAGTTGGAGTGATTATCACCCCCTCCCTTTTCCCCCTAGCAGCCAAACAAAAGAACAATGGGAAGGTAACCAGATAACAGCTCCCTAACACAAGATAACAGCTGCCTGGTAGATCTAAGAACAACACTCAATCGTAAAAACCCATGTCCCACTGAGACTCCTTCAGTTACATTGAGAAGGAGAAACAGCAGCCTGCCAAAAAGCATTACTCTCCTGAAGTGCAGGCACAAGTCACATGACATGGGGCAGCTGGGAAATTGACAAAATGTCTAGCCCCGTGTCAGATTTCAAAATTGAATATAAAAAAATCTGTTTGCTCTTTTGAGAAATGGATTTCAGTGCAGAATTCTGCTGGAGCAGCACTATTAACTGATTCATTTTGAAAAAAATTTTTTTTCCCATGACAGTATCCCTTTAATGACAATCTCACACCCTATGACCTCCTTGCTGTATTTGTACGACATTCTAGGTGAATTTGTATCCTCAGGCTTAAATTCTAACACCACCAAGACGGAAGCATTAAACCTGACCCTACCTAATCACATAGTAAAACTTCTTAGCATTAACTTTCAATTTAAATGGAAACTGAAAAGTATAAAATACCTAGGAGTGAACATTTATAAGGATTATCTTGCTCTGGGCAACTATAAACATATTGCACAGAAAGTCTTAGGCATGATCTCTACTTGGTCTAAAATGCATTTAATCCTGGCAAGAGTAAATGCTCTTAAAATGTCTGCCATTCCACATTTGCTTTATCTGTTTAGAACTCTCCCTGTTACCCCTCCTGTAGGCATGGTAAAACACCTGCAGATAGCTTACAATAAATTTGTGTGGGACAACAAAAGAGCCAGGCTTAGCTTCTCCATAGCAGCTAGGAGCAGACAAAAGGAGGGCCCGGGTATTCCCAACCTACATTATTACTATATAGCAGCCCAGCTAAGTCAGCTGAGGACTTTCCCACGCCCAACCTCTTTTGAATTGATGTGCCTCCGAATTCTCCCCCAAAAAAAGACAATCTTAACTCTATATGACCATATGGTCCACCAAGAGGACATAAAGAAATTGCATTTTGTTCAAAAGTGGGAACAGGACCTGCGAGTCTGCTATGACAGCGACACATGGAGGGACATAATTCAAAATTCTATTCACTGCTCTACCAATATCTCCATACAGGAAACGTCACAGAAAGTATGGAATGGTATCTGGTCTCTGCCACCTTAGCAAAATGGTAGCCTTCATCCTCATCATGTTGCTTCAGGAACTGTGGTCAAACTGGCTCCTTTCTACATATTTGGTGGGAGTGCCCAAAAGCGGTCAGATTTTGGATACGGGTTTATACCCTGATCACTAATGTCACAGGCCTCTTGCTGAGGAAAAACCTGGCAGAAGCATTACTCAACAAACGCACGACTGGTGGAAATAATATACAAGGACACTGATCACGCACATCTTGTCAGCTGCGAAACAAGTAATCGCCAAGGCATGGAAAACGTCAACTCTGGATATTCAATCAGTGAAAACTAAACTGGATACTGTCCATATCTTAGAAAAGCTTACCAGCTGTCGCACAGGGAAGCAAATTTAATAAAAATTTGGAATGCTTGGATGGTTTACAGGAGCATACAAAACACCTAACTCTAGCAGCCCTACTGGCTCTTTTACTTCGATGATGCAGATTGTTGTCTAGTCTCAGCCATGAAACTAATCCCATAGCTAGCGATGTAAGAATTGTTGACATCCCTATAGACATTTATTGTTATATACAATTTTTTTCTTCTTCACTTTCCTTCTTTCCCTTTCTATTTTCTGCTTTTCTTTCTTGTTTTCTCTTTTTCTTAAAACTGTGTGAAAGGTCATTGGATTTGGGCAAAAGTTTTATTATATTGTGGTTCACAGGGATAAGAGGTCAATACGAGTATTGTTTAATGGCCAAGCGGGCTGGGACATGTCCAGCTTTCACCAATTCCTGTAAAAGCAATGTGTATTTCTTTTATTTTTCATGAAAATAAAAGATTAAAATTAAAAAATATAAAAATGCTGATTTAGGGTACAGAAATTCTCTGATATTCTGATATGTAAGTGTAAGATGTACCACAGAAAAAATAAAAAACAGACAAATTCTAATGCATTGAAGATACTACCATAACATCATTTCCAACCACAGATACAAATGTCCAAGGCCAAAAAGAGTGTGTGCATGAATAATGCCTTTGTTTTGTACATACATAACATGCCGCACAAATACCAACTCTTCTCCTCTTCTACCTTGGGAAGCCTTAGACATTTTCAATCATGATATTAATGCTCTGACATCTAACAGATGAAGTAAAATACAGCAATTTTATAAAAATACCATCATGGCAGCCCTTACTATGCTCTCTCAAGCCTGTCTGTTTCCACAAGATGACCCCTGGAAACCTAGCGCCGTGAAGCAGAAAATGAATTCTGAGAACCCATTTATAAAGCCGAGGATGAAAATGGCATTCGCATGGCCAGGCATTGTGCTAAAAGATGGAACCTGACTTGCTGTACATACAAATCATATTCTATGGGAAACACAATTTTTGTATTTGATTAGCTGCATCTTAACCAATTACAGCAATATATAAAATTCATTTTCATCTGCCCGGTTTGGTATGCTAGTAAGGCTGATTTTCTTATTTAATACCAAGGCATTGTTTATTGGGGAAATAAAGCGACTGGCTTGGCAACCCCTGTTGAAATCCACCCTACATCAATGTTGATATGAGCCAATAAAGCTGCAAACCTGGTATATATCAACCATTTGTTACTTCAAGACCCATGCAACCACATATAGTCTTACTTAAGTCGTGTCCCAAGATACAGCTTACCTGACTGGTGTTTATTACAGCACGCCACATGCCAAGATTCTCGCACCACAAATCTGTTCGTGAAATGTGAAGGTCAAGATCACTTTGCTCTTTCTCCATTAAAGCAATTTCTTCTTTTAATTTGGAAATAATCTGGCAGGAACCAAAATGTATCTGTGTTAACTGTGGATCTTTAATCTGGACACAGAAAACCCTGTGGACTAAAGGACTAATTAGTAATTAAAATATAAATGCATGCTGTGGGTTGCAGTGGGGTTTTTTTTTGGAGCTCCTGAATGCAATGTGCAACTAAATAAATGGGTCGAGGAGTGAGTTGGCGGCCATTCCTTTGGTCTGCAATAGCCATTTTTATTTCATTGTATGCAAAGATTTACCTCTCATATACACAGTACAGATCCGTAATCTTGAAACCCGTTATCGATAAAGCTCAGAATTACGGAAAGGCCACCTCCCATAGACTCAATTTTATCCAAAGAATTCACATTTTTTTTTCATTGTAATAATTAAACAGTAGCTAGTATTTAATCCAAACAAAGACAACCAATACTTATTGGAGGCAAAACCAACCTATTGAGTTTAATGTTGATAAGATTTTTTAGTAGACTGCAGATACGAAGATCCAAATTACAGAAAGATCCGTTATACAGAAAGCCCCAGGTCCCGAGCATTCTGGATATTTTTATTTTAAAAGTTGCTGTTCCATTCTATTTCCACTATGGAATATATTGCTTGTCTCCACTGATTTTCCTTACACTGAAATAATAACAGCAGCACCCAGGATAATAAAGGTGGTAGCTTATATGCATATGCAGAATATGATTGCAAAAAAGTAGTCCCTCCTCTAACTATGTATAAATACACACACACAATAATATATATTGCACACACACACTTAATAATATATACACACTAAACAAACCTATTAACAGAAAATACATATTAGAAAGAAATATTTTGTATACACAGGTTCTCTTTTAACCAGCTCCGGTTCCATGTCCAAAGCAAGGGTTAAACATGGAACAAGACTTACAGGACTGATATTAACCAATAACTATGGAAACTGATTTTAATTGCTTAATTCTCCTTTCATTAGTAGGCCCCACTCTAGCGGTTTCCATGACATCGGGTAATATCTGTCCTTTTGCCTTATCCCACGGCTGGCAGCACAGTTTTATCCCTCATGAATAATAATGATACGTTGTACATTCATTAGGAAAAAACTGTGAAAAACAATTATATTTGTTTGATGGAAAATTTCAAGTCACCAGCACAAAAGGAAAGGCTTAATTAAAGTGCTTCAAACAAAAAAGCCTTATAAGAACACTCTGAAAACAAGGTAATCAGCCTCCCACATCATTCACTTGACATGTAGGAAAACTGTAGAAAAAGACATTTTCACTTTCATTATTAATAATAATAATAATAGTAATAATAATGAATAACATGAGTATTTGACCAGTACCTTCTTGTCAGGTTTAGGTGCAACAATAATGGAGTTCAGAGCCTGTCTTTTATATTCCAGCCTGTCTGTGAGCTGCTGCAGTTTATTTACAGCATAGCTGGCTTGCTCGGTGATTCCCCCACTGCACTCATCCAGGATTTCCTCATTGCCTTCACACGGGTGCATCTAGAGAACAGGGATGCCCATAAAAATAAAAATGGAAACATTGAAGGCAAAGTCATTATTTTCCAATGCAAATCTATTCCATAGATTAACTTTTAAAACCATGAGCAAAATTTGTCTCCTTACCCAGCAAGCCGTGATCTAGAAATGCACAAATGATACGCTGACCAACTGTATGCATGTGGCCCTTTAAGCTTGTATGAGGTGCTAGAAAGTAGAAATAACCCAAGATCTTTTTTACTCTTGGTTTTCTGTTTTTCGATTATTCATTTTATATTCCATGAAACTAATTGCAACACTTGTTTATTTTTGAACTATGATAGGACATTGCTTTATTTGTGCAATGGTTTGTAAGAGAATCCAAAGGTTCCTGAAAATCTCAATAATTGCGCTCCCTTACACCCGAGTAGGGGATTTTTATTAAGTAGTAGTTTAGGGACCTACAATCAGGGCCCCTGATCATTGCCAGAGTAATGAATGATTTGCACTGCTCTTTCACCCATCTGCACCATTACTAGAAGGTATGTGCCCCTATACACAGTTTGCACCTGCCACTTTGTCAGTTATAGGTAAAGATCTCTTACTGGAGTGGAGAGGGGGAGTGTTACCACATCTCTACCCACTATTCTGGCTAAAAAAACACATGTAAATGACCCTTTAGTGTTTTAGAAACAGAGGCCGAGCATACTTTCTCTGTGTGCTAAATGCATTATATCTGAATTTGCCCATTTAATTACTCCTCTCTATACGGATATTGCTACAGTGTTTAGTCTTCTTTGTGCTTTATGTTTGGTGCTATACCTACCTTTTTCTTGAGGATTTTGGTGGCTATTCCATAGTTCAGTTTATTCTATTGTTATTCGAAATTAGTGTTGGGGATAGCCACTACCTACTGAGGGAGACTCCTTGGGTATACCATGGCCTTGTCCCTATCAGAAGCTAGAATATATCAGTCTTTTGGCTCTGTATAAACAGCATCTAGCAAGCTTCTGTTTCAAGATAATCTTACAGATCTAATTAATACATTCATGATTTCTTTACAGCAAGAGTGTCCTAAATTCACATGCATAATAACCCCAGTGCTTCCAAACTCTGTACCCTATACAATATGGCAGTGATCCACAACCAGTGGCTCATGAGCAACATTTTGCTTTCCAACCCCTTGGATGTTTGCTCCCAGTAGCCTTAAAGCAGGTGCTTCTTTTTGAAATCATGGCTAGAAGGCTAGATTTAGTTAGCATAAAACCAAATGCAAGTTCACATAGGGGCTACCAATAGCCAAACACAGCCCATATTTGGTATCCCCAGGAAATGTTAGCATGCTTATGTTGCTCTCCAATGTTTTTTACATTTGAATGAGGCTCATGGGTGAAAAAGGTTGGGGACCCCCATACTATGGCATCTGTAAATGCATTTAAATGTGTAAAATAAGTGTAAAATTTGTTCTATGAGGGTTAAGATGGCCATGCACAGACCTTCTTGTCTAGCTGATTTCCATCCAGATATAAGTCAGCCAGTCTGTTGGAAGAGGCCAATACATAGGACAATATGCTACCAACTCAGTCTGGATGGGCTGAGTTGGCAGGTCTTATTGGCCAGTGTACGACCAGTGTATGGCAGCATATGGCAGCATTTGAAGATGTAGTGTCACCCTGAAACCTTTTGGTTCTTTGTTAATAAGCACTAAGTGTACAACCAAACAGGTTTTTCGAGTTCAAAGATGTGTCGAGGACTTTCTACTGGTGGATCTAGCCAGTAGACAGCAGGCCAGTTAGACACTAAGGAACTGGATGCAGCACTCCAATAAAGTTTATATAACCCTCAACCTGGTGAAGTGCTTTAAAGACTTCTGTGTGGCATATTATTGCAATATCATCCAGCCTACCAATGTTCAGTGTTTGGCATAAATGGCCGGCTGCATGGAAAATGCTCAAATGCAGTGCAGTAGTGCTTCACTGGCAGAGAGGTGGTTGAATTTAGTATGTGAGATAAACTAATTTCAGTTTCACAGTAAAACATATTTAATATTAGAGTTAACTTGCACAATTCCTTCAACCAGCTTTTTGGATAGGACTGATAGAACTAATGACGTCTCCCCAGGGGTGCATTATTCAATTATTTTTATAAACAGGACATAGTCTTTCTGCTCACTATGGTAGCATAACACTGGTTGTCACTGGCTGGCCAATCTGCTTAGTGAGGAAATTGATCCTTAACACATTCAATGTTGTGAATAATTGAGGACGGGACCTTCAGAGACACTGGTGACATCTGTAAAATGACAAATCACTAGAATACAATACATCTGTCATAGCACTGGCCTAAGATGAGATATTTCAGTCTAGCCTTCTAGTCTTCCTATTTATGTAATACTTTGGAGGAAAAGAAGCACAAAAACACAGCAAAATTATGTTTTCTTTCTACTCATCCTACAAGTCTTTATGGAGAATTCACAGCTTAACTTGTGTTTCCTGTTAAATAGTTTATCCCATCCCGGTGTAGTCAACCAACCTGATTCAGTACGTCATTAGAGGACAGACTAGTGCTGAAACAAGAGAATTTGCTCATAGGTTGAACATAGGTTGAGAAATATGGGCTTTTGCAGTTAGAATGCATGCATTGGGAAATAGGGTTTCTAAACTTGTCTCTCAAGCACAATAGCCAGATATTCTACCATTTGCATTTCCATATTTTTAAATTATTCATAATTGGCTTGTAGGTTTTCTCTACAAAAGTTCTATTTGACTGACCCCGTCATCCTTATCATCTGAGACACACAAGCTGGAGACTTTGTCCTCTTTGCGAATGAGCCGGTCGTACAGATCACTGACAGTGAACGAGGGATAAAATCTGTCCTTCAGGGTCTCGTACACGTCGGCCTGTATCTTGTTAAACACTTCAGTCCCCTTATTGCCAACAAGGCTTTGCTGGATCTCTTTGTACAGAGATTTCTCTACTGGGATATCTTTGTTCTCCACAAAGTAATTTTGGTAAATTTCACCAACTAATTGAGGTATTTCAGTCTAGATAGAAAAAGAATGATCTCAATAACGTATAGGTATAACAACATGACTCATGTTTCTACAAAATCTTATAAATGCACAAAATATTTTATAAGGTGCAATAAATTAAAACTGAAGCTCTAAAAAAGCTGAGTTACTTATGTATTTCTGAAATGAGCAATCAAAAATAGTCAGTGTTTTTATCTAGTTGCCATGCAGATTAGGCTATGTTAGAATGGCAAGGTAGGTTAGACACTAGACAGGCATCCATCCTCTTCACAGGCTAAAATAACATTTTAAAAACAAATCAGTTCAGTTATTTGGTTTATAAATATGGTCATAATTATTTCAAATGCAGCTAGTTTTTTCATTCAGCCATTTAACCACATAGGTCCTAGAAAAAGTCAGAACTGAAAATGCTTTGTGGCAACCCAGGCCCTTATGTGTCTTCAGATTTTACCTTATTTGCATTTTTCAAGTATTCCACGGACTCCCAAAAACTGATCAAAGATCTCTTGTCAATCCTCTCCATGTATAACCGGAACTGCTCCCTGAATGATGGGTTGGCCAAAATGTCATCAAACTGAAGAATCTTATGAGAGGAAAAGTAGAATTTAAGAGTCTGGTTGGATAAAAATATTGGGAAGAATGACAGCATTAACGAAAAAATGTAGTTACCAAAAAACTGCCACAGTGACAAAATAACCAGTTTTCAAATTCTATGGTAGGGAATGAGAGCAGCAAGCTACAGTGTAAATGAAAGATGTTATTTGTAGACAGAAACCCCAATTTATATAATTCCAGACTGGAAGTCAAGAAAGATCAGAGAAGGGTATAAAAAAAAAAAAAACTAATATGGGGCACAAAGTATCAGAACAACAAGAGAGAATATGACTGGCCATAAGTAATAATTATTGGTGTGAGAATGGGTTAGATAAAAAGTAAGGGTGTAAGTCATCTTGATCTGTGTCCTGATTAAACATTCACTTAAGCAGGTATTATCATTAATGATTATTCTTGTACTATTAAGGGATAATTTACATTTGTGAAACAAACAAAAAAGCTTCTGCAATCAGCCATTTTTTTGCACTTTGCTAACTGCGGGAGGACTGGAGTGGGGTTGCATCTCGGGAAGGTGTGGGACCCAGAGACAAAGTCTGACGCTGTCAATACTCTGGGCAAAAGTGTTCTGTGTCCCTTAACTTGGATTTTAACACAGAATTTGTATCTGTTCTTAGCATTAGGGAGCAGAGGCCAGCCTTATCCTTACCACCTGCCTAAGCTCTGCACCTGTGGATTTTATATCTGGCATGAAGGTTGCAGATTGCAGACAAAAGTGTTCTGTGCATGAACAATGAGGGAGGAGCTCTTGCACCTCTTAGTGGTCTTACACTTCTGTCTTTATTTTATTTTATATAAAGGCACTCAAGAGCCAGCCCCCTCATAAAGCCACCCACTGCCCTTGGGCACCTACGGTATATATAAATATGGCTCTGAGCTTAGCACCAACACTAATCATTTAGCATGCGGGACACATTATTGCCCCTTTTAGCACAGTTCTTCTATGGTGGAAAATAGGGATGCACTGAATCCAGGATTCAGATTGGCCGAATCATGTGCCTGGGCAAATTGAAACCAGGTGTTGGAAGGGAAATCACGTAACTTTTTGTCACAAAACTATGAACTAAAAAAAGTTTTTTCCCTTTCTGTCCCTACTTTGCATATGCAAATTAGGATTTGGTTCGGTACTCGACCGAATCTTGTATGAAGTATTCTGGGATTCGGCCGAATCCCAAATAGTGGAATCGGTGTATCCCTAGTGGAAGGATGCATGCACGAAGAACTTTTGCTATTATATTCAGATGGTGGTAACTGTTCATTATTTAGGTGCTATGACTATGAAGATTTTCATTTATCCAGGTCATGGTATATCTAATATAGGTAAATCTAAAAACAACTGGACTTGCTAAGTAATCATTGAAGACGTTTCACTACTCATCCGAGCAGTCTTCAATTATTACTCCACAAGTCCAGTTGTTTTTAGATTTACCTATACTAGATATTATTTAGGTGCTAGCTTTCAGATAACATTCAGCAGTTCCAATTCCCATGTTTGGCTGTCCTCTGCTATTACTAAAGCAATAATGCATTTCCATTATCCTGTGATATGATAAACATCCTCTAATTTAGTGCAGTCTGACATTTTTATTATTTCTCTGGAAAGCACTGTAGAACAAGACATAAATAAAGGCTAACAATATAGGTATATAAAAATAAGATGTAATTGTCCTTTTCTTATTTTCGCTTGTTAAACACAATTTATCTCAATAATATAGGGCAAAGAGTCTAAGTGCCCACATATTTATCATATAAAAGTACTTGTCAGAGCCAATCAGTAACTATATCTAAAAGTTACCCCTATTACCTCTAACACACTGACATAACTGTGGAACAAAAGGGCTACTCTTGGCTGCCTTCATCTCTCTGAACTGGCGAACCTGCTGGGCAGATGGAGAACCCATTACTTGCGGCTCTGAAAGCATTTCCAGGCAGTTATTTGAGAAAATGACTAACTGTTTGGATTCTTTACACAGTGAGGTTAGAAATCAATACACCTGAACTAAATCAAAGTTTTCCTCTGTGTTGCTGCTGTAAATTATTAATTGCTGCAATAGTCTGCAAAACATCCAGTAAGAGTATGTTATATGAGAGAGAATGCTACATTTTACAGGGTATAATAAGTAAGCCCTCACCGCTCTGTCTCTATTATCAATGCTTATCAGGTAACAGGATTATAAAACAGATAACAGATATTTTTTTATATTGTCTCATTTTCTAAAGGACTTTTCAGTCTAGTGCATTATCTATCAGCCAGATATTGTGTGTATCTTGCTCAGTTACTCAGAGTTATCTATTTAGTTTCTTTATACTTAGTAAAGGGAGGACCAATAGCAATACAGGAAGAATGAGAAGCCCCATCTGAGGGAATAAAACTACTGTCTTTTCCCAAAAAGGCCCCTGTGATCCGAGGGATTCATGGCTAATGTCATAGTTACATAGTTAAATCTGGTTGAAAAAAGACAAAGTCCATCAAGTTCAACCCCTCCAAATGAAAACCCAGCATCCATACACACACCCCTCCCTACTTTCACATAAATTATATATACCCATATCTATACTAACTATAGAGCTTAGTATCACAATAGCCTTTGATATTATGTCTGTCCAAAAAATCATCCAAGCCATTCTTAAAGGCATTAACTGAATCAGCCATTACAACATCACCCGGCAGTGCATTCCACAACCTCACTGTTCTGACTGTGAAGAACCCTCTACGTTGCTTCAAATGAAAGTTCTTTTCTTTTAGTCTGAAGGGGTGGCCTCTGGTACGGTGATCCTCTTTATGGGTAAAAAGATTCCCTGCTATTTGTCTATAATGTCCTCTAATGTACTTGTAAAGTGTAATCATGTCCCCTCGCAAGCGCCTTTTTTTCCAGAGAAAACAACCCCAACCTTGACAGTCTACCCTCATAATTTAAGTCTTCCATCCCTCTAACCAGTTTTTTTTTTTTTAAAGGTTAATTTTTATTGAATTTTACAACTTAAAGAAGATAGAGGGAAGAGAAGCTAGATAGAAAAGGAAAAGAAGGGGGAAGGGGGGGAAGTATGGCTGTAAATTGATGTTCATTGGTTAGTTGATGTGGCTGGCGAGTCGAGCCAAGGTTTCCATATACTTTCAAATTTCTTTGGGCATCCTCGGGCTAGATACATGAGTTTGTACAGTTCCAATTGCGAATTGATTAGTCCAATCCATCTGCTTAATGTCGGTGGCATTGGGCCCATCCAATGCAGGGCAACCACTTTTTTTTGCGTAAAAGAGGAGCAGCCTCATCAGACATCTAGTATTTACTCTGGGTATCACAGAGTCCAGGAGACCCAGAAGACAGGTAGCAGGGCTAAGTATTTGGGGAAGTTCCAGTTCCGTAGCCATAAAGCTCACAATTGCCCTCCAATATCTGAGTATCACTGGACACTCCCACATTAAATGCATAAAATTGGCAACAGAAGCACCACATCTTGGACAGCCGGGTGAAGCCACCCTCCCCATAGTATACAGTTTCTGCGGAGTGAGGTATGTTTGGTGTATGATCCAGAATTGTATAAGTTTGTCTTTAACACTCACCAAAGGAATATAAAGATTGTCTATGATTTCTTCCCAATCATCTGGGTCCACAACAACCCCGCTGCTCTCCCACTTATATTTCACTCTGGGTCGGGGATCATATCTCTTGGAAATTAAGTGTTTGTAGGTATTGGAGAGGAGTTTCGTCTTGGTGGGCTGAGAAACTAATTCTTCTAACCCCGTGTACTGTAGTTGCAGAGGAGGAGTTGGAAATTGTGTTGAGCAAAGATGGCTGATTTGGTTGTATCTGAATTCAGATAAATCAGGCAGAGAGAGGGTCTGACGAAATGTAGCCAGTGTGTGAAGACTCCCATCAGTGTATACTTGGGACAACCGCTTTAGCCCTAACTTAGTCCAAATTCCCACTTCTAAAAATGCAGCTAAGTGTGAGTAATTACTGTTACCCCATAAAGGTGCATCTGGAGATAGTGTGGTGTTAGCCTTAGTGAGCTGCACCATTGCGTCCCAGGCTCTCTTAGTGGCATCCATAACAGGTAGTAAAGGGCCAATATCCTTTTGAGTCCTATATAAAGCATTGTGCAGGCTTTCCACAGAAGTGAGAAATAGTGCCTCTATTATGGATGCTGGGTTGTCTGCGTCAAACACTTTCCAACTGGCTGCATGATAAGCCTGGGAGGCAAGGTAGTACAGCTCATAATTGGGAGAGGTCAATCCCAGCTGGTCTTGTGGGGCATTGAGAGTGACTCTGGACAACGTGGGTGTTTTATTTCCCCAAATGAATTCAGATTACGTGCGGTCTATATCATGTAGGCCCTCTAACCAGTTTAGTTGCACATCTCTGCACTCTCTCCAGCTCATTTATATCCCTCTTAAGGACTGGAGTCCAAAACTGCACTGTATACTCCAGATGAGTCCTTACCAGGGACCTATAAAGAGGCATAATTATGTTTTCATCCCTTGAGTTAATGCCCTTTTTTATGCAAGACAGAACTTTATTTGCTTTAGTAGCCACAGAATGACACTGCCCAGAATTAGACAACTTGTTATCTACAAAGACCCCTAGATCCTTCTCATTTAAGGAAACTCCCAACACACTGCCATTTAGTGTATAACTTGCATTTATATTATTTTTGCCAAAGTGCATAACCTTGCATTTATCAACATTGAACCTCATTTTCCAGTTTGCTGCCCAGTTTTCCAACTTAGACAAATCACTCTGCAAAGTGGCAGCATCCTGCATGGAACCTATAGTTCTGCACAATTTAGTATCATCTGCAAAAATAGAAACAGTACTTTCAATGCCCACCTCCAGGTCATTAATAAACAAGTTGAAAAGCAAGGGACCTAGTACAGAGCCCTGCGGTACTCCACTAACAACACTGATCCAATTAGAAAATGTTCCATTTACCACCACTCTTTGTAGTCTATCTTTTAGCCAGTTCTCTATCCAGGTACAACAACTACTATGTTCCAGGCCAACATCCCTTAATTTAAGGAATGTTGTCCTCTCTAACATACCCTAAACTAGTTTACCATAACTTATGGTAACATCGATATATAGCCAGTCATTCTGCAATAGCATATTCGGAAATAGTAACCAGGCAGCACAGATGGAAAAAGAAATCTTAAGCTGGTCAAACAGGTGCACATTTAGTTGATGCTCTGTGAATGGTCCTCAGCTAAACAATTGTTTGAACGAACAATTCACCCATTCGCAGTAAACAATATGTGAGGAGACTTTTGTCGTAACTGTGACGTGGAGGCTACAAGATCTAACATAAATTGACAGTTGGCTGTCTGTCCCTTTTGATTACTTTTGCAAAAGGCATGTGCAGTGAACAATGCTTAAACAGTCGTCCCATCCACTGACTGATTTTAGCGTTTTACAGCAAAAATTTTAAACCTGTTGGATCGACTGTTGGGATGATTTTGTCTGAGTCATTTGCACCCCATCAGTGTAATGTTAAGCAGACAATTTTCTTGGATCTTGCTAAAATCAGTCATTTCACGTGACGAAATCTGCCTGTGTATGATCACCTTAAAGCTCTTGCCAGTTTGCCTCAGAAGTTAAAATATAACTTTTGACCAATCTGCTTTATATTACGCATTACTAGCACTGACAATGTATTTCTGTTACTAAAAGCCATCCAGCCCCTTATACACAGATCCTCTTCTGTCATTTTGTCCAAACCTTCATGCAAAGATGGCAAACAGAGCATTGACACTGTTGCTCTACATACATGATGTTATGCCATTGGAAAACACAGAGACGTTGCTTTGAGTTCCTGCTTTAATATAAGAATTTAATAAAATTACTATTTTAGTGTCCCACTGCTAAAGACTTGTATGCATCCCTCATGTAATGATATATAGGGATATTTAATCTATGTAATTTACAATAAAGAAAAGAAGCATAAGGTATATTAATGTATGCAGTTATGTAAGCTGCCATACTGCCTGCCTCACCTAAGGGTAAGGTCACACTGGGAGAATTGGGGAGATTTAGTCGCCTGGCGACTATCACCTCTTCTTCTGGGCAACAATCTCCCCAAATTGCTTTCCCCTGCCTTCCTGCCAGCTATAATGAAAAATCGCCAGTGGGATGGCACTTGCGGCGCTTCGGCGATTAAATCACCCCAAATCTCCCCGTGTGCCCTTACCCTAAGGCTGTAGTGTAAACAAGCTTTTCTTAATGGTCACTATAAACATGAACGTCTCAAAACGTATATCTCTGTAACATGATTGCTGTATACACAACAAGCTAAGCACTAGGATTCACTAGTCTTTGTAAGATTATATAAATAATTCATAGTATACTATAAGAAATGTAAAAAAATATATTATTGATTAGGTTTCTTATTAGAGTTCAATGTTCCTTACCTTTTGGCTTTGGGGGCAATCATTATCATCTACCGCTCCATCATCCTGCTGATCATAAGCAGGGCCACCAAGGAGCTTGATCCTCTTCTCACACTGCTTTTTGGCAACTGTCAGCTGGTTAATGTACCTTTTCATATTGCGCGCCCTCAGCAGGTCAGCCTTCATTGCAGCCGTCTCTTTGCCTTTTGGATCTGAATCAAGGAGAACAGACAGGCATGTGCATCTTCAAATTCTCTTTTTCATTAAGGTACATTACCAATGCAGAGAAATGAGACTGGAGGGCACATTTGCAAACAGACGCTAAATTGCGCTAGTATACCTCCCAACATTTTGGAAATAGAGACAAAAAGATTTGCAGTGCGAAATTTTTTGACCACGTCCATTTTTGTGGCCGCAACCCCATGTCCATTTTACAAAATTTGGCAGGTTATGAAAATTTGGACACATTTCTGGTTTTTTTTATGTGTTATTACAATTTTGCTAATGATGGCGAACTTCCATTTAAGCTGCAAATCACAATTTCCCCAAGAGACCTGCTTATCTTAAATTGTTACAAAAGTATCTATTCTGGGCTCTCTGCCAAAAAGCCAATTAAGTTAGAAACTTTGTATCTTTTCTGGCTGTTCAGTGCAGGAGATCAAAGAAAGTCGGGACATTTTAGTACAAATCCAGGGTTGAGCTGTCAAAATCGGGACTGTTCATGAAAAAACAGGACAGTTGGGAGGTATGCACTAGTGCACTTGCCCGTAGCCACCTATTACCAAGATGTTTTGATCAGCCTACTGCCAGTGAGAAACGCACTGGTGCACTTTAGATTCTTAGAAAATTAGCCCTCAGGTAAGCAACTGGCATATATTGATTAACCGAACTGAACTGTGATTAAAAAACACAGTAATTAAAGTAGTAAAGATTAATGAATGTGTGAGTGACAAAGAGAGAAAGAACGACACCTCCAGAAAATTCTATTAGAGAGGAATTCTTAAATATATATTTCACTTTTATAGATTTCAATTAACACTGGGAGTTTATAGCGCCAAAGCAAATTGCTAATGAACTATGACTTCCTTGTCATAACCTGTGCGGCAGCAGTTTTTGTTCTTTATAGAAGGGCCAATTCTAAGCAACTTATCACTTCGTCTTTTGTTTATTTTTCTATTGTTTTCTTAATTATGTGGCCTCTTCTAACTCTTTACAACTTTCAAATGTTGTTCACTGATCCCATCTAAAAACAAATGCTCTGTAAGGCTACAAATTTATTGTTATACTAAACAGGTAACAACTGGATACCTTTATTTAAAATTCTTTAACAAAGGTTTACCTTTAGGGCCATGGCACATGGTTGTTTGTGATCAGAAAAATTAAATATGTCAGAAGTGGCAAATGGTCAATATGTAGAACACTAGACTTAAAGGACATTTAAACCCCCCCACAAAAATGTAATCAGTGAACAGCCTCTTTGAAATCTTTAGATACCTGCCACTCTGGTTAACAGTAAGGCTGCAGCATCCCCTTTATCACTTAGAAATCCTTCTCCTCCTCTAACCCACTCTGTCCCCTCCTTCAGGAATTTACTTTGGCTGTTGGCTCATGAGCATGCTCAGTTCTTCTCAGCTCAGATTACTAAACACACCCTCCAGTCTAACAGCCAATGAAGAGACAGCATTGCTGGTTCCCATAGAAACTTTAGCTGTCTGATCCTTTTTTTGCTCCTACTCACCTCTCCTGAGCTCAGCTTAACCATTACAGTGCTCAACCCCAACAGAACTTTTTATCAAAGTATGTTGTGCCTATGCAACCCTGCATTCTGCGTTGCATGAACTTTACAGCATCCATGTCTAAATGTTACTGATGATGTGTCAGGTGAAAGCTGTTGTTTGTTTTAGTAAAATATGATGGAGGGACTATATGCAGTACAAATGATGTAGCTTGGATAGGGAAGATATGCCCAACTTATATACATGGTAGGATAACGTAGACTTAACATGTCCTTTAACAGCCATTATCAGCTATTGCTGGATAAGAGCAATTTGGTATTTTCTAAGTTCTATATTGGTTCTATATTGGTAAATATAGAATATGGATCCATGAGGTTTTCAAAAATATATTTGAGGATACAACATGGGACACTGCATGTGTATTACTGAATAACGGGTCTGGCACCTTGAGTGGAAGAGAGGGAACACCTTCTCGTCCTCGTTCTTGTCCTTGGTCGCTGTCCTTTTTACCCACTTTTCTAACCATCAGATTCTAATGAAATGTCATTGGTAGCTTCGTAACCATTAACTGTAGTTGGAATTAGTAAATAGTGTCACGGATTTACAAGGTTATTTGTGTTCATGCCATCATCTCACTTCAATATCTTGCTGACTGAAACCCATGTGTTTGAAGAACAACATAATTGCTAAATAAAAAGCCCGAAGGATCCCTTTTATCCTGTGGAGAAGCATTTCCATCATAATCGACTTTGAATGTTCCACAACCACGTCAGCCGTCAAAGGACAGGAAAGGTCACCAAATGGTTTGATGAGCACAGAAATCAAACTAAATATTGCTTATGGGAGATTGTAATGGAGATTGTAATGGAGTGTTCGGTCAGCATTTTCTCTTGCCATCAACAAAATATCTGATGGAATATCTGACCCTACACAGAATTTCAAATACATACAGCATCTCTGACAAAGCCCACTTAGATAGTGACATGTATGACAGCATTTGTGGTGCTCTAAGTTTTGTTGCTTGCTACTCAAGCACCAAAAAATAAAAAAGCAATTGAAATCCATGCAGTAAATTCTGAGAACATAAACAAGTATTTCACAGCCAAAATGAAAAAAAGAGACTAGGCAGCAAGAGTAAAATAATTGTAAAACTTCACAATGAAGAGCTAATGCTTCATGGAGTTATATGTGCACAATCTAATTATGTACATTTCTACACAAACACATTATTATTATGGAACGATATTAAAGTTCTAAAGGAAAAAATAGAGAGAGAACGAGCAAAAAAATCTGTATGTTGTTTCAAGAGAACAAGTATAAATACAATTTCATATAAACCTCTAAATGTGGTTGTATGACACTAGACACACAGCCAACATATGGTGGAAAGTTTGCTTCTCTTTATTTAGGGGTTAATACATCAGTAACACTATTATACAAGTCATTCACCAGAATAAACAGAATCACCCCATAGAACTTCGCTCCCTTCCTTAAATGGGTTGTTCAACTTCCAACACTTTTCAGTTTAGTTGGTTTTAGATAGTTCACCAGAAATAAAGAATTTTTCCAGTGACTTTTTTTCTACTATTGAAGTGTAATGTGTCATTTTTCACCTTCTAAAGCAGCTCTGGGGGGGTCGCCAACAGGGCCGCCATCAGGGGGGGGACAAGTGTCCCGGGCATGAAGGGGGGCCCGGCAGTGCTGCAGTTTTGAAAGAGTCAGGCCCCCCTTATGAGCGCCCGAGCCGTGCGGCCATTTCTCAAGTCCCGAATGCGGCAGTGCCGAATAGCCGAACAGTCGAGGACCCGAAGCCACGAAAGCAGCCGAAGTCCCAAAGAGGCGAAAACACTCTAAATTGAAGTCCTGAAGCGGAGGGAAAACCCAAAGTCACGAAAGGTGGCGAAGTTGAAGTCCTGAAGCCATTAGTTCAATTATATGGAACACCAACTTGTGTTTTTTTTTTAATCCCCTGGCCACCAATGTATTATTTTATTATTCTATAGGCCCCTACCACCAATGTTTTTTTAAAAAATATTTTTTGGGGCCCCAATTTTTTTCAACTTGTAAGGGGGGCCCTGGTGCCTTCCTTAAATGGGTTGTTCAACTTCCAACACTTTTTCAGTTCAGTTGGTTTCAGATAGTTCACCAGAGATAAAGAATTTTTCCAGTGACTTTTTTTCTACTATTGAAGTGTAATGTGTCATTTTTCACCTTCTAAAGCAGCTCTGGGGGGGTCGCCAACAGGGCCGCCATCAGGGGGGGACAAGTGTCCCGGGCATGAAGGGGGGCCCGGCAGTGCTGCAGTTTTGAAAGAGTCAGGCCCCCCCTTATGAGCGCCCGAGCCGTGCGGCCATTTCTCAAGTCCCGAATGCGGCAGTGCCAAATAGCCGAACAGTCGAGGACCCGAAGCCACGAAAGCAGCCGAAGTCCCGAAGAGGCGAAAACACTCTAAATTGAAGTCCTGAAGTGGAGGGAAAACCCAAAGTCACGAAAGGTGGTGAAGTTGAAGTCCTGAAGCCATTAGTTCAATTCTATGGAACACCAACTTGTGTTTTTTTTTTAATCCCCTGGCCACCAATGTATTATTTTATTATTCTATAGGCCCCTACCACCAATGTTTTTTTAAAAAATATTTTTTGGGGCCCCAATTTTTTTCAACTTGTAAGGGGGGCCCTGGTGCCAATGATTTTTTTTTTAACTTATAAGGGGACCTGACCATCAATAGCTTTTTATAACTTGTACAGGGTCGGACTGGCCCGGCGGGAAACCGGGAAAAAACCCGGTGGGCCCCGACCCGTCATGGGCCCCCGCCGGGCCAGACCACAATCGTGTTATGTAAAATAAATAAAAAAACCGGAGCGCCGCGCCGTCTGCGCATGCGCGCCAGCACCGCACCGTCTGCGCATGCGCGCCAGCATCGCACCGTCTGCGCATGCGCACTGCACAGAAGGAAGGGAGCGCACTGCAGGGTAAGGTGCGGCGCAGCAAGGGGGGCCCTGGACAGAAGTCCCGGTGGGCCCCGGGCCCCCCAGTCCGACACTGAACTTGTATGTGGGGGGTTGATGTCTGTGTGGTCTTTTAAATGTGATGTGGAGTGGGCGGGATATGGGATGGGGCTTGGGTGCCAGTGTGGGCGGCCCTGGACCCTGTAAACTGTTCTAAACTGATACATTTAGTTGATACATTTCTTATCTTTGTCCCTGCTGAGCAGAATTCCTGAGTTTCATTAAAGGCAGCTGTTAGAATTGATACAATAGTTGCTAATATTCCAGAGATGCTGCTGAGAAATGTATCAACTCAATGTTGCAAAATTGTAACAGTTTAGAGTCTGCACCTAAATTACTGAGCTGCCAGACAAACACCAGAGACAGGAACAATATAAACTTAGATTTTGAAAAAATGGAAAGCGATTTTAAAAAGTCTTTATTTCTCAGGAACAATCTGAAAACAATTGAACTGAATTAAGTATTTGGAAGGTGAACAACCCCTTTAAAACCCAGAATTAAGCTGGCCATAGACGCAAGACGCAAAGATCCGATCATGCGAATCGAGTATTCGTACGATTTTCAGACCATGTGTGGTCGATCAGACAGTTTAAAAGATTTCTGTCAGCTGACGATAATATCTCTGCATGTATTGCCGATCGTACGATTTTCAGAGGGAGACTGTCACTAGCTTTGTCAGACATAACTTTAGTTCGATTGCTGTCAGGGGCAGAACATCGGCTGATCTGTTCTTTTACTACTTTATTTGATTGGAATGGTTAGTGGCAGGTCGGGAGATGGGGAAGTCCGATCATTCGAGGATTCAAATGTTCAGATCTTTGCATCTATGACCAGCTTTAACAATACAACCAAAACTATCCACCCATTTGAGTGACATTTACTCCCTCTATAATATTGACAAAAGCAAAAAAGTAGTGGCGGGGAAAATAATTGAGCAGTAGGAGAAAATAAATACATGCCTCACCCACCATTGCTGCCTATTATAGACGTTTTAGTAGAAGTAAATATGACTGGGTGCTTGTGCAAATGAGACATTCAGTCCCACCAGCTTTGGAATGAACATTTTTAACATGGAGTGTGCGGTGGGTGCTGGAGTGGAGCTGAGCAGCAGGGCATAACTGCCACGCAAGGCATCAGCCAGAAAGATCCTGGGGACAACACTGCAATGACCTGTTCACAACTTTTGTTATACATTCAAACACCCAAAATGGCACAGGTAGGCTGCATGCCATACTTTAGATAGAGGACTGAAGCTGGCCGTACATGGGTCAACCCTGACTGCTGACTCTTGACCAAATGGTTAAACAAAAAATGTAAAATTCTGTTGTGCCAACCCTAGTAAAGTGCTGCATGAGGCAAAGTTCTCACCTTGCCTCCTAGAAGTGGAGCCCCCAAGCCTCCCTGCAAGAAAAGTCAACAACTTCTATTTTTTCTGAAATCCATAAACATTCAATGTAATTTCCCTGCAAAGTGGTATTGACTTATTCCACATGTACCCAATAATGTCAGGCTCAACATCTCTAGTTCAGTAACCCCCTTTCCGTTAGCAATTAATCACAGACATCTGTTTTGGTGTAGCAGTGAAGTGTAATTACAATTCTTGATCATGGACTGTTCTGGATAATTCATTAGAGAAAAATTACAGGCTCAATACATAAAAGCAAACCAAGAAATGTTAAAGAATGACGTTTAATTGACCTAATGTAAGTACTAAGCTCTGGTTTCTGGATAACGGATCTTTCCATAATTTGGATCATACCTTATGGCTACTAGAAAATCTTTAACCATTAAGGGCCTTATTTATTAAACAGTATTAAAATGAGTATTAAAATGAAAAAAGTATAACCAAACTAGAGTCTACTATTGGACCTTACTTATTATTTTGAAAAAAAAAGCACTATTTAAACCCGATAAACTTGTGCTAAAATTTCTGAATCGTAAGTTTTATCGGATTTTTTTCCCCAAATCGCTCGATTTTTTTCTGACTTTTTCCGGAAAAGTCGGAATTTTTCAAATTTTTGCCCCGAAAAGACCAAAATAGTCGGATTTTCGGGCTTAATCCAGCGAAGACCACAGAAACTTCCAAACAGGATAGGGACCTCTCCTGTTGACTTATATACAGCCTAGACAGGTCTGAGATGGAGTATTTTTGGATTTGGACTTTTTCCATCCTCGGGGTACAATAAATTTGTTTTTTTTCCCACTAAAAAAAAAAACAAACAAATTTTTTGGATTCGGACTTTAATAAAAAACCCCCTAAATAAACCCCAACAGGCTGGTTTTGCTTGCAATAAGGATTAATTATATCTTAGTTTAGATCAAGTATAAGGTTTTGTTTTATAATTACATTTTTAAAAATTAAAAAAAGAAACTAGATCTATATGCAGAAAAAAGCCTTACATATTTTGTGCCCTCCAGGGGCACTTAATTATTTTGGCATTTTTCTTTCCCTTCATTCAGCCATTACAAGAGAAAGCGCTGGCCTGCAGTAGTACATTTAGGAACCAAATTATGACTACAACTAGTAAACAAGCACAGCAAATTACCAGGAGTATTCCAAACACAACAGTGATGCGTATCTCTGAGAGCCCTGTAATTTCATGATTGCTAATAAATGTGGCTTTCCCTTGCTTTTTTCATGTTGCTAGTGCCCTCTTTAAATAATGCAGCTAATTCTAAGGTCCTAATTAGTTCTTTAGAGCAGCACTGATCTTTCCCTGGGTAATTTTATGCCTCCAGCTTTATGGAACTTGTTCACATTTTAATTGACTTTTATTAACCATTAAAGGGGAACTAAAGCCTAAAATAAATGCTGTATTTTTTTATACTGAACATAAAAATTAATATTGTAAACTTACTGCACCAGCCTAGAGTTCGAGAAGCCTAATTAAACAAAGGATTTATGACTTTAAAGTTGGCAACAGGGGGTAACCATCTTGTAACTTTGTTAACTTTGCAAGATCAAGACCATGCACATGCTCAGTGTGGTCTGGGCTGCTGTTGGGATGCTAAGCTTAGGGATCATAGTAAATTATCAAAACAGCACAAGTCAGGTAATATCTGACATAGAAGCTGATACAGCAAGACTGAGTAATAATCAGAATATACAGACTGTACTGGGCCCTATGTTGCCATTAATATGCAAATAATCATCCAATGAGCATTTCAGTGTAATCTGTTTAAAACTGGCTCAATATTCTTTGCTCCTGCAACTGGAGTTAGAAACATTAAGCACAGTTTCCCAGCACTGAACGAGTCTGTCCTTTATCCCCATGTCTCATTTCAGTGTAAAATAATGAAGCCAAAAATTACACAATTATCTCTGTATGTAAGATAGTAGCAAGACTGCTGACATTGCATTGGCAATCTAATCAGCTTTCTCATTGGACAATTCTTGCATATAAGGGACGTTCACCTTTGAGATAACTGTTAGTATGATTTAGAGAGTGATATTCTGAGACAATTTGCAATTGGTTTTCATTTTTTTATTATTTAAGGATTTTGAGTTATTTAGCTATTTATTCAGCAGCTCTTTAATTTGCATCTTAAGCAATCTGGTAGGTAGGGTCCAAATTACCCTAGCAACCATACATTAATTTGAATAAAAGACTGGAATATAAATAGGAAAGGGCCAGAATAGAGAGAGGAGTAATAAAAAGTAGTACATGTCTAGCCTTACAGAGCTTTGCTTTTTAGAAGGGGTCAGTGACGCCCATTTGAAAGCTGCAAAGAGTCCAAAGAAAAAGGCAAATAATTATAAAACTATAAAAAAAAAAAATAATGCAAAACAATTTAAAAATTGTTTAGAATTGGCCATTCTATACCAAAATAAAAGTTAACTTGAAGGTGAACCACCCTTTTGAGCTTTTCTTCAAATTCTATAGAGAACTAATGGGATCTAATAAATCCCAGTAAATCCTGGAGCGGTTCCCATGAGTGATACTGGCTGGCCAAATAACCACTGGAGCACAGAGACACAGGTGTATCATAGATACAATTTACTATAAACAAATGCTGTCCTGTAATATGCATTTAATTACAGCATTTCATAAAATATGCTGATCTGTAATCAAATCAGCTGCATGTGTGTAGCTTTCATGCACCTACATAAACCAGGCCTTTATTATTTTTATTATTTTTTTAACGTGTTTTTAGAGAGCCAATTTATTCGGCAGCGCTGTGCAAAAGATGTGATTGTACAATGGACATCCAGAATTACATACATAGTGACCAGCTAATGATACAAACGGTGAGATGAATCCTGCAAAAAAAGCTTGTCTTTTTTCTTTTTAATTAGCTTGAGACCAACATGGAGATGAAAAAGTACCACCCCCCCCCCAAAAAAAAAAAATAACCAGCAGAATACTTTGCATAAGCGACGGGCAAATCTGTCCTTTTGCACTAAAAAAAAAACTCACAAAACTCTGAAAATTCATGAAATACATTGAAGTAATGTCACAGTGACTTTTTCCCAAAGGGCACAATTATTTTCTTAACAGTACATTGGAGTCTTTGGGAATATATATATATATATATATATATATATATATATATATATATATATATATATATATATATATATATATATATATATATATATATATATATATACACACATACATATATATATATCCACATACATACATATATATGATAGGGCTTTAGTTATTATTGAGCAGCCATACAGTACTGATTGGTTAACTTGCAAGCATGATTTATAGTGAATAGGGGGTGACTAAAGGAAAAAGGCAGACAGGACTGTGATTGGTTGGCTTGAATGCATGTTTAAAGGCCCCCATACACGGGCCGATAAAAGCTGCCGGCAGACTAAGTTTGTGGGGCCATCCTTTCCAGATCGATATCTGGCTGAAAGTCAGCCAGATACCGGACGGGCAGGTTAAAAAATCCAGTCGGATCGTGGCTGCATCTTTTCGTTGATGCGGTCCCGCGATCTGACCGCCCATTTGGCCTCCATTCTGATCCGATTGTTGGGCCCTAGGGCCCACGATCAGATCAGCTCGATATCGGCAACTTCAATGTGGGCATATCGGGGTGAAATCCGCTCGTTTGGTGACATCGTCCTGTGTATGGCCACCTTAATAGTAAACAGGCTGTAACTAGCACAAGGAGACAGAGGGAAAAAAAATATTGTGAGTCGGTCCCTAAGCTCAGAGCAATGACATCAGCCAAGAGCAGACTGAGCATGTGCAGTAGTTTGGCAAGACAAAAGATGACAAGCTACTGCAAAATATTTCTAGCCATATTCTGCTTTAGGTTTTAGGGACCTTTAAGCTACCCTTAAGAAAAAAAACATTAAGCAGTGTGGTTGAGATTCCTGCCCTTGTGCTGAAATGATTCTGCAACTGTGCTATATATAGAAATACAGATTAATGCCAAATGATGTTTGTACTAAATATTGATTCACTCTACAGTAGTACAGAGAAAAGGGTGAATTGCTAGGTCTCTGATATGCCCTCACAATTGCTAAAACCACTTAACTGTACTGTTTTCAGAAATCAATGCTTATATAATGAATAATATACTCTACAATAGGAGGTACAAGGATATTATACATCATTGAGGAGCACCGTGACCAAATAAAGGCACAAAGCCAAAATCTGACTTTGAAAATCCACATTTTACAATGGGGGGGGGGGTACATTATTAATTACAATACACACATTTTATGGAGTCATGTGACACAAATTACATCAGTGAGCACCAATCATAAAAGAGGACATTACTAAGCACTGTTTATTTAAGAATATAATTTACAGGATATTCATGGCTCTTTAGAGTATGACCATTTTTTAATGCACCATACTGTAAACTGCACAGGGATCAATGTACCCTATGCTGTAACATATAAAGTTATGTAAACATTATTACTAACACATATTTATAAAGCACCAATATATTGTACAATAAATTAGTGAACAAACAGTAACTTATAACTTGGAAGCCCTGGATAAGTTATGTGACCTATATAGATATAGGCTGAGTTATAAAGGTCAAGCAAACCTGCATATGACTCCTGTATCATGCAGGATAATGTACCCCCTACTGTAAATCAAAAGGATATTTGAAGTCACAGAGGCATTCCACGCCCATATAAAGGCACAAGGCTAAAAGTCAAGTTCTTTTATAAAACAATACTGTGGTTACTATGTCAATAATCGTACAATAAAACTGTATTCCCTAACGTTCTGCATGATGGAAGCCTAGATAATCTGAGAACGCATGGTGTCTCACGGAGCAGTGTTTGCATTTGCCGTTTCAATAAGCAGCAGGAGATTCTGTTTCCCCCACTATTATTGTCCTCTGCTTGACAAGTCATTACCGAAACATGTAAACCTGTAATATTGACCTTGTGCTCTGGCAAGTACCGTAGTAGAAGAATTATAGCCTATAAGGAACACAAAATGCGCAAGGCTTGAGATGATTGTTGTAATAAAGATTTTTCTACTTTTTAACCAACAACTTTTTGTCTGATCTATGTGTGGCTTTCTAGTGTGCCCTAAACCTTTTATTCTTCCTGCACGGATTGTCCACTCCCTTGAGCTGAGGGCTTGGGGCAGGAGCGCCTGGGCCACTAATCTACTTTGGTGAGTTTCCTTACACCAGTGGATGTTCTTATGCTTATACATATATTTGGAAGTAAAGTAGTAACCATACTGAGAAGGTATTTAATGGAGTTTCACTGGTTTATAAATGCAGATCAATCCAGCACAAGGCACAGAGCATAGGTTGCTCTTCCTAATGGTACTAAAGCTAGTGCTTAGTGTAGGGATGAGCTACATTCAGAAGAAAAAGGAGTAGGGGAGCAACACAAGCATGAAAAATGTTCTTGGGATGCCAAATAAGTGCTGTGATTGGCCATTTGGTAGCCCCTATATGGATTGTCAACCTACACGGAGGCTCTGTTTGGCAGTGTAAATGGTTTTTATACAACCAAAAGTTGCCTACAAGCCTGAATTTCAAAAAAAAGGCACCTGAGAGCAACATCCAAGGGGTTGGAGAGCAACATGATGCTTATGAGCAACTGGTTGGGGATCACTGCCTTAAGGTGGCCATACACGGCCAGAGTAAAGCTGCCGATATCGGTCCTTTGTGTGGGGGCTCACGACGGGTCCTCCCAATCAATATCAGGCCAAAAATCGGCCAGATATCGGTTGGTCAAGTTTGATATTTTGTACGATCCAGGACAGCATCGGCTAGTTGATGCGATCCTGCGACCTGTCGGAGCCTATTCATAGTATTGTAATCTGATCGTTCGGCCCAGGGCCGAACGTTCGGATTCATCCAATTTCACCCAGCCATTGGGCATATCGCGACCTTGCCAAACAAGCGGATCTTATAGTGTATGGCCACCTTTAGTGTATGGGCTCGAAGGGGTAAATTAGAGCCAGCATTTGCACCAATCCCCTTCATAAATAAGCCATAATGTTGTACTTCGCCCTGTACAGGTAAATCAGAATTCAGTTGTTACATTACAGCAGCTGTGGTTACATTACATCTCCCTGTTGAACGATGTAGGGTTTCAGAATAACCATAGGAACAACTCAGGACTATCAGTGTTTAATTCAGTGTGTGGGGGGGTCCCTCCCCCCTCTCTGCCCTAAAAGAATTGTTTTCATAGAAGCAGATAGGACTGTGCTCTTCTACTCAATCCAACCAGCTCTGTAAGAAAAATTCTCAGATCCCATATATTGTATATTATATTAAAGCGGGCAAAATGTCTGAAATCAAGGTATGCAAAATAAAAAAAAAAACCTGTCTATTTAATTGGCCTAAAAATATTAGTTAGTGTTATAGGGTATCTTGAAAAAACTATATATATATATATATATATATATATATATATATATATATATATATATATATATATATATATATATATATATATATATATATATATATATAGAACTATGTACATAACTATAGAAAAGGACAGGGTGGAGGTTTATGGGATCATTTACCAGAAGCAAATTATATTTTATTATTATGCTTTTGCTCCCTGCCCAGCATGGTAGATAAAAAGCCAAAGGTCTCCTGCTTTCTCCTTTTGAATTTAATTCACATCTGTCTGGAGCCAAGTAAATGACCGCCATAGACTTCTTAATTTTAGGATTTAGTTCTCCTTTAACGTAACTGCCTATCATGTAGCACTTTGATGTTATAAATGTAAGGTATGGACAAACACAATCATCAAAATTGGATAGTCAAGTTTTTTCTTTGTTTTTTTTTTTTTAAACTTATTATGATAATTGTATCCCTTTAAAGGAATTGTACAGTATAAAAATAAAAACAGGGTAAATAGACAGGCTGTGCAAAATAAAAATTGTCTAATATAGTTAGTTAGCCAAAAATGTAATGTATAAAGGCTGGAGTGACTGGATATGTAACATAAAAGGCAGAACACTACTTCCTGCTTTTCAGTTCTCTTGGTTAACATTGACTGGTTACCAGGCAGTAACCAATCAGTGACTTGAGGAGGGCCACTTGGGTCATATCTGTTGCTTTTGAATCTGAGCTGAATGCTGAGGATCAATTGCAAACTCACTGAACAGATTTGTACCATGTGGCCCCCCTTCAAGTCGTTGACTAACTCAGTTATAGAGCTGAAAAGCAGGAAGTAGTGTTCTGGCTATTATGTTACACATCCAGTCACTCCAGCCTTTATACATTACATTTTTGCCTAACTATATTATAACGATTTTTTATTTTGCACAGCCTATTTACCCAGCTTTTATTTTCACACTGAACTGTTCCTTTAAGTTCAAACAATAAGAACAAAGCATGGTGGTGTCTCTGTGCTTAGCACTGCTGTCTTGCATCGCTGGGGTCCTGAGCTGGACTTGACATAGGCTGTATTTGTAAGGAGTTCAATGCTCTTCTGCGGGTCTCTTCTGGCTTTCTCCCATAGCCCAAAAAAATGGCTCCTGTTATCACTGAGCCTAGTGATAACTTCTGTAAAGCACTGCATTATCATGTTGAAAATATATAAACGAAGAACACTATTTATAAAAGCACCTATTACTGCTCATCATTCTGCATAACTAAGCATTCCCTCCTTAATGTACGTTGTATATTGGCAATTTGCTTAGGCTTATATTTTCTTTCATTTTGAGAAAAAAAAAAAATAAAAAATAAAAAAAAAAAAAAAACTTTCCAGGGGAGTTCATCCTCTAAAATTTCCTCAGATGTGTCCAAAATACCCAAAACAGCACAATAAATCATACACACATAAGTGTAGAATGCAGCTGCAAGTAAATTGTGGAGAGAATGAGAAATGATTATCTTGTGCTACTGGCAATAAGTAAGGCTTTTTATAAAGTTCCCACTGATGTATTAGAAACCGCTTGAAAGTGGCATTTATATACAAACATTTCACTGCCAGATACAGCAAAAGACCCTTGCAGAACAATGAGACACATCTGAACTACACATTTGGAGACCTATTATGAAGGAAAGATAATAGAGTTCTTCAAACATAGCAGCTGGAGACTTATAGAGATGGAATTTCTAAGCCCAGTTCATGACAGACAAATTATGAAGGATTCAATTGAGAACTTTTCTAATACAATGTCCTTTTCTTTTCAAAATTGTTTTGTTTTTTTTTTACAGTGAGCTGAGGCAAAAGAAAATGATTATCATGGAGAAAAGCAACCAAAGCCCAAAATCATTTTTAAAATGCTGTAAACCTTTTAATTTAAGAAATAAAAATTATAAATACTGGGGATACAGAGAAGGTGGCCCAGTTATCTATTATACTTTTTGTAGACTGGGAAATCAAATATGATGTCAAAATGATGAGGTCATAACAACCTTAGGAAGGCTAGTCCATAAACCCATGGAAATCTTCATCCACTTGGACAGCCCAGTTTATTAGCTAAGCCTTGGATTTTAATATTCTTCTTAAAGGGGTTGTTCACCTTTAAATGAACTTTTAGTATGATTTAGAATGAAATACTCTGAGACAAACTGAAATCTGTTTTCATTTATTATTATTTATCATTTTTGAGTTAATTAGCTCAATGTTCATTAGGCCTGCTAGACACTTACGGGGTTATTTATAAAAGGTCGGATTTTAGAGAATGTGGTGAGCTTTTTTAGACCTTAAATTAAATCACAACTCAGTGTTGTCAGTGTGAAAAACTCGAATACTCGAACTGATCGAGTTTTCGGTGGAGAAAATCTAGAATCGCTTGAATTAATAGATTTTCAAGCGAAACCCACTGAAAAAAAACTTGAACATCATGAAGGCTACATACATCTTCAAATGGTTCAAGGGACCTCTGCTATTGACTTCTACATGACCTTGTCAGGTTTTAGATTTAGATATTTTCGGATTCAAACAATTTCTAGCTTCAAGATATGATATAGCTCGAAAAGTTTTTTTTCTAACCCAAAAATTTGAGTTTTGACTGAAAAAAACAACTCGACCTTTGAAAAATAACCCTCATAAAGTAGGGTAAATTTTTTAAGTCTTGTATTCATGCTGTGATCACTTCCAACTCACTTCTGTTCTCACTATCTCCATTATCTTCCTTTGTATCTCTATAACTTCCTTCCCATTTTAACTCCAAAATTCCCTTTGCCTGCCATCTTTAGTCTTCTCTGCCTCTACGGTCTCTTTTCCTTGCACCTCTTCCCCAATTTCCCACAATCACAAGATAAAGGCTGTGAGTAGGACTAGAAGGGAAATATCTATGTATGTCCCTACACTCTAGGCAAGTCATTCCCAACAATAGTGCTGTAAGGATTATAAATAAGCCCAGAACAAATATCTGGCTTGGCACAAAAACACAGTAATCAAACTTCCCTTAGGGTGGCATATGAATGGCACTGATTTAAGCAGAGTAGTACAGTACAGGTATGGAACCTGTTATCCAGAATGCTCGGGACCTGGGGTTACTTGTCTTTCCATAATTTGGATCTTCATGCTTTAAGTCTACTAGAAAAACATTTAAACATAAAATAAACCCAATAGGCTGGTGTTGCTTCCAGTAAGGATTAATTATATCTTCGTTTGGATCAAATACATGGTATTATTTTATTAATACAGAGAAAAAGGAAATTATTAAAACTTTGGATTATTTGAATAAAATGGAGTCTATGGGAGATGGCCTTTCCATAATTCGGCGCTTTCTGGATAACAGGTTTCTGGATAACGGAAATCCAGAATTAATAAAAATGCACTGAACTCACCTTTTTGCCTTTTTATTTGGGGAAAACTTCCAATTGTGGTTGCTTGAATGATTTCCACTACAATCTGATACCTAGAGTGAAAAGGGGACCAAAATATACATTAATATACAGACAAATAGTATTGTTTGGCAAACATTTGCGGATTCCTTTCCTTGAACCAGCCACTACCCACTGTAATGTGATATTTCCACTCCACTTAATTCCATAGGGGAAGGTTTGGTTTTTTTATAGCTTGTTACAATTTTGTATTGTAGATGCATGTTACAAAGGCTACCCTGGAGACAAACATGCACACAAAGCAAGTCGCAGGAGCTGCTCTGAGAAGCTGTAGCCATTTATTGATAGGATACCACATAGGTCTGATGCCAATCCTCGTCCCAAGCAACTGACTGTGTTTCCCAGGCCTCACTTAAGAAGGTTTTCTTGCAAATTCATGTGAGGTCAAACAAGGATTTTTGCTCTACAAATATGGCTGTTATCTGATTTTTATGTTTATGTTAATTATTAAAACTGCATTGTGATTCTTCTAGTCTTACACTTTTCTGCTGGCAGCTTTAGAATGTTTTTAACTTTTTTCTGACAATTATAAACCATATTCTTATATTACTAGCCGTTTCTATTGGGTCATGCCTTGGTGATTTACATTTGGGGTGCCAAAAGTCAGGCACCCCCAAGTGATTATATTTACTTACCTCATACCTCGGGCCTGTGCTGCTGTCGGCAGAAAACTGCACCAGTCCGGGCCTTCTTCCAGCAAGCAACATGGAGCGATCGGCTTCCTTCTTCTTCTTTCTTCAAACTTCCCGGGGCAGACACATGCACAATAGAACTAAATAGCCGACTTTGATAAAGTTCGGCTTTTTGCACTACTGCACATGTGCACACGTGCAAAGAAAGAAGAAGCTGGAAGCCAATCGCTTCAAGGGGCTCGCTGGAAGAATCCCCGTACCGGTGCATTTTTCTGCTGCTAGGAGCACCAGCCCTGGGTGTGAGGTAAGTATATACAATCACTTGGGGTGCCTAACTTTTGGCACCCCCAAGTAAATACAGCCTTTCCTTCTCCTTTGGAAAGCTACAATACTCTGAAAATGCATTCTTTCTAGCCCCATGCCCCTAGATCAAGCCTGCCATATTCATTTGTGTTTATACATAAACATAACACAAAAGTTATTAAACCGAGCAGATAAACAAATGGGTTTTGTAGACGGACTTGAACATGTGACAAAGTGTTTTCATCTTCTCTGCTAGAATCACAATATAACTAAACATGTTATGAACAGTGAAAATAAGCTGTGATGGGAATAGCAGCGACTGAGCTATTAATCCTCTTTACGATCAAGCCACAAACATGGGTTCATGCTCACTTTGCTTCTCTCAAAATATACTGACAGATACTACTTATAGTTTCCAGGCATGGGGTTGACTGTTTATTAAGAGCATTGGCTTGCACGAGAATAAACAAGATGGTCAGTTAAATAATATATAAGGTCCGGACTGGCTGCGGTTCTAGCAAATGCCAGAGGGGCTGCTGTAAGAAGAGGCCATAAACAGTCAGGCACAGAGGCAGTTTGGGCCTCTGTGTACCCAAAATGCCAGGGCCTATTTTGATTCCCAGTCCAGGGCGGATACAAAACATTCAAACAATTGCATACAGACTGCAATTAGGAATCGAAAAATTGAGCTTCCAGTGGAGGTCCCTGCCTTACTGCCATCATATGGCTAACATTACTGGCAAAGACCAGCACCCAGATGCTGCAAACTTGATAGGGGCACAAGATCCTGATACACAAGAGAACTCAAGCTCATGCTAGACTAGAAGTGATCCTCTTCTAACAAGGGGACTCCCCCATGTAAATACAGCCTTTCCTTCTCCTTTAAAGAGTAATATCTGATTTATTTGTATAGCTACAATACCCTGAATATACATGTCCCTAGATCAAGCCTTATTCATATGTGTTTAAACATAAACATAACACAAAAGTGATTAAACCAAGCAGATAAACAAGATCCTGATACACAAGGGAACTCAAGCTAATGCTAGACTAAAATTGATCCTCTTCTAATAAAGGGGCTCTTCTAACACTTCCTGAGTTGGGGCTGAAACATTGAATAAAACACTATATTTTTTCATCAAGTCCTGTCAGTGCGGCTTTATTTTTTGGATATTATTATCATGTTAATTTGACCAGCACACAGGCTTTTTTTTCACTTGTCGCTGTGCACCAGATTTGCGCCTTTTATATATATATATATAAAAAAAAAAAAATATATATATATATATATATACACACACACACACACACACACACACACACACACACACACACACACACACACATCATAGTAATAGAGGGAACACAAAAAGGGAACACATGACAGACAGATGAATATGCCAGGTAAATAGAAGCCAGCAGTAGATTATCAGATCTTTCATTTTACCTTGGGGCATACACTCAGTCTAATGAAGTGGCTTTGCTTTTTATTCACATGCAATGGGACTATCAATTAGAGTATGCAATGATGAAACAAAAGCCTCTTATCTAATACATTATAAAATAATGAATTTTCAGCAATTGTCATTTCAGCTATTGCCTTTCCAGTGTTGCATATATCATTATGAGGAAGAATGGCATTTAGGCATTTAAAGCTGGTTTTTGAGTGGATAAAAGAGTGAACACAGCTTTTATTAAATAAGAGATTCAGCATTTAAAGATGAATTGTGCCATATGCATTGCTTCCACCTTATATGGATCAGCTACATTATGTAGGCTCATGATTCACATGAATCCCAAAATAAAATCTATGTATTCCGCGTTATGCGTTTCATACCACCTGGTGCTTATTTATAAGCTATGAATAAGTACCAGGGGGTATGAAACGCATAAGGCGGAATACCAGTTGGTCTGTATGCCTATTCTTTTAACGCAATGTTTTTGGGATATCCTTTTGTGTTCAAGATTCACATGCCTTAGTAGCATCAGATTCTTATCTACCCCTTTCACTACAAAATGATCCCCATTCCCAAATACCGACACTTTACTTTGCCCTACACTACGCACCACGTTTGCCATGTGTCCTTCTTCTGTCACTACCTGATGGCACCTACTCATGCTCCTCTCTGTGCCTCTTCTACGGTCTCAGCTCCTACGGTCTCAGCTCCTACGGTCTCAGCTCCTACTACACATGCTAAAGTCCCCAATCTCTCCTCCACCTTTTCAGGCCTTCTTTGTACTAGCACTTCTGCTCCCTCCTTTTATAGACAAATTGTTCCCATAGGAAAACAGACAGGGGCAGATTTATCAAGGGTCAAATAGAAAATTCTAATTCTAATTTTCAATTCTTTTTTATGTTCAAAACTCTCAAATTCAAGTAGGGAGTTATCCAAATTTGATTTGAGTTTTTTTACAAAACTCCAATTCAATTTTCGAGATTTATCATTCTCTGGCCCTTTAAGAATTCAATTCGACTATTTGCCACCTAAAACATGCCAAATTGCTTTCTAAGTAAATGGGAGAGGTCAAGGGATCAATTTGGAGAGTTTTGCAGCCTTCCTGAAATTCTAATTTTTTTCGGAGAAAAGAATTGAATTGAGTTAGATCGAATTTGATTCGAGTTTTTGGGTCATTTCAATTCGTCTGACAATTTAGATTTTAATAATAAACTTAGATTGGTCAAATTTCAAATTTAAAGCTGGCCATAGACGCAAAGATCCGATCGTATGAATCTAGGATTCGTACGATATTAAGACCGTGTGTGGAGAGTTCCGACATTTTTCGTCCGGTGGAGATCGGTCTTTCGGACAGGTTAGAAAATTTCTTTCAGCTGCGGGTAATATCTCTGCGTGTATTGCCAATCGTACGATTTTCAGAGGGAGACTGTCACTGGCTTTAACTATCGTACGATTGCTGTCAGGGGCAGAACATCGGCTGATCTGTTCTTACAACTTTATATTTGATCGGAATGGTAAGACTTTTGAACTTTATGGTTAGTGGCAGGTCGAGAGATGGGAAAGTCCGATCGTACGTTGATTCGTACGATCGGATCTTTGCGTCTGTGGCCAGCTTAAGGGAGTTTAAAAAAAACTCATGAATTCGACTCTTGGTAAATGTGCCTCCCAGTGTATACTTGAACACCCACCCTAGTCAGATTACAGAAAAGCACCCAATAGGTGTTAAAAAAAAACGAATATATATTTGTTCAAATGTGTGCCATGTCAGGATTTCTTCCGTGTAAACTGATATTATAAAGCCATGTAGTCTACCTCCTCCATGGATAAGGCACTTGACTCACCTAGGCAGGAGGCAGGGATGCTGTGCAGCCAGAAGCTTCGTTTTCCCACTAATTGCAGAGATTTTTCCTTTCCTATTAACTATTTTTCACTACATTTTTCTGGCATTACTACAATAATAATCCCACGCAAAGACATTTACCATTACGCCCATTTTAAAGGGGAAGGAAACCTTGTCGGCGCAAACCCCCCTCCCCCCTCCCGTTTGTTGCCCACCCTCCCTCCTCCCCGTCCCGCTGGGCAAATGCCCCTAACTTGTCACTTACCCTTCTGCGCAGGTCCAGTCCAGGGAGTTCACAGACATCTTCTTCCACGCGATCTTCTTCCTGCTTTGAACGGCGCATGCGCAGTAGGAGCATTTCGCCGGTACGATCTACTGCGCATGCGCGTGACTTTTGGCGCATGCGCAGTAGATCCGTACCGGCGAACTGCTCCTACTGCGCATGCGCCGTTCAAAGCAGGAAGAAGATCGCGTGGAAGAAGATCTCGTCTGTGAACTCCCTGGACTGGACCTGCGCAGAAGGGAAAGTAACAAGTTAGGGGCATTTGCCCAGCGGGAGGGGTAGGCCAGGGGGCAGGAGGGAGGGTGGGCAACACACGGGAGGGGGGGAGGGTTTTTGCGCCACCTAGGTTTCCTTCCCCTTTAAGAATATTTTGTGTAACACAAAAATTTTTTTGGTGATTTATGGAAATACATTCATATCGTGAAGGACAAATTGTTGTTATGTTACCTAGATTACAGGCATGATACCTTTGCATTAAGCTGTACCTTCAGGAATGGATGCCAGAGGTAGATCCAAGTAGGAGTGTTTTATATAGAAGTCATATATTCCAGGAGAGGAACTGACAGCTGTTCGATTAACTCTGTGTCATCTGAGAGAGAACGGCCCTGTCAACTCATACTGATAATGGAGCTTAATGCAAAATCATTTCACCTGCCAATAAAACTCAGAGCTGCTATTTTTTCCATCAAGTGAACAAGTAGCCAGGCAACAACATCATTTTCCATTTTATAACATCAGAGCATTATCCTGTACTTGAAATGTGAATTCTACATGTGAATTAACACCTTCCTGTGCAGAATTGGTGATACGTGCTAACCAAACAAATGGATCATAATGTCGACCTGTGGATCCCGGTCAGATGAGGACTACAAAAACATGCCCATACCTCAAATTTCATTGGGACAGCGAATCAGGACAGCCCCCATACAAAGGTCAATAAACAGCCAAGTCAGTTATACAGGAGCCATGCACAGGCTTTTATTGGCTTGCGTATGCCCATCTTAAAAGTGTAATCAGAAGTAAATGCATATGTAGTGATCTTCATGCCTTAAGGGCAGAGACACATTAGCAACATTAGTTGCCCGGCGACAAATCTCTTCTTTCTCCGACTATAATGAAAATCGCCAGCGGGAAGGCACTCGGAGTGTTTCGCTTTCTGAAGTCGCCTAACGAGGAAACTTCGGGCAACTTCAGAAAACGAAGCATACAAGTGCCTACCCACCAGCAATTTCCATTCTAGACAGGGGAAGGCAGTTCGGGGAGATTAGTCGCCCCGAAGAAGAGAGCTAAGATTCGGAACATTAGTCGGCCGGCGTCAAATCTCCTCTTCTTCAGGGAGCGACTAATCCCCCCCCCCCCCGAACTGCCTTCCCCTGCCTTTCGTCGGCTAAAATGAAAATCACCAGCAGGAAGGCACTCGGGAGTGTTTCGTTTTCTGAAGTTGCCTCACGAGGAAACTTCAGGGACTTCAGAAAACAAAGTGAAGAAGAGGAGATTTGTTGCTACGCGACTAATCTCCCCGAATCTGCCTGCGTACCCTGACCATAAGTCTACTAGAAAATCATGTAAACATTAAAGAACCCCAATTGGCTGTTTTTTTATTATTACAGAGAAAAACGGAATCACTTTTAAAAATTTGGATTATTTGGATAAAATGTAGAATAAGGGAGACATTATGTAATTTAGGACTTTCTGGATTACAGGTTTCCAGATAATGTATTCCATAACTGTACATCTTGGGAGCCTATTTAGCATACTTAGTAAAACAAGTATCCTCAGAAAAACAGTGTAAAAAGCTGTACGACATGAATGGTGAATGGCAAAGTGGGTATTTTATTTGACATAGCCTGGACATGACAAAGTTATTTTACACCACTTCAGACTTTATATAATCCATAAAGGTCAATGGGAAAAATTCAAGGAGCAAGTACATTCTATCAGAAAAAAACAAAGTGGGGAAAAAAACGCGATGGAGATGAAAATCAGTACAAAGTTTGATTAATATGCAGATTTTTACACACAGGGAGATTCTGGCCACATTGCTTTTATTCGGCCACTCCCATGGCACTCACCTTTTCGGCACTGGAGTGGGTCCAGGGGGAGATCCACATGGCTAGTGTAGAGAGCGCAAATTTCTAGTTTAAAAAACAGAAATTTAGCTCTTAAACTTACCAGAACAGCTTTTTGCTGCCCTGGGTGCTGCGAGTCTCTGAGGCCCTTATGTGTAACCATATTAAACAGTATATCAGTGTGTGTGTGTGTGTGTGTGTGTGTGTGTGTGTGTGTGTGTGTGTGTGTGTGTGTGTGTGTGTGTGTGTGTGTGTGTGTGTGTGTGTGTGTGTGTGTGTGTGTGTGTGTGTGTGTGTGTGTGTGTGTGTGTGTGTGTGTGTGTGTGTGTGTGTGTGTGTGTGTGTGTGTGTGTGTGTGTGTGTGTCTTGTTTGTAGAGTCTGTATCAAGGATTATCATAAAATGACAAACTGCTTAAAATAGGGAGGCTGGAATCTTTTGCATAAGATTTTGTGCAGATTTACATTTCTTTTTTTATCCCCAAATGTCTGCATACTGTATACAGTATGAATGCAATTTAATAGTAACAGCTTGGCAAGGACTGATTGTAAAAGATAAACAGTTTATTTTTATAGAAATAGCTAATGAGAGTTTGCTCGCAGTTACTGTTAATAGATACTGCGTTGCTCATTCCTCCTACGCTGCCTAATTTTATTGTGCCCTCTGAACCCTTTGCATCTCTGCAGGCTGAATGACCCTAATGACTTCTTACAAAGAAGAAAATCTATTTGAGTTTCTATGCACATTTCCAAGATATATAATGCATATTTTAACCTATTATATAAACATTACAGTTTGCTCTAAGAATAAACCAAAACCTCGATAGGGCCAGAATGTGTATTACTGTTAAGTCTTCTCTATACTGGCATTGCTTCTTGCAGTTTCATCTTCATCTGTGATAATTGCAGAAATGAACTTAAAGGGATACGTTCAAGGGAAAAAATGCTTTTTTCAAAATGAATCACTTAATAAGGCTACTCCTGCAGAATTCTGCACTGAAATCAATTTCTCAAAAGAGCAAACTTATTTTTTCATATTTAGTGAAATCTGACATGTGGCTAGACATAAGCAGTTTACCAGCTGCCCTCAGTCATGTGACTTGTGCTCTGATAAACGTCAGTCACTCTTTACTGTTGTACTGCAAATTGGAGTGATATCACCCCCTCCCTTTCCCCCCAGCAGCCTAACAACAGAACAATGGCAAGGTAACCAGATAGCAGCTCCCTAACACAACATAACATCTGCCTGGTAGATCTAAGAACAGAACTCAATAGTAAAATCCAGGTCCCACTGCGACACATGAGAAACAACAGCCTGCCAGAAAGCAGTTCCATCCTAAAGTGCTGGCTCTTTCTGAAAGCACATGACCAGACAAAATGACCTGAGATGGCGCCTACACACCAATATTACAACTAAAAAAAATACACTTGCTGGTTCAGGAATTACATTTTATATGGTAAAAGAATTATTTGCAGTGTAAACAACGTAATTTAGAAATAAAAACTACATCATAAAAATCATAACAGAATCCCTTTAAATGACAGGAAGCAATTGTGGGAAGGATAAGCTATTGCCAAAGACCTAGAGGTGGGTACTACACTGGTTATTTGACAGATATTTTCGAATGTCAATTAAACAGGTACACACTGTTTGCGGGAAAAAGTACATTGTATTTCATGGTTTATTTGATATTACCTTCTACTATAGTCAGAGGTTACCAGGTCCTTTTGAGAAGAAGTAAAAGTAAACTCTTATTAGCAATCCACATGCACTATATCCCATCAATAAACTAGCCTAGGGCTCTATGATAAATACACATTCTGTGACTTGCCTAGCATCATATAGCAGGATAAACAAAACTGAAGGATGCTTTCTACCAAGATATCCTGCTTTAAAGCGAACAATATTATTATTTTATCTTGTAATGCCACAATATCATGAAAGCATTTCCAAGAATGTTCAGTCATTTATATCTAGCTTTAAGTATAACAAAAAATAAAAAACCCAATATGTTGTAGTATATTTTGGAGAGTAAGGTAGAGTCATTTGAGTAAGTACACAGAGCACCGACATATTTTTGATTTATAATTCATGATCAGGTACCTTAGCTGCTTCAGGAACTCAACATCTGAACTGCTAGTGATGAGCTTGATAAATTCCTCATAGGAAGGAGCATATGTGTAGGCCTTTTTGTGACGCTCATTCACCTGTTCCCTGTACTCGAGCTGGCTGAGCAGCATCTGATTAATGTAATCCGGATCACTCAGCAGCTCCACCAAGGGCTTCAGCACTGAAGGAAGAAAGCAAGGAAAGCAGGTGGTGAAGGTCACTACAGAGAAGAGACTACATACAATATCCTGCATATAAAACACTGCAATGTTTTAAACATCAGTTAATAAGCATGAAAATGAAATGGCAGTTATAGGAATGAGAAATGAAGTTTAGAAGAGTGTAATATTCATCTCGGCACAAATACAGAAGGAATTATAGATACCAAATGCCTGACATGTTTGATAATCCAAACTGCATACAAAATTCCCCTTTTCTTTTGCTGTCACACAAAAACAAAACAAAAAAAAAGATAAGAAAGAGGAAGAAAAGCCATGGGAAAAAATAATTTTGTATATCCGTTGTCTGAGCTGCACAAACCCAACCATCCTTTGAGTGTATGTAATGTAGGAAAAAAAGCCAACCCCTTCTTTACTGGACTTTGGCACCATGTGCTTCTCTTCCTATACAGTTTCCCCCTCCCCTCCAGATACAAGCTTCAGGGAGTTCATCAATATGCATAACTACACAATTCCTTACATTTAATTAACACAAATGTATAGAAAATGAAAACTCATCTGCATAATTTTTCACATGGCTGTATAAACAGATATATGGACTAACTACCCTAAGTGGGGCTTAGGACTTTGCTATAAAGAGTAGGACTTGTGTGGCCAGCCTCCCAGTGAAACAGGCATTACTTCTCTCTTGAAAGACTGATTTCTGTTTAAAGTTACCTAGATGTTGCTGCCTTTCTACTTTGAGAAGTTACTGCTAAGGTGAACGAACATTTGAGTGAATTCCCACAATAGGTTCTGTAACTGTGTGGCTGCTCCCTATCTTTGGGTTACCAAGGCAGTGAAAACATGGAAGGCAACATGAAACTATTGAGATTTTGGATGAATGCTCATGTGCAGTTATGAGTATGCCTGAAACTAAATGAAGTAGACCTTGACAAAAGAATGGTGTACCTTTTCAATGTAAACATTTCAGCAGCAATAAAAAAATGGTAGAACAAATGGAAATTTCAGAGAGAAGAATTAAATGTCCTGTAAAATACCTTTTGTTGCAAGTATTTCTGACAGTACAATGCGTAGGCAGCGAGACCGGGCATCCTGTGTAGGCAGCAAGCAAAGAACCAAAACCTGAGCACAGGTCTGCAAGAACTTAATCTCTTCTTCTGAATTTTTTAAGCAGGGGTGAAGGGCAAACGGTCTTGGTTGCTCATCCTGTCTGGAAGAAAAAAACAAAAAAAAAGAGAGAAAGAAAAAGCAAGGAAACTGAAGTTCAATGAAGAACACAAAGGGTCAAAATACATCAAGGTTAGTTAGAGACATGATATTTTATAAGGACTCACTATCAGACGCACCATTTCCTCAACAAGTCCATGCTCACCTGGGGTTCTGTGGTTTTACATGCAGTAGATCTTGCCAGGCAAATGTAATTGCCTTCTATTAGGAGCAGAAACTTAAGACGCTGGGGTGGCATTGGATATTATGTGACTTTGCTAAAGTATTGGATACAGTACCACTGATTACTGGTGCTGCTGGTTAAGGATTTACAAAAAGTGGTGGTAAATGGAGCATTTTCTAATTAGACCAGTGTTGCGGAATACCGCAGGTGTTTGTCCATGGCCCTCTACTTGTAAAGGAAAAGCACCACCCAGTGATTCCCTCAATTGTGCGTGAGCAGTAGAGTAAAAAACCAAACAAAGAAAGCCTGCCTTTTCACTCTACTGCGCATGTGTTGGATTGTTCCATGCACCTCTCTGAGAATAACACTAGATCAGTGCAGTTTTCTGCGGATAGGAACACCGGCCCAGTGTATCAGGTAAGTGAGTACAATAACTTTTGGAACCTCCCAGTGACGTGACTTTCCTTCTCCTTCAGCTTGTTTATTAATTATCTTGAGGTGGCTATTGTAAGTGTCTATTTTTTCCAGGTATACTATACATTAGCTACATACTTTATTTGGGGCATCCCTACTCTGTAGTAATGCCCTAAATGGTTCCCACTATAAAAGACACCCATTATAAAAGAAAGACGTGGTGCCAACATCTGCTCTGCTCTGGTAACACGAAGTGATCAAATAATATCCAATGCAGTCTACGCAAAACAGCTTTTAAACAGGCAGCATAGTTGTGCTTAGACTTTAAAGTATCATGCTTGTGAGTGGTATGCCTCCCACAGAATTGGGTTCAAAGCAAATTTACAGATGATTAAAGGAAAACTATACCCCCAAAATGAATACTTAAGCAACAGATAGTTTATATCAAATTGAATGACATATTAAAGAATCTTACCAAACTGGAATATATATTTACATAAATATTGCCCTTTTACATCTCTTGCCTTGAACCACCATTTTGTGACTCTATCTGTGCTGCCTCAGAGATCACCTGACCAGAAATACTACAACTCTAACTGTAACAGGAAGAAGTGAGGAAGCAAAAGGCAGAACTCGGTCTGTTAATTGGCTCATGTGACCTTACATGTGGTTTGTATGTGTACACAGTGAATCTTACGATCTCAGGGGGCGGCCCTTATTTTTTAAAATGGCAATTTTCTATTTATGATTACCCAATGGCACATACTACTAAAAAAGTATATTATTATGATAATGGTTAATTTACATAAAGCAGGGTTTTACTTATGAGCTGTTTTACTAGACCTACATTGTTTGGGGGGTATAGTTTTCCTTTAAGTTTTTTGGTCATTGTCCCAAAGCTAAATATGCCAGTTAGGAATTGCACTATGGAAACAGTATTCTCCTTGTTGCTTGTTGTAAAGTGATTGAGGCACAGCGCTGCGAGGGGATTTGCGGTTTCCTATTTTCCGTCTTGAGGATGATGCGCATCAGAAGCTCAAGTGATTGCGGGAGTCGGATGTGAGTATGGAGCGATGAGCAGCCGGTGTGAGAGGTGATCCATCACGGTCAGTAATTTCTCTATCTTGAACAGTGGCTTGCTGCGGAGTGGTGGGATAAATACCATCATATAGCGATTGCCATACCACCAGAGTACCGGGATCTGAATGTCCATTGGATATGTATAGAGGACATTCCCTCTTCTAGTGCCTACATTTATACCATTCAAGACTGCATCATTCTGGGCACTAAAGAATTAACCCCACACCGGCTTCGCCCTCACATGCCGTTTTAAATCAGATATCCCATAACTGATTCCAACAAGTACTTTTTCTACCATCAAACTGAGCACTTTAATGGTTACCTATACTACAGCTGCGACGACTGTCGCTCTCCTCATCCTATGAACACTCAATTACGGATTTATCCAGTTGGTTGCAATCCACATACATTGGAGGTTTTGATCTATAGCGTGCACGCAGTTTCTTACATTGTGCTGTATTGTATAACATATGCAAAATAGGATAAATGGGATCCCCACCCCCTAAGCAGCGCTGCTTATTTTAAATGATTTTAGATATCTGGCATGGTGACAATAAATATTGCTTTTTAATATAATCTGTATGGTTCTGGATATCTTGTATTGTGTATTTGCATATAGAGGTTAAGTCCCATATGGTTGTGGGGAAATACGTCAATAATAATTAAATGTGGACACCTCTTCTTATGCGGGCCTTAATTGGCTGCTATTAACTGTGTGCACCTTGCTTGGGTCATATGGATACTTGAAAATAAGCTTAAACACACTTTTCTCACATGGCAGAATTCCAAATCTCAAAGTTTGGCCATTTTTGCAATACGAATGTATAACAAGAGCATGCACCAATGTACTCCGTTACAGAATCCACTACAGAAAAAAGAGCAAGTCATTTAATACAATAGCAATCACAACTTCAATGGAAATTGTTCTGTTTTAACAAGGAATATGGATCAATACAGAAATGAAAAAACAATTCAAGTGTGTTGAAGGTACTTGTGGAAAATAATCAGTAACCATCTTTTATTGAGAACGGGAGGAACTGAATGCACACATTAAGTGGGATAAAGCAATGGCTTACAGGATGTTGTAATGATAAAAAAAAACCATCTTGCAATGAAATATTGTTTAACTAGAAAATGTCACGTGTAAAACAAACAAATGCCAAAGGCTGTAGAACATGGTAAAATACACAAAGATCCTGATCACAAGACCATAATCAGTTGAGTTCACTCTAACATATTTACAAAAAGTTGAATTGGATTGGTTTCATAGAGCAGAGCATTTAACAATATGGTCACATGTTCCAACAGCAGCCAATCATGTGTTGTGAAATTGCACTACGCATGGATATTATTATATTAAGGTCAATAGCTCAGGGGTCACTTTGATGCATCTTGTGAGCCTCTCTATGGGTTCTTACACACAAGAGTTTGCTTGTGTGTTTCCTTGAAGTGAAATGCATAAAAGCTCCACCACAAGAATATGCAGCTTGTTTCCTATCACTTTGCACCCACTGTGCAACAATTCAGCTCCAAACACAAGTGGAACATGTCAAGTTGGTCCTGTGTAAGTGCTCTTTACACAAGCAAAAATCATCCCAACAAGGATGGACATGGGTGCCCCATGAGGCTAAAAACAAGGGAAAAGTTGTATAGTTCGTAAAAACTACCAGTAGGCTGCTGCAGGTTGAACAGCAAATATTTTAATGTAGCAAGAGTTAGTGGGGCAAATACTGCAGTTGACATTTAATTATAGTATTGCTGAAGCATGATGTATGTTGTATTCCAGCTATAGCTTTAGCTACTAAACAGTGAAGGGGGTGCAACGGGCAAGGTATTGAACTTAATACAAAAGGTTTGCAGGTGCTCACTTTGGTTTGTTACCTAGTACTCGCAGCCTTGAGCTCACAGAAGTGCGCCAGCAGATTTTTTACGACATCATTGCAGACCACCCTGACAACATCAATATGGGTGAGCCGACTGCGCAGTTGTCTGGCCAACTCCCAGAAGTCATCAGACAGAAAGTGATACAGTTGACCATCGTCCTTGGTAAGATTGCCATACCACGAAAGGATGTAGTCCCTGTAGCTGTAGTCAAACACTGAAAGAGACAAGGAAACATTGAGCAACAAGGACTGAGCACTAGCAATTTAATGCACAATCTCAAACCAATCACAATATTGATATTTGTAAAACTACTATTAGAGACAAGGACAGGATGAGCAACAAGGGCTGAGCACTAGCGATCTAAGGTCAGGCCACACTGGGCGTTTTGGTCGCCTGTCGACTAATCGCCTCGTTTTTACGGTGAACAATCTCCCCAAACGCCTTCCCTCACTCTGCGCCGGCTAAAATGAAAAATTCGTTTTCCGAAGTCGCCCAAAGTTTTTCATTTTAGCCAGCGCAGAGTGAGGGAAGGCGTTTGGGGAGATTGGTCGCCGCAAAAACGATTAGTCGCCAGGTGACCAAATCTCCCCAAAACGCCCAGTGTGGCCTGACCCTTAATGCACAATCTGAAACCAACTACAATACTGATATTTGGAAAAATACTTTAAGAATTTACCTTCAGTAATACTCTAATCCAGTTCTCAAATGGTGACCACTTTAAATTTCCAATTGAGGCTCTGCAGTATATTTGTTCTGGTTATACCTTTAGATTTAAAATTGTAGGTAATTCCCATTCAAAGAAAATCTGGGTTACAGCCCATGGAGTTAGTTACAAAACACTTGAACAATGAAACATTACACCTCTCCCCATGCAACAATTCCCATAGAGATATTAGAGACTATATGGGTCTTTTATTTATGCCTTGTGTGTAAGTGCAAGATAACCATGGGGCAGAAAATCACACCCCAAGTGTAAATTAAGAGGCAAGGTTCACTCTGTCCTGCATTTCATAAATGAGCCCTTATGTAAAACAGGCTCACCTGAAACAATTACATGACATTGGGTGCATAAAAGAATGAATTGCACAGCACTTACTTTTACCAGGTGCATCCAGTCCCAGGCTGCTTCTGAGCCAAGTGACTCAACTTCTTACAAAAGGGAAAATGAAGCACTCCATTACTTTCGGCTCTTTGCCTTCAAAGCATTTATTGCAGCAGAAAAAGTGGCACAAGCTTTCTGGGATAAAGTGCATGAGGAAGGGGTTATCCCCAAAAGCTTGTGTAAGCGGTGAAAATTTGCCAGTGACGGCTTTCGCCAGGCGAAAATTCGCTCAGACAACGATAATTTACAAAAAGGTAACGTTGCGTCCAGGGCGCCAAAAACACTGGCAAATTTTCACTAGCATTAATTCAGCAATGTGAGCAAATCAAAGCGAAGATGCGCTAGCGCTCAATTCTGCCTAGCGCAACTTCGTTAGAGGTCTTCCATCAGGCTAATTTGCATATGGCGGCAAATTTAAAGTTGAATGGACAAATATGTTGCAGCAAATACATTACATTACACAAGTCCAAGGAACCTAAATAAAGAAAATAGAGTTGTTATGCCCTACACATGAGCCCACTATATAGTTAATGTTCCATATGTTAGAAAATGTATGGGGGAACCCGGTTACGCAAAAAAAATTTAAGGACTTTTGCAGGCTATCATTCCAAAAAAAAGGCAAAGACGCCAGCGTTTTTTGGACTATTTCCACTAAACTTTTTCAACTAAAAAACATGATGTAAGTAAAAGAAGAATGAGATCTATGCACTCCAGTGCAGTTCGCCTGGTCTGAGCTGGCAAAGGCAAGTCTGGCGAAAGAGATAACGTTCAGTAAAATCCGCATCTTTGTGAATTTGCGGAGTAACGTCCATTCGCCTGAGTGAAAATTCGCCTGGCGATAGAGTGCGAATCACCGCTAGCGTCCATCTCCTTCGCTAGCGAAGTGACGCCTGCACCCGTTCGTAAATCAGCAAGTCCCTGAAAATGGTAACGCTAGCGAATCTTCACCAGTGTTAGTCATTTCACCCTTTAGTAAAGCTGTACCTTAGACTGTTGTAATACTCAAAATAGGGGCCAGACATTGGCCCTTTAATAAAAGTAGTTTTTGTTAAACATGAAGAATTTGTCTAAATCTTCACACTGCCGGTAGTAATGCTGCTGTTACTACTGAAAACCTGCTACTATTACTACTAATTATTATTAATAATAATAATAAACATGCATAATTGTACATATGGCATTATAAAGTTGGAGGGATTTCCCTTCAGTTTTGGGATGATTACTGTACACTAGATGAGTTGAACCCATTAGCTTTGAGTACTAATTTAGGGGCACTTCTTAGCCTAATTTGTTAATATTGTCTTTTCCACCCTAAACGGTTAAAACAGGGCAGATTAACAGTCTAGGAAGCAAAGCTAGTAAAACAGATCTAGAGAAACATGGCCAGGGCCCTCTAATCCTCCTGCTTCATTCCACAGCACCTTTTTTTGTTAATCTATGTTTAGGCCCCTATTATGTCAAAGTTCTGTGTAACTGGTTGACATTATACAAATAAATGAATGATGCTTCTATTTGCGCTAGCACATTAGTTACAATACACTATTTAGACTAGGACAATTCTGTGTCACATTTCCTTGAAATGATACAGCTCATCTATTAAGTATATTGCAGAAATCAAAATGGTTTTTATCTTTATGTGTAATTCTGAGCAGGCCTCAGAATGAAGGCTATTTTTATTCAGCTCTGAGCAAGAGTACAGTACAAGAAGAAGGAATTGAATTTGTTGCTGCTGGACACAGGCCGCTTGCTTTACATTCCGTTCCATGATGAAATGCCCTTCTCACCATAGCCATGCAATTATCTGAAAGCACAAAAGCTATTTTTGTGCAGACGGCAACAAAGGAATTAGAAGGAACATTGGAGATGGTGCTCTGAGCATGATTTAGGGGACCTGTATCTGGTAATTAATCTAAGCAGAAACCAGACTTCCCCAGTAATATATAAATTATGGCCAGGGGTAACCAAAAAAGGGAATAAAATGCAGTCGTCTTTCCCCTCCTTTGGGAGTGTGCTGACGAATATCACAGTTCTTATGCATAGAAGATCCAGGCAAAGAGGATTTAGGTGTGGAGAGGACTTATAAAAATAGGATCTTAGAAAGAATATCTGGTAAAGAATGCTTAAAGGAAAGTCCTTTAGGCACCCCAAGTGATTGCATGTATTTACCAGACACCCTGGGCTGGTGCTCCTATCAGGTAAAAAAAAAAAAACTGCACAGGCCCGGGATTCTTGCAGCGAGCACCATGGACCGATCGTCTTTTCCGGCAACTTCTTTCTTATTGCGGCGGTGCATGCCGGCAATTTCGTTCTACTGCACATGCATCTGCCCAGAGAAATTTGACAACAAGAAAACGATCACTCGGTGGTGCTTACTGGAATAACCCCAGGCTGGTGCAGTTTTTTCTTGATAGATTCACTGGCCCGGGGTGTCAGGTAAGTAAATGCAATGACTTGGGGGTGCCTAACTTTTGGCACCCAAAAAGTAAAAAGGACTTTGCTTCTCCTTTAAAAAGTATAATTATCCTTTATTTATATAGCGCCAACAAAGTCTGCATCACATTACAGAGATTATACATAATTCACATCAATCCTACCCCAGCGGATCTTATATTCATAGGTGCCTATCCCATTCACATAGATTATTGTCAACTTTATCAGGAACCAATTAACCTGCCTCTATGTGTTATGAGTGTGATAGGATACTAGGGAACCCAGAGAAAACTCGCACATGACTGGGAGAACATATAAAGTTGCCTATATGAGATGCAAACTAAAAATACTATGGGATTAAAATGTATTTTCTTTTTTCCATCTTCAATGGAAGATTAATACTAATTACACAAAGGCATACAGTATATGAAATGTAACATCCTATTAGTCTCCAGGCTTTCAAATGATCGTGTAAAGCCAAACTTTTTATTCAAGCCTACAACCTATGCCCTTAGCAACTTGGCCATCTTACTCTTTGCTCACAAGCACACCAACTACCGGTTGGTACAGCTTTCCAAGGTATGCTTTTGTCTTAACCCTAGTGGGTGCAAAGCAGTAGAAAGATGGTATGAGCCAAACAGGGCATCCATCAACAGAGTATGCATAGGAGGTACAATAGTAAGGGGCACACCATTGCTAGAGCATTAAAGGCACACAAAGTTGATTGCACAATTTTCGATCTCTTTCCATTACATTAATGATCCCAAACTAGTAGCTCGTGAGCAACATGTTTCTCCCAGTGGCCTCCAAGTAGGTGGCCGCCAAGCAGGTGATTATTTTCTAATTTCTGGTTTGGAGGCAAGTTTTGGTTGCATAAAAAACAGGTGTATTGCCAAACAGAGCCTCTTGTAGATGCAAGTCCACATATGGGCTACCAAATCACAGCACTTAATTTGCCACCTAAGAACATTTTTTTTATGCTGGAGTTGGTGCCCAACTCTTTTGACTCATGCATATGGGTAAAAAAAATTTGGGGACCGCTGCATTACATTCTGCTTGCTGAATGTGTGCCAACAGCACCGGATCAGCCCATCAGCCAATACACACAGCGGATCTTGTTGCGAAAATGTAATTTGTAGCATTTGGTTCCTAAAATCCACAATGATCAGCATTTCCTCACTAGAGTATATACAGGGCCCTGTAAAAAGGTTTATTCTAAGAAAACATGCTGTCCTAAATACTCCTGGACTTTCAAATACTTTTGACTGAAAGGGCACATTAACATTTATTACACTGCTGCTTGAAATACCTGCAGTTCATTTAACAATGAAAAGGAAAGAGATAAGGAGGCTTAGCTGAGGCAATGTAAATGGACACAATGTACTTACAAACTATATAAATATTGCAGAACTCACATTCTAATGTCAATATTTCAAAATAAAATCTGCACCATCACTCAACAGGTTAAATATGGGGACAGGTGCATGGCCCCAGACCTATAGTAAGGGTGTTACAAGCCACTATGATGAGAAGCACTCCAAGACCAAAGCTGAAGTGTCACTTTATTTAGAGAATTCCTTGAAATATGTATACAGTATAAAACATGATATGGGTTCATCCTTAAACGGCAAGTCAACTCCAAAATAAAAATTTGCCTAATAAAAGTAGACATTATTCTAAGCAACTTAGAATATACATTCATTACAAATTTCTATGGTTAAGTTATTTGTATATGTATTGCTATTGAAAGCAGTGTTTGTCTGTCCCTTTCTATTCCCTGCCCTGATTTCTAAGACTGCTGATACAGATCCATCGTGCGGCGCTCCATTTCTCCTCCTTGGCTATCTCCTATAGGAAGGCAGGGAGGAGAAATCAAGCGCAAACATTTTTTTTTGATGTTAGTGGTCCTTTAACAGACTTGTCTTTGCCGAGAAACCAAGACTGTTGCAACATTGTTTCAAAAGTAACAACTGGGAGTTAAGAAAACATAATTCTAAGCAACTTTTCAATATACATTCATAACAAATTTTCAGTGCTTTTAAAGTTATTTGGAAAATTAATTGCTATTGAAAGCAGCATTGGCTAAAAGCGAACCTGTCACTTACACATAAAAAGCTGTATAATGAAAGTCTTTTGCAATTTATATATGAAAACCAAATTTTTTTTTATTAAACATACATATCTCTTATATAGGTGTTTAAATATCGGAGCTGTCATTCAAATATTACCTGCCCTGCCTCTATGCATGAGGCATAGAGGCAGGTCAGGCATTTACTTTCACGTTCCAGTCAGCACTGCATATCACTGCACTCCTCACGCTCTAGAATTGTGTAGGGCTCTGCACATGGGGTTAGGCCCCCCATTCTGGCACATACACAACATGTTGGGGTGATCTATAACTTGCCTTAAAGGAAAACTATACCCCCAAAATGAACACTTAAGCAACAGATAGTTTACATCATATTAAGTTGCATATTAAAGAATCTTACCAAACTGGTATATATAATTAAGTAAATCTTGCCCTTTTACATCTCTTGCTTTGAGCCTCCATTTCGTGATCGTCTGTGTGCTGCCTCAGAGATCACCTGACCAGAAATACTACAACTCTAACTGTAACAGGAAGAAGTGTGGAAGCAAAAAACAGAACTTTGTCTGTTAATTGGCTCATGTGACCTAACAAGTATGGTTTGTTGGTGTGTTTGTGTGCACAGTGAATCTTAAGATCTCAGGGGGCTGCCCTTATTTTTTAAAATGACAATTTTCTATTTATGATTACCCAATGGCACATACTACTAGAAAAGTATATTATTATGAAAATGTTTTTTTACATGAAGCAGGGTTTTGCACACAAGCTGTTTTATGCAATATCTTTTTAAAGAGACCTACATTGTTTGGGGGGGGGTATAGTTTTCCTTTAATAACAGTGTCCATTAAATAGCTCCTGCCTGCCTGCTGTAATTGTGAATTCCAAGACCAAGGAAGCTAAATTTAAATAATAAATATAGTGTTAGTTTTGCTCAACTAACATGATAGAAAAAGATTTGGATTTATTGGGGTGACAGGTCCCCTTTAAATTTTTATTTTGGGGTTGACTTGCCCTTTAAGTACCACTGACCTGGATAAATTTACTTGAGGCCTATCGTACTTATACCATCATGAAACTCTGGTGCCTTATTATTCTTATATTATACAACAGCAGGCCCAGATATAACCAGAACTATATATTTTGTAATCAAGTAGGATGATAATTCTCATAGACCTCCATTACGGAGATGAACAGAGCCAGGCCAAAAGCTACTGGTGCCCCAGGCCATCATCACCCCCTCAATGACTCCCACTTGGCACCTCTGGCCAAAGTTAGAGAAGACAGCAGAGGTGTGTGCCTGGGGTCCATATGCCCCCACCAAAGTTGCACTTAAGGCATGTGCCCCTGCTCCCTACCCCTAGTCCTGGCAAGCCTAAATATAAAACATCAGTAGCAATATACGTGTATAGTGGACTAGACTTTCAGGAGGTATATAATAAATGAATTGCACTAATGACAGATGAACACAACAATTAATATCTAATTAAACCAAAATTACCAGACAAAAATAAATGAAAATGCACTTTAAAACTATAGACAATTAGTCCTACTACAGGGTTCTGCAACACTTGATACAGTTGTAGAGTAGCAGCACCTAAGCTGCCCCCTTGATAACTGATTGACCAGAGAAGACTTGACTGGAATTGAATTAAGCCATAATATACATAAGTTCTCTCTTGAAACAAGAATAAAAGCACCATGCTCTGAATTGCAATGGGTTTCTGTGAGCTTATGAGCTCAGAAAATTGATTGATTAAGTGCTGTGGGTTGACATGCCTTAAGTCAGGAAACGAGCCAAGTCCAATTACATTTATTTTGAAAAAAAGGGGGCTGTCAAAATGATATGCAGATATTTCGCTAGAGCTCAGGTTTTGCCTGGAATTATTTCATACTTTTAGATTAAATGCAATGTGTATAGATGGAGTTTGCAGCACTGCAGTACCTAGATCTCTAGGTTATAATTGAGAAATCTAGTGGATTGTGCTGCACACCTGCTGGAGACAGATGCGCAGGCTGTTTATGGTTTGTATGCAGTTTCTATGTGTGAATTATACATTGGTGAGATAAGGAAACAGATTGAAAAATCACACAATACCAGGTCACTATTACAGTGAAGATGTTTGGAGGCAAATTTGCATTCATGAGATCTCTGATCGGGATCAGCAAGGAACGGTTGCACATAATCATCTAGAGACAATCCGGTTGCCGAAATTGGATTTTTCTGTGGCGATATTAAATTCTCAGCATTGTTAAAATCTGTTAAAGAGAAGATAAGGGACGCAGACACAAAGTATGACATTTCAGCCAGATATACGTTGCTCTTCTTGTATGCCAGCTTAAAGGTTATTGCTCCAGCTTCTAAATCAAAATGAATTGAAAGATAGGCATATGGACAAGCAACATCATTAGCTACTTATCTAGTCCATTTGCACTTGTGAATAGCTTTATTTAGCTTCAACAATGGAGCTTTCACAGAGGCTGTGCAATATAAATGTAGCAAATAGTTGGATTTTATTCTTTGTATCAATAATACTATAATTAACATTGCTAAAGCTTTACCTTGCTATACAACTAGAAACAAACACTCATAAGGTATTCGTTGATGGTGGGGACAGTAATGTTCTTCTATGGCTTAATGCCTTCTAAGCATTAATACACACATATGTTTCCGTTATCAGGAAATTATGGGAAAGCCATTTCCCATAGACTCCATTACAATCAAATATGTCAACATTTTAAAATATATTACCTTTTTTGCAGTAATAATCAAACAGCACCTTGTACGTGATTCCAACCAACATATAATTAATCCTTATTGGAGGCAAATCTATCCTATTGGGTTTATTTAATGATTAAATAATTATTTACCATAAGAGACCCCTTTATCTGGAAAACCCCAGATCCCAATCATTCTGGATAATACGTCCCATACCTGTACAAACATGCAGATAATTTACAAAAAAAAAAAAATGAGGCAATGGTAGCCTTACTTATAAATGGGGCTGTATCTTTCCTTATGGCTGGTAGGTTAATTTCTACAGTATGTGCAAACCTCTCCATGAATTGAATTGAAAAGGGTGCCCTTTCAAAGGCTAAATGGTGGATTCTCATAATCATCTATTTTGACATCTGAGAATGTTTTAGTAGTACTAGAGCTTTCTGGATAATGGGGTTCTGGATAAGGGACCCCATACCTGTAAAATACACTAGAATAGTGCTACACAGAGACATCTGCACAGAGGACAATCAGAGGGGATTAACAATATCTAACCTAGCACAGCACAGTCCATATATGAGAAAACATGCTTTTCTTGTTCTTATGGTAACAGACAACTGATCTTAGGTGGAATCGTGATCTTATCATGCTAAAACGAATTCTAGGAATTGTTATTGGGACAATAATCTGAGCAAGGCAAATTTAATGAGAAAATAACACCTATCCAGGGACAACAACTAAACTTAATCTAAAAATCTGACTTTATGATATAGAATAACTATAGAAAAGAAACATAAAATAATAATATAATATGCATCTTACAGGCAGAGCCTTGATGTTTATTTATAGTAAACAAGAACTGATGACCTAAGATTTTTCTATTTCAAATGGAACTTGAAAATAAATAGAAGATGATAAAGCAACCCTGAACAGATGGCACACATGTGCTGGCCTAGTTTAGTGGTACCCAAATACTATTTATATATTATTCAAGGACATGATGCTACTTAAGAATGTAGCGTTATAGGAAGATTATTTTTGTTCAGACAATACTATAACTTCTGTTTCAGAATGCCTGTTTATTTTTCATTTAATTTTTTGACTGTTACACTCCTGATTATCTTTTCTTACTGTAACATTTTTAACTTGATAAATAATTTTCAAACATATGAGGACTGATCACTCTACCTTTCCTAAAACGGAGCGCTGCAATGACTCTACCCTGAATTCCATCCATGTTTTAGGACTAAACTAAGGTTGTCCTGAACTTTTACTGATAATCTTAGGGTACTTACTGGTACATTTGCTGAATTAATGCTGTCCATCTTATGGTGTCCACACATGGGACAACATGGCCCTTAGTTCTTCAATCTGTATGGTCAGGCTTATGTTTTGATTCCTTACTCAGGCGAATAGGCTTGCATATGCCTTACTGTGGAAGGATTGTTGAACAAAGGATCCAACCATCATATCAGTCTGGCTTGGTCCAATACTGGGTGAAACTGGGTAAAGATATGCCTCTTTTTCAATAAACAAATATTTCTGTGTATGGCTAGCTTTATACTACGCAGATATTTTACAGTCCAAAGACCACTTTGCTTCATTCAGGTCCTTCTCCTTCTGTCTATGGTTGAGCCCCAGAACCACATTTTTGGTGGTATAACACAGTAAACACATGCTTCCACTAACTTTTGTAAGCCTAGGGGGGCAAAAAAAGTTTAACAATTTGACTTTTAATGAGGTGAAATAAACTTTTTCTTTTACCTCACCGGTTGCAGGAGTGCGTGCGCTTTCTTTTGATGTGATTAACGCCCCAAGCTACAGGTTCGGGGCACAACATCCGGGCCAGCAAATGGATTTGGTGCGTTTGCCTACTGCTGACTTTAAAAGCACATTATCTTTGATTGAATCAAGTGTTTGAAGTGTTGGACCTGGGGTTTCCACACCCAGGTCACTTCGCCCCTTGGGTGAGCTATGGTTTCACAAATGTATATAGCAGTTTTGTGCTTGATTAGTTTTTTCATTTAATTGTGAGCAGGACTAGAGCCAACACATTTGCCCTTCATAACACAGTATACACATGCTTCCACTAACTTGTGTAAGCCTAGTGGGGGAAAAAAAGTGTACATTTTAAAATGTATGTTCTCAGAGTGGTGGATGGGTCCAAGCTTGTTAAAGTAAAATCTTCAGCGTACGCAACAATTGTTTGTGTTTGCTGGTGTCATAACGTATGTGCACACATAAAAGCAAAGCCTGGCATCCACCAACACACAAATCCACAGAGAGTCAAACATGTATTACAATGCTTTTATTTTTAGGCAGAAGACTTGGTCAAATAACTTCTCAGTGACTTCGAATATCCTTAGAATTTACAGTAGGAGTAGTACAGTAGTAGCATACCATATTGTATAATACATGAGCAATAAGCAACTTCTCTAACCTTTATAACTCAGCTTATAGCCAATGTCACTGTATATAGCAACAGAATTCCTGAGGGGTCGCAGATATACTACTAATGATAGACTGGGAGGGATACAGTATAATTTATAATATATGAGCAAAGCACAGATTACACGGACACTTGTTCAATTGTTTGCAGGGCCAAGCAGACAGGTACCCACAGTTTTCCTAGCTTCAACTAGACGATATTGATTGAAATATTTTTTGTCGATGGACAAATCGTACATTTAAACATTCAGCAAGATAAGCTTGGTCCTACGATTGTGAAAAGATCTTTTAAAAATCTTAACGTCTATGGACGCCTTTTATAACTCAATCTGCAGTACTCAACTCCTCAGTGATTTCTAATACCCTTATAATGTACAGTAGGAGGATACATTGACCCTAATAATAAATACGGGTTTCTGCAATATAGCATTTTACTTATTAAAATCTGTAATATGTTGTACATTTAAAACAATAATACCCATAGATAATTATTTTCTGTATACGTGGCCTGAACAATAAAATATAGGCCCCTACTTAATAGAGCTGCAAATCAGAATAACTGAAAATATTAACAATAATGTTACAAATGAATGTGTCGGAAAGGGACAATGTGGCACAAGGGATGGAGACTTCCACCTTTCCAGCCTTACAAAGCTGTCACTACAAATTAGCTTCCAAGCGCTGCACAAAATGTCAGTTTTTCAGACATCAATAAAAGTCCGCGTGAGCCAACAAGAAGCATGTTGCTATTCTAATTCAATTAGGCATCTCTGCAGAGACCTGTCAAGCTTCAGCTCACTAAGGCAGGGCAAAATAAATACATCTAGACAAAATAAAATATCCATTTTGAAAGGAATGTATGGAGAACAACATGATCGTCATCATCTGTATGTTGGTACAAAACAATTAAAATTGAAGATTAGTTATCATGAATTTTATATATACATGCCATGGGAGAATATCAGTTACGATACCCTAGCCAAGTCTATGGGAAGCATGTGTTTTGTAAACAATGACAGCTAAATGTTGAGCCAAATTGGGAACCAGTAGCTCAAAAATGAGAGTGCTAAATGGCATCACTCATTAGTATTTCATCTTATTTTCTATCAAGAATATTTGCATTAAAGTACAGCAAGACACTTTCCACAACTTATATATTCAATGTACTGGGCTACAAACTGACTTACAAATTTGTGATCTATAAAATTCCCCATTGCGAAGGCAAAAAGAAGATGGCGAGAAATGTGTTACTGTATTTTCAAAAAATGATAATTTGTCTTCCTCCACAACTGTTCTCACCAACTGTCACATTGTTAGTTACAGATCATAGATTGGCCTTCTGGTCTCTAATACTTCTGTCTCAGTATTCATCACTGGTTGTACAAGGATATTGTATCCAATATGCACCTCATGCATGGCTTAACAGGGTTTGCCATATTAAGATATATTTAGTGTTCATTTATACCATTGGTGTTATCATGCCTGCTGAAACTGTATTTGGCACCACACAAACAGTTCCAAATCAGGTGTAAGAATGGTAAATGAAGCACACACACTGTTTGTACACTATCTACAAAAACAAATAAGGAGTTATCTTCATTGTTCAGAAACCAGTTCTACTTCAACACAGATATTTTTTGAGCTAAACAAGGTAAGAAGAGAAACTAAAATGACTCCATGTTTCTAATTTCCTGGCTCTTGCGGGTTAGATAGATTAGCAGTACACAGATAACCCTTCTGCTTTGTAGACGTTTGCTTATCTGCATGCCTAAACATGTTAAGGGGAAGAGGATGCTTAAACTGACCTCAATACTTCCAGTTTACAGTGAGAATGGTAAGTGTGAAACCAAACCAAAGCTGTTTCTGCTTTAAAATAAAAAATGTGCATTTTAAAATTCCCAGAACAGGCAGAATGTATTTTCAACATAAATTCTATTTATTTTGCTCATTTATATTGGCATATACCAGTACTGTCCAACTTCTGTGGTACTGAAGGCTGAATTTTGCTGACCTACGTGGTGGAGGGCCGATGCTGGAAGCCATTGAATACTCCCTTTTAAACCACACCCATGTTATCACAAGAAATGTTAAGATGATACTCACATTAATGGGTGTAGAACGACAAAGGACCAAATGGTTGGTGCTCACCCAGCACTCATAAGTGAAAAAAATCATATTAAAACACCCTTAAAGCCAAATGCCTCCACTGTGTATAGCACAGAAACCCCCAACAAACCTCCCAACAAGTATTCTACGGTAAAGTAGAATAACAAATTAAAACAGGGGCCATTCCAATAATACATAAAATAACACAAACAAAATGTATATAAAGTACAGCTACATTGAAGATTAGAAGGGCAAATATTCCAAGCAAATTGGTCTTCATTATTTATTTTTTAATGGTTTTTAAATTATTTGGCTGCCTCTTCTGCATCTTTCCAACTTTTCCACAAAAAAAACATAGATGTGAGCTTGCAATTTTATTATTATTGTTACTTGCTATAACATCTTAATATTCAGTCCTTCTTCTATTAACATTCCAGTTTTTCATTTAAACCACTGCCTGGTTGCTAAGGTAAACAAGACCCTACATCCATATAGCTGCTGAAATTGCAAACTGGAGAGCTGCTGAACAAAAAGCTAAATAGTTGAGAAACCACAAAAAATTAAAAAAAGAAAGCCAACTGAATACCAATGTCTAGGTCACACTAGAAATTAATTTCAAGGTGAACAACCCCTTTACGTGCTCTGTGTTAAAAAGACAAGAGGAAGGAGTTCATGGTCAATAGAGATTGCAATCTAAGCAGGTGAGTAACTTACAGACACAAATAAGAGGGTATCATGTGCTGCAGTTTACAGTGGTTGTTAATGCACTAACAGTGCCAGAACTGGGTCAGATGTTATGCGTGATGAGTGATGATCATAAGTCTTTGTTTGTATGGTTGCACATAAAAAAAATGGCATTGCCACCTTTATCATGAACCTATTCCTGGCACCACACACAAAATTCTGTAAGAGATATAATACATGCCTGCCACTGGAAGGCACAGTATTATTTAAAGGTTTTAGAAAGCAATTTTTGCCCAGCATACGGGTGGCCAAAGAAAGCAGAGGACTATAAAAAGGAAATCATTATGTGACAGTAACCTATTACTTAAAGCAACAGTAACCTTCGCTGATCTTAAATGCATTGATTCCTATTATATAAAGTGAAAAGAAAACTTGTTTTTATGTCAATTTGAACTTTCATTTATTTTACCCAAAATGATTATTAAAACTGTAGGGGTACTGCATATTCACTTCTTTAAACATGGGCATGAATATAGGAGTTAGCACTGCCAAAGAAATTGCCATGGCTGACTTATAGCCACATTGTACAGAGTGAATTTCGACATGAAAATGGCTAGTTTAGCATTTAGCAGAAGGCAGTGGATCAGCCAGTGCTGAAAGAGACCCGTTTGCCATTATCGAGAGGAAGAATTCCTTATACAGGTATGGGACCAGTTATCCAGAATGCTTGGGGTCTGGCGTTTTCCAGATAAGGGGGGGTCTCTCTGTAATTTGGATCTCCATACTATAAATCAATCATTAAAATATTAAATACATCCAATAGCATTGTTATGCCTCCAGTAAGGATTACCAATATAGTTGGCATTAATTAAATAATTTTTAAAAATGTAAACTATTTGATTAAATGGAGTCTATGGCAGACGGCCTTCCCTTAATTCAGAACTTTCTGGATAACAGGTTTCCATATAACAGATGCCATTCTTATACCGGAAATGTAATTGTGGTTGTTAATTTAACTACATTTTCCATTAACCAAAGAAGCTGTAAAATAAAGTCTTATTCATAGAAGTCAAGCTGAACACAATTGTATATTTCACCTTGAAATAGAGCAAAGTTGCATATATTCACCACCAGGAGGCAATGTGCTTAAATGAACTATTTATCAACCCAGCTTTCTATAATAAACTCATCACTTAAGACCCCCACTCGCTGCTGTGACTCACAGTCATAAGTAAAAATAAATGTACATAATACTGTGATACTTTGCATGCAGAAGCTGTGACTAGGACTTGCTACAATTTTACTAGAGTTTCAATAAATACAGTTCAGAAAGAACGTGAACTGCATAAGTTGTGTCAGATGTGCGATAACACCACTTTCAGGCTGAATATGAAAATATGTGCCCATGGCAATTATAAGTTGATGCAAAAACAGCTTAAACAGAACATCTTCAATTAATGATATCCAGTATACATTATGTTTTGTGTGTTACTAAGGGTGCTGTATGCAATTTCTCAGTGCGAGTAGCCCAAAGGCCACGCTTGGATCAAGCAGTAGGGCACAGACAGTGGGCTATAGTTTTGGGCAATCCACCTAATTAGATAGCAAGTGAATTGTAAGGGCATAGATAGATGAAAATATTCGGCTAGATCTAGTTGCCCGGCGACAAACTTCGGGCGACTTTAGAAAATGAAGCTCTCCGAGTGCCATCCCTTTGGCGACTTAGATTCTAGCTGGCGGGCAGCTAGGCAGTTCGGGAAGATTAGTCGCCCAAAGAAAAGGTGATTTCACGCCAGGCGACTAATCTCCCCGAATTTCAATGTGTGTCTCTGCCCTTATAGGGGTCTGTAACGTGCTGACATTGTGGTCTAAAGTCTATCTGCCCCAGCATCTCAAAGCAATAATAAAGTGATTTATATATAATGTGTTTAATGCAATACATTAAAAGGTGCCTACCGGGCCATACTCTAGGGATTACCTACATCAGCTGGCAGGCCCTTATAGGGGGTTGTTAACTTTTATTATGATGTAGAGCAGGGGTTCCCAAACTTTTTTACTCGCCACATTTAAATGTAAAAAGACTTGGAGAGTAACACTAGCATGAAAAAGTTCATGGGGATGCCAAAAAGGGCTGTGGCTGGCTGTTTCATAGCCTCTTTATGGACTGGTAACCTACATGAGACTCTGTTTGGCAGTACATTTGGTTTTTATGCAACCAAAACTTGCCTTCTAGCCAGGAATTCAAAAATAAGCACCTGCTTTGAGGCAACTGAGAGCAAGGGGTTGGTGAGCAACATGTTGCTCGCAAACTACTGGTAGGGGATCACTACGTAGAGTGTAATATTCTGAGACAATTTGCAATTGGTATTTTTTGTGTTATTTAGTATTATATGCAGCTGCTTTCCAGTGCTTTCAGCAATCTGGTTGTTAGGGTCCAAATTACCCTAGCAACGACGCATTGATTTGAATCAGAGACTTGAATATGAATAGGAAAGGCCTGAATAGAAAGATGAGCAATAAAAAGTAGCAATAACAATACATTTGTAGCCCTACTGAGTATTTGCTTTTCAATGGAGTCCAAAGCTGGAAAGAGTTGGAAGAAGAAGGCAAATAATTTAAAAAAAAAAACTATTAAAAAAATAAATAACGAAGACCAATTGAAAATATGCTTAGAATCAGCGACTCTATAAATCAGAACATATGAAGCACAGACTTGTGATTCACTATTATTTTGGATAGACTCTTAAGTCAACACAAATTACTCCTCAGTCTCCTCATTTCCACAGTGACAAATTTTCGCTGCACACATACAGAGCTATGCTAGGAAAGGCCAACAGGCTGCTGCACTCACACAGAGCTACGCCAGGGAAGGCCCACAGTCAATATATATTACATTTTACAGGGTGATTAAAAATGTGAATTCCCAAATCAAAGAAAAAAACAAAAAAGTGCAGCTTACCTTCCTTCAGAGTCTTATCCATGTTGTGAGAGATAACCAGTCTCCTCGGCTGGACTGGTTCATGTACATTCCCAAGCAGCAAACTCTGAAACATGAAAAGTGGAACACTGTAACCCAAGCACATAACTCACAGGGAACATCCTGCTAGAGTACAGGAAGCAGAGATTTAAACAGGAACATACATGGAAGGGCCTCGTGGTTTTAAGGGTGGTGGCACACAGGACACGACCAGAGATAAATCTTCTCTACTGCCGACGACTTATCTCCCCAAAAGCCTTCGCGACGGCAAGAATATGAATCGCCTGCAGGGTTGGCATACATTTAGTTTCGGTTTTCCGAAGTCGCCTGAAGTTTCCTCATGAGGCAACTTCGGGCGACTTTGGAAATCCGAAGCAATGCATATGCCATCGCTTCAGATTTACAAAGTCGCTGGAAGTTTCCTCGTGAGGCAAATTCAGAAATCCGGATCGATTTGTATGCCATTCGCCAGTGATTTGTTTTCTTGCCGACCGGAAGGCATTTGGGGAGATTAGTCGCCCGCAGTAGAGAAGATTAGTCGCCACCCTAAGGCAAAAACACATTAGTCATGTATTGTAGATGCAGGAATCTCCTCTCACTCTCGCTTTGGCTCACAATACACATATAAATAGTTTTGCAGGATCTGGCTAACCAGGGTAAATGTGGTGAAACACCTGACAACCGATTTTCCAAACAAGTGTTTTGAAGTGAAAAGGCAAACAGCATGTGGTGAAACAAGAGGATAAATGAGCACTGACTGGCAATGCAAATTGGAAAGCAGGTGAAGGTTACATTAGTTAAGACAATATTTAACAAGGGGATTAAAGTCTAAAAACAAAACAACATGCAGTTAGAGATGTATTTTTTTTTTCACAATGGAGTAACAACCCAGCTCACTAGATGGGAACAGAATGCCATATACTTGGCATAATAGAGCAATTTCACTTTTTATATTAAAAGTAAAAAATCCAGACCATATTTTAAAGACCTTGGTATGGTTTTGTAGATCTGTGAATCTCTACAAGTCATTTCTGAACAAGTGTTCCGTGCACAAAACTGCACTAAGCAATTTCCAACTAAAATGAATGGAGGACATTTGCAAGTGTTTTGTTCCCCTCACACACTGAAAAATATCCAAAACTGCCCCAATGAACTTTTAGGGACCATTACTGTCTAGCATTCTTGCCTTTAAATCTCTAAATAATCAAGGCCCTGATTATCCAGAAGAGCTTCTGATTCCTCATGTACCAGCCCATCCCTTTCGTTCTTCAGACTCAGGAATACTCTAGGTGCCCCAGAGTAGCACTAAAATCCCTTGGATCTCTTGCTTTCTGTCACTCAGCACATCAGCATGGAGCTCTTTGTCATATACAGTCTCAGATATATATTATTAAAGGGGGATATAAAGGCAAAACATAAAACTGCTTTATAGTGTTCCCTAGTTGCAAAGAAAGATCTCTCTAATATACTTTCATTAAAAAATTTGTTTAGTTTTTATATAAAAAAGCTGAATGTATGCAGTCCTATTCCCCTTCGCTTTACTCCCTCTGACGTCTGCAGACACAGTTCTCTAGACAGTCGCCGACTGTTGAGCAGGGAAACGATTGATCGCACTTTGGAATGGTAGGGAAGCATTTTCAGAGTTATTTTAAGTCTTATTTGTCTAACCTGGCTAACCTTTGCCATTCTCTACTAACCTCCGTGCAGGCCCGGATTTGTGGAAAGGCCATAAAGGCCGGCTCAGGGTGGCAGGATTTTAGGGGGCGGCATGAAGTCCAACCACAGCCGCATTAGTTTGGAAGCTCTAGGCTGATCATGAGATGCATTCCTTTTTCATATTTCCCATGTGCCAATTCCCAGTGCTCCTGACCTGATGATGAAAATTTGTGCTTCCTTCCCAGCACTGCTCCTTTCCCTGCTCAGCAGCCGGCGACGGTCTAGAGAACTGTCTGCAGAAGTCAGAGGGACTTAAGCGAAGGAGAATAGTACTGCATAAATTCATCTTTTTTATAAAAAGGGCACACTTTTTTTTAATGACAGTGTATAAGAGATATTTTTCTTTGCAACTATGGAACACTATAAAGAGGTTCTATTTTTTGCTTTTACATCCCCTTTAACTTACACTCAAAAATCATAGAAAAATTCAAAAAATTTCAAGAAGAAACCTAGCTTCTTCCATCCAAACACATGGTACACAGGATTTTTTTAACACACCTTTCTTTTTGACCAGCCTGATACTGCTAAAGTAGTCATAAGACCGGACACAAGCTCCCCCTGCAATTAGTTAAATGAGCATAGCAAATGTTTACAACACAAAAAACTACAGAGCAGCAAACAAGGTAGAATTGCGCCCTTTTTTTTTTTTTTTTAGCAATAAACAATGTTTTATGAGAAGACTTCTAAAGACATAGCAGAAAAAAAGGTGGAAAGGGATTCCTATTCTTTATCAAGGACAGAATTGCCTAACCCAGGTCCGGACTGAGAATTACAATAGGCCCTGGCATTTCAGGTACACAGAGGCCCAATTAGCCCACATAGAGGCCCAAACAGCCCACTAAATACTGACTTTCTATGGGACCTTCTATGGGCAATGCCAGAACCCACAGATTGCCAGTCAGGGCCTGGCCTAACCCCAAGATAAGAAGATGCAAGATGCCAAGAGGTGGAATATGGCAGTGATTCAAAAAGCAATGATACATGAAGTTCTGGAACAGCATTTGGCCATTTTAGCTGTTTTTTCTTAGCAAGCGCTAATCGTAATATTTACTCTGCAGTTTATAAAAATACAAACTGAATTTCAAACTGCATGAAAGCCTCTGGGAAAGGGACAGTCATACACGCTATGCCATTACATGTGATCGAATTGCAAGCATTGGGAGGCTTTGCAGTATTTGCCAAGAAGCTTGAGCAGCTGGTAGACAAAGGCACCATCATGCATATCTATTGCTTTGCATGGCAATTAGATGTTACTTTTGTGCAACCAGCAGGATGTGCATGAAGCCAGTTGGATACATTTGCTGATATTGGGTGGTTTACTAAATCAATTTGCTGGTAAAGAAATAGGTCTACAGGTTGTGAGTTTGGTAAATCATTTTGTTCAAATTTGTTCAAAACAGGCTTCTCTGCCTCCCTTTTCTACTCCACCGATTGTTAATTTTGTTTTCATGATGAAGTCGCTATTCTGTTTCAGGGTGAGCAATGGTTTGTCAGTCAGTTTGCAAATTAAGCAGATTTGGGTAGTAGGTCTGAGCAGGCAAAAATGCAGGTTTATTCGATTAACCAGCATAGGTCTCTGGAATATGTTTCCAAAGTAGATCGATTTTTGGCCTGCTGAGATACATGGAGCAAGGTAAAGCAGGGCTTCCATAGTCTAAGCCTCAAGTCTAAATTATTCTGATCTGTCATAGGCCATTATCTTAAAGAATTGTATATCAAGTACATATATAGGCTGCCCCCTAAACCCTGATCCATGGGGACGGAAGTTACACAGCCTAAACCAAAGCAAACTAATTTTACTTTCCAATGCTATGCTTTGCCATAATAATCCTACAGAAAAATAGTCTTAATTTAGAGTCTATAAATCTTTTACAAAACATCTCAAATAATTCCCAGCATGCTCGTCTTCATCCAAACACCAGCGAAACGATTGATCATCACACCAAAGCTAAATGCAAAAAATATCCCAGAGAACATTCAGTGAGATAAATGTTGCAGGTAATTTGCCTTTCCAAAGCTCTGCTGCCTGCCTTTCTGTTTGTGGAGAGGAGGGAAGCGAATACGACTAACTAAAGAACATTCCAGACTGCACAGCTTCATTAAGCAGGATCATTATCTACCACCATGCTGTGCACAATCTTTCAGCATGAGCTAGAAGTTGTTTTCAAGGCTACAATGTTTCAACGTTTATTGAGATCACCGCAATATGGATGCCACATATGCAGCAATTCAGATGTCTTCAATGCAGAGCATCTAAAATTCATTTAATATTAAACTAAATGCTCTTTCCAGTAACTGCCTATACAGAATTCTAAGAAGAGATGTATCACAGAAATATGGCACTTATGCACCTATGTAAATGTGCAGCAGTGAGGGAGAGGACACTCCTACTAATCTCGATTTTGATTGTTACGAATAAAATATATTGGATTATGTTGTGTACATAAATGCAGCAATTCCAATTCCACTGCCACATTCTATGTTCACAATCAACTGTATTTTTCTGTTTCTCAAAGACTATTTGAAATTTCTACCAAGTAGAGCAAGGGACCCAACTTTTTTTGCCCATGAGTCTCTGTCAATTTCTAAAGAGTTGAGGCGCAACACAAGCATGAAAAAAGTGACAAATAAGGCATGTGATTTGCCATTATTCAGTCTCTATGTGGACTGGCAGCCTTCAGGAAGCCCTGTTTGGCAATACACCTGGCTTTAATCCAACTAAAAGTTGCCTCCAAGTCAGGAAGTCAAAAATAAGCACCTACTTTGAGGCTACTGGGAACGACATCCATGGGGATGATGAGCAACATGTTGCCAATGAGCTATTGGTTGGGGATCACTGAAGTTAAGAGAACCAGAGAAGATGGGAATGGAAGAGATAAAGCAAGAACTAAAATGGAAGCAGTAAGGCACTCCTACTGTTGACCATAATCATCCAACCATAAAGATCCACTTGGCTGTTGATGATGCCAAGAAAGAGGATATTTTACTTAATTTTCAATTCAGATGATGTATTAGATCTTGCTGATCTGATTGTTGCCTTATCATAAGGGCATATGCAGAACCTTTGGGAGTGGACCTCATCAATGGCCTCATGCAGCCCTAGGCAAAAAAGATATTGAACCTAATACACACTGTAAAGTAGAGAGCAGAGAACTTCTAGCAAAAAATCCTATCTATAGTTAACAAATAAACAGACATTTACAAATCTGTGTATTTAATTCATAGGTGTCAGTGCAGGCAATTTTCTTTAAATCCTATGGAGAGGCCATTTTGAAGGATTGAAGCCTGACCACAAAGCTAGAAATTGTATAGGTGGTGTCAATATTACTATATTATGTTGAAAACACAATTTTAGCACCAATCTAGTAATTGTGGATAGAAGTTATAAAATCTAGTGAGTCACACCTGACTGAACTAGACATTTGACATCTTCAGTCTCTATAGATATGAGAGACTACACATCTACTACCAACACTGGGAGCAGCAGTCCCATTGACTGCAGAGGGTCCAGAAGTGTAGTGGCCCTCCTTTGGATTTCTGATAGAAACCTTTTCACAAACATTTATTTTGAGACCCTGAAACATTTTTGCTGTGGGGCCTTTCATCTTCTTGTAATGCCCGTGCTCAGGCCCGGACTGGCAATCTCTGGGTTCTGGCAAATGCCAGAGGGGCTGCTATAAGGTCCCATAGAGAGTCAGTATTTAGTGGGCTGGTGGGGGCTGTTTGGGCCTCTATGTGGGCTGTTTGGGCCTCTGTGTTCCTGAAATGCCAGGGCCTATTTTAATTCTCAGTCCGGACTTTGGGCCTCTGTGTTCCTGAAATGCCAGGGCCTATTTTAATTCTCAGTCCGGACCTGCCCGTGCTCACTGCACTGTACTTAACTGTGAAGGGCTGGTGATCCCAATATCAGGGTCACTTTATAAACTTGCAAATTTAGATGTTGAGCAAACTTGGGATTTGTCAAAGCAAACTCGTAGATACTCTCCCACTGAAATACTGTGTACTCCCCCTCTGTCCCCACTAATGACAATATAGTGGCTTCCAAGCACTGCGTGTAGTATACTGCCATTTCCAGTATAGTTTTTTAACAAAAGAATTAAGGAATTGCAATTTTTACACTAATAGTGTGAAATATAGATTATTATTCTAGGGTACCATTTCTACACTGGCACCATCAAAAACTAAGCAGCCACTTAATTTGTTTTGCTTCAATTCCCTGGAGCTTGCCATGCATATTTCTTTCCCGGATCTCAAAATACAAAGAAATACAGTATGGCTGAATTATTTATTCACAATCATTAATGTTTCTGACAGCCACATTTCTTGAAGGATTAGGCCTATAAGCTTCTAGGCTCACTCTAGAGAACATAATTTCTTTCATTATGCTACAAACGTTCCTTTTGTCTATGTAAATTATCAGGCACAGGAGATGTGGCTGATATAAAAGCTTTTGTGTTTGCTATATGTGGAGAATTACCAAGCATCTTCACTACTGGCTACTATTTTGTTCTTTTGGGTGACTATATATTGATATATATTTTTTTTTAACGAACAATAATTCTGTATGTGGGTAATACTCAACAACAGCAGAGATTCTTCTCTTGTGTAGCTTTGTGCATTTGCAATTCTGGTGAGGATAGTGGGCTTGTATGCATTTTTGTTTTATTCTTCCCAGCAGTGACATGCTACACAGAAACACCTGCTTAACCTGAATGTTTGTGGTCCATCACTAGCATAATTAGGCCTGGCAGAAAACAGCTACTAAATCAGTTAAACATATTATATGTTCTCTGTACGCCAACCTCAGCTGATATACAGATACCCATAGATAGCCTTGACTCAAATTTTCTTAGCGCCATAACATAGCGGTTGTATATTACACTGGGGAATAACTCGCATTATAAAAAAAAATGCATCTTTAACAGAATTCTAATAAAGTGGATCTTGCTGTTAAAGCAAACCAGTAAATGAGTAAAAAAAAAAAATTCTTTGGGTTCTAATGAGTTATTGAAAAATGGAAGCTCAAATATAACCTGGCTTAGATCCATTAAGTAAAACTAGATAAAAATAGAAGGTTCTCTTTTCTTTCTGATCTAGTATAAGAGTATTTCTGGGCAGCCCCAGAGTTCTCACCAAATACATATGCAGCAGCACAGAGCCAACAGCCAGATTTTTTATATTGTATTTCAAATAATCATCATTTATGCTTGAATAGAATAAATAAAATGAAGCCTCAGGGTAGGACTCCACGAGCATTTTTGTTGTGATCAGACGTGCTGCGACAAAACGCATGTGACAAAAATAAGGTAAGTAATAGAATTGTCGCATGGTGTCGCAGCGTTAATCCGACGCAACTTGACTGTTCGATGCAGAAGCTGCGTCTGCGACACCATGCGACAATTCTATTACTTACCTTATTTTTGTCTCAGCACATCGGATCGCGACAAAAAACGCTCTATGAGTCCTACCCTTAAGGGCAGTCTTTCAAGTCAAATATTTAATCCATTTTTTAAAACAAAGATTAATGTGCTCCATTTCCAGCTTTCTCCCACAGTCACTTTTCCTAGATGGTGAGATGCAGCATATATATTTATGCTATTCTGATTCCAATGCCTATGGAAAGTCCATATCTCTGCTGTTTTCTGTATTTCCCTTTACGTTATTCAGCTTAGATAGGACCAAGGCAATTTTCTTCCACTGGCCCCCTATCCTAAGTCCCTGTCCAACAGTGTTGGAAGCAACAGACTCTGTGTGATTCTTTGTTTATGCCTGAGGTATGGCAATGACTTGAGAGAGGGGACACCCAAAAATTGCTAGTTTCAGAGAAGGCATTGCATCAAGGAGTTTTGTAGGGTTCAAATACTATGGCACTGGGTTGCTGCAACACTGCAAATTTCCGTATTTTGACACCGAAATTCGCTCAGTGTGTCTGCACCTGGGATGGCGCAATGGCTCAACAAGAAGCTTTTTGGAGCATAGGGATGGATTCTCGACCTGCGTTTTATCCACAGATAAATCCACAGAATCTGTTATGTGTGACACTAGCCTTGGGAAGATTCACCAATATTCTGAAATGTGGCTTTTGCTGTGTGACAAATACTGTAGGTTATAAATTATAAATGAATCTTAAAGCTGTTAAATCCCAAAATCTCAGTCATATTGTAGCACACCTCCAAACATTTTGAAAACAGAAAGAGGGACAAAAAGATTTCCCGTGCGGAGCTTTGAACACATTTCTATGGTTTTTACTGTATATGTTATTACAGTTTTGCTAATGACTGTAAATTGCCCTTTAAACCATGAGTCTTCGTTCTTATCTAAAGCTGTTACAAAAGTATCTTAAGTATGTATTCTGGGCTCTCTGTCAAAAGCCAATTAAGTTAGGAAATTTGTATCTTTTTCTGGCTGTTCAGTGCAGCAGATCAAAGAGAAACTCAGAAGATTTCAGTATAAATCAGGGACTGCGGGTTGAGCTGTCAAAAGTGGGACTATTCCGCTCAAAACAGCGTAGTTGGGAGGTATGTTGTAGGGAACTGGGGTAACTTTTTTTAGCATAAGGAGAAATACTGTAAAGCACTGTGGAATACAGGTATGGGAATGTTATCCAGAATGCTTAAGCGATCTGCGGTTTTCTGGATAAGGTGTCTTTCTGTAATTTGGATCTTCATATCTCAAGTCTACTAAAAATATAATTTATATATTAAACCCAATAGGAATGTTTTGCTTTTAGTAAGGATTAATTACATCTTATAGGAGATCAAGATCAAGGTACTGTTCGAGCACCCTGTTCAACAATTCTCTCTGTGTATCAATAGGATTATTGCTTTTAAACAGATGACAAGTAAATGTCTCCTTGGTTGGTTGCTATAGGTGATTAATAAGGTTGTGTTTACGATATAAACACTAGAGGGCCAATGTCTACCGTGACAAGTTTTGGGGTGTTGCCTTTGGTTCCTATATGGAAAATTAAAAATGTGCAGATATAAAAAATCCTCCCCCATGCTCCCCCAACAGAGACGTGGAGGGGGAAGCAGAAGTGGAGGCGGATGGGGAGAGAAACGCGGATGCGGAGGTGGAAGCAGAAGCTGAGGGAGAAGGGGAGGGAGACGCGGAGGGGGAAGGAGACGCCGAGTGGGAAGCAGAAGGGGAGGGGGATGCGGACGGGGAGGGAGAGATGAGCAGAGAAGGCCTAGGGGCACCCCGTTTGTAAATCCGGGTCTGCATACATACACCCAATTTCAACACCTAACATTAGTAAATAAATAAATCCAAGTGAATAATAAAGTAATAAGTAAATAATAAATCAAATCTATTTCTTTTGCCTCAGTCAATACGCTTTCTTTCATTGGAAAATCGCAAGCTCTCCAAGCAGAAGTGTAAGAATTGTTAACAAGGCTTTTCGATAAAGAGTAAATGTTCCTGTTTTGCCTTGGGGGACATTGGTTCTGGTTCTGAGTGTATATCTAGAATCACTGCCAAAAAGCAAGATTAGGCTTCTGCTGCCTGCCAGAAAGTAAATAGAAATAGCCACAAGTATCAGGAAATGGATTGCCCACGCAAGCATTAAAAGCACTAATGGTGTCAATAACTTTCCATCAGTAAAGTGTAAAATGTATAGTATTTTTTTCCAAGGACTATATTGCTTTACACTAGCGGTGTCCAACTGGTGGCCCACAAGCCTTATGTGCCCCTCCCCACATGAAAGTCTGATTGCTGTAACTGCTTGCCATGTATAAGCTTTAAAAGTTATCAGTACTATGATTTACTGGCCCCTGCATTGTTCACACCTCAAATTCAGACAGTAAGATCCTGTAAGGCCCCAGATGTGTGCTGGGGGGGGGGGGGGTGCTATCCACAGGGGAGGATAAGGCATACGGATTTAAGGGTATGTCTTAATATAACTTGAACATGTTTCACATATGAGTGATAAGTGATATCCCTGCAGTGATGAGCACCAACCATTTGGGTTTTTTGGTGTGCTACCACCATTAATGTGAACATGGTCTTAAAGGTTGTTGGAATACCATGGGTGTGGTTTAAAGTGGGTGTGGTTTAAAAACAGGGAGTGGTCAGCACTGGTTTCCATTATCGGCCCTCCACCATGTAGGCCAGAAAAATTCACAGTTGGACAGCATTGCTTAATAGGTAGGACTCCATGGGCGATTTCCACACGATCTGACACACTGCGCAAAAACACAGGCGTCACATCGGATGCGACAGAAATAAGGAAAGAGATGGAAATGTCGGATGAAGTTGCAGCGTTAATCCGACGCGACACGACTGTCTGATGCAGACGCAGTTTGCAGCATCTGCATCCGACAGTCATGTCGCGTCAGAACAACGCTGCGACACCATCCTTTAACAAAACAAATTAAGCTCCCTTCCAACCTCCAATTTTTTATAAGGCATCTAATTATAAATTATACCTTTTAGGGAGTATCTCAGTCCCACTGTGAAAACTCCATGTCATTATTCATATAAACTACGGATAGCCTCCGCAAGACCATAAACGTGCTCACCCTTTAAACACAATGACCTGGGTGTATATACCCCAGGTCACACGCTGCTGGGCACACGACACTTTACATTTGATACATTTGATACTTTACATTTGATAAAGAAGACGAGTGGCCCGTGTGCATCGCCCCGAACCCGCAGCTGTGGGCGATATGCGTTCCAAACCAAAAATTGCTGGCAAGCACTCCAAGGTACACTCGTGGGGTAAAATCATCAAAGTTTATTTCAGCAGATTAAAAGAAGCATTGCAGTCCTGACGCATTTCATATAAAAGATACATAGTCATAGGCACAATACACATTGTGTCAAACAGCTATTTGAATCTAAGAACTGGAAATGACTTCAACGTCCACTGTGTTCATTAAAAACATCCGTTCACCATCCCGTTTCCTTAATCGGCTGGAACATCTTATAACAATGTATCTATAAATGATCGCTTAGGCACAAACCATTTATATTTGATATTTTAAATATTAGTATTACAAAAGTATATTACCACATCATTTACAAATCTATATATATATATATATATATATATATGTATATTTAACATACAAAAAATCTGAGTGTCACTATTTTTTCTTTCTTTTCGAGAGTCATAATTTCAAATAGGGATGCACCGAATCCAGGATTCGGTTCGGGATTCGGCCTTTTTCAGCAGGATTTGGATTCGGCCGAATCCTTCTACCCAGCCGAACCGAATCCAAATCCTAATTTGCATATGCAAATCAGGGGTGGGGAGGGAAATCGCGTGACTTTTGTCACAAAACAAGGAAGTAAAAAATGTTTTCCCCTTCCCACCCCTAATTAGCATATGCAAATTAGGGTTCGGATTCGGTTCGGTATTGGGCCGAATCTTTCCCAAAGGATTCGGGGGTTCGGCCGAATCCAAAATAGCGGATTCGGTGCATCCCTAATTTTGAAGCATTTCACTAGCGATCAAGTACAATTGACTTTACCCTATATGTAGAGGACTGGTTCAAAGAGGGATAGGACCATTTAATTAAAATGCAATCAAACAGATCTTATTTTATTTTATTTCATAGGGCTTTTAGTGCAATGTCTCATAGATATAAGTACATCTGTATAAACCTTTAGTTACAAAAGCGCAATATACATGTATTGTTTTTAACTCTAAACAAACTGAAAGTTGTCAGCCCTAAACACAGCAGGCTATACCAAACTTCAAGTTAAGCCCTGCTGGCTGTCGCGTTCCTAATGTAAATATCCAGAACGCCTCGCTATGGAAGAGCTTAGCTGTCAAATCACTGCCAAAGGATTCAATTTTCTCAATCCCTTGTATCTTTAAATTGCCTAATGTCACCTCCATTACACTCCAGAAAGTGTCTCGACACCACAGTGACCTCGCTGCCTGAATTGATTTGACTAATGTGCTCCCTCATTCGGCACTTCAAATTACGTGTGATGCAACCCACATATTGCTTGGCACATTTTAAACAGGTGAGTAAGTACACCCCAAACCTGGTATTGCAGTTAATATAATTCTTTATATCAAAACTCTTTCCTGTGCTGCTACTCACAAAAGAGGTTGAAACACAAATCCTCTCACAGGTGACACACCTATAGGTACCCTTGTTGTGTAGCCAAGTTCTGCCTGTTCCCTCAGTTTGAATTACACTGGGAGCCAACATGTTCCCCAAAGTGCTCATCGTGTTATGAACATCTGCTGAAATTAACTTTGATGATTTTACCCCACAAGTGGACCTTGGAGGGCTTGCCAGCAATTTTTTGCTGCGACAACATCCGACAAAGCTATTACTTGCCTTATTTCTGTCACATCTGACCTGACACCTGCGTTTTTGCGCAGCGAGTCGGATCACACAGTAATGTCTCATGGAGTCCTACCCTTACACAATGATGCATTGTTTTTATTCTGAAAAGAATATCCCATTAGACAAGGTCCTCATCTTACAGATGCCTAGCTTATGCAAGAGAATTTATAAACAAAAACTTCTAAAAGTATATTTTTATTTATATATCAGGCAATAAAAACTTTAATACTTTAATGCATTTTACACAACCTTCTTCTACTACACAGAAGCAGCTTGTGCTTTAGATATTTATGTGCATGCAGTATTAAAGTACAGTGTTATTAAATAGCACAATACAAGTAAACTAGATCGATGCTATTAATCTATCAGGCTTAAAGCAAATGCAGTACATGGTGAAATAGAGAGAAGAGAAAAAAAAGAAAGTGAAAGATAAGCTAAGTGCCTGTACAAGAGCAAGAAAGCCTTCAATTTCATTGTAAGTGCATCTTCTATAGGAGTTACAAAATCCTTCACCATTGAGATAGTTTTTTTTTTTTTGGGCCTTAACGTCAATTAAAGAATGTTCTTAAAAGATGTTGAGTGCCCAAGCATTCCAAAGGTGAGTAATCTCCCAGTGGAGAGGTCTCTTGGAGTGGACACAGCAAATAGCAATAATTTCTCAGTGTAAATGAAGTGGTCATCTCACGCAAACAGAAAGAAGTAGATAGAAAGATAAAAAAGAGACCTGAGATGACCCGAAGAAGAAAAGCAATTGGGAATTTTCTGGGAGACGCCAATATTAAAGATGATGTGTAAAACCTACAAACAAATATCCCCACATGGTCCTTTTGTATTTCAATAAAACATATGGACATATTCAGAGAGACGTACTTTTTTGCATTTTTGTCTTTACTTCGTTGCCGTACAGCTTTGTCTGCCATGTTTATGCAAAATATGATTAACAGAGGTAGAAACAGCAGTTAAATGATCGTGAACAATAAGGCCAAAATAGTTTTCAACACAGAACCTTGTAGACATTTGAAATTCATATTTTTTAAATCTGTACCTATGCGAATAAGTGCAGGTTTATGTAGATTTGCAAAAAAATTTTAAGGTTTCCTTTACTCATGTAAATGATATCAGGACATGACAATACACAGAACAGTAGGATGATCAAGATGTGAAGAATTACTGGATAGTCAGCCATAGATTTGCCGGGTGTTATGCTTGCTAAAATCCAGCAATTAATCCAATTTTACACTTTATTGGAAAAAAAGGTCACAAATAGAAAATAGGAAGTACCTGTAACTGAAAAAACTGAAACCAACCGAACTGAAAAAAAAAAGTGTTGGAAGGTGAACAATCCTTTTAATAACATTGGCATCAAGTATTTTGATCAGTAAAATACCAGTCCAGTGGCAATCCTAAATGTAAAGGGCCTTGAAAATGTAGTTTGCAAAAAATTTCAAAAAGTTTTCTGAACTAAACCATGCAGAACAATTACATTAAATGTACTTTCATTTTTTTTTTTTAAATTACCCCAAACCGCTTCAGTACTTGATAATGAAAAAAAAATGAATTCCCGACTCTGCCCCTTTAATAGATGGCAATGGCTGTGATTACTGAAAAGCATCTGCCGCTATTATTAAGTAATGATCCAAACATGGGAATTATTAAATTAATGGGAGGCACTTAGCAAAATGCATTTAAATGGGAACTATTGTAAAAATGAACATTTTTATACAAGCTTTTTGTCATGGGAATAAAATATGGAATTAAACTTGTGTCTCATTTCTTCTGTTACTCTTGACTATGCTCCTTCTCAGCAATCTGTCTTTTCATGGAGACTTTGTGTTGGAGTGGGTTATTTTAAAAGAGCACACAGCATCAATGTCCTTCAACTAATTGTTAATTAAAATCTAACTCCTGTATGCAGAGAGAGCGAGAGAGAGAGACTGCGGAGAGGGGACTACTGAATAGTAATTAGATAATTTTATGAACACTACTAGTTCCTATTTAAGCCATTTGACAGAAGGTACCGTAGAAGATTCAGCAAATGGCACAGACTATTGTATGTCTATTCAAATAAAGCTCAGTGGTAATTTTTATTCTAGGTTATACTTACACAGAAAACCATTTATATACAAACTCAAAAAAGCATCATGTAAAAGAAAGGACCATTGTGTTACACGAAAATAATGCCAGTATGAATGATAGCAAGGGAGAAATGAAAGTGCATGCAGAAGTGTCAGTCAGTTATTATGTAGAAATGCTGACACATACAAGCGCCAACCATACATCTGTCACTGGAAGCTTTCAGAAATATTAAAAACAATGTTCTTTATTAAGGGCCATGGACCATTTTTTGCCATTCTGAACCTTGGCAGGCTAAACACCATTCCTCACCTTTCACTTTCATGATCTGCCATAGGCAGACATTTTCCTTTACTTTTAATAGGAAGAGGTGTGAGAAAAAGGGCAGTTACTGCGTTGGGCCTAATACTAGATCCCTATATGCGTTATTGTACAAAATGCTTTAGCAATCACCAGCAACTCTGCAAGCTCAAGGCATCTATAACAGCATGTAAAGTGATACTAATCCATGCACCAACACCACCCACACCTCCCCCTATACTTTGACCCCTTTCTAGGTATATGAAGACGAAATGTTGGCGATTTATTTGGCCACATGCCAATGCAGACTACTGTATGTTGGCCAAACCATGATACCTGTATATAAAAAAAAAAATTCCCCTCCTTTCTTGTGTTATATATTTACAAGAATCTTGTACTTTTGCTTGACTTTACCTACAGTATGTGAATCACAACATTGTCGCAGGTTCATAGTGGCAAAATATTTTAACTGAACAGGTTAATACCTAAAATTATTCTTAGTTCAGTCTGTATAAATGGGGTGTGATCTGTAGGAAGAAGTGGCTCTCTTTTGCTACGAAAACAAGTTAGACCTGAGCCTCTCTCTCTGCCCCTTTGCACGCTTTTAATGCTGGATTAATAAAAGATGGATTTTAAAATGGCAGACAATAAACTCCTCTGGAAATGAATAACTCTCACATTCTCTGCTGCCAAACAAGTAATGGCTACAGCATGGAAATCACCCATCCTTGCCTTTCAACTAATCAAAGCAAAACTGAATAATGTCCTTATATTAGAGAGTTTTGGCAATGGTACAAAAAAAACATATAGACTCCCTGGTTAACCTATAGAAGCCTAACATTTTGACGACTCTGCCTTAACAATTGCCCTGGGCCTTGTGTCAAAATATGGATAAGTATAAGCAAATGATTTCTACCCCCCAAAAAAATATTCTTATTGTCAGCAGTGAGATAGAAGCGGTGCCAAGCAAACCAGCCAGTCTGCAGCTGGAGGGAGATATATAATAAGTCAGCTTTGAACTAGGATCAGTTCTGAAGAGAGGCTGAGCTGGTGTCCCCTGATAAGGTCTGGCAGAATCTAATTACAACAATAGAATGTCATGTATGCACTGAAATCGGTTACATCTCCAAGTCTGTCTTCAGTCTTTTCCTAGAACCAGAGAATTAAATTTAACCAGAAATAGCTTGTTAATGTTATTTTTGTCCCATAAACCTGATCTCAGAATTTTTACGTGTGCTTTAATTTTTACTATTTACTTATCATTGCCAGTCATTGTTTAAACCAGCTGCTTCCCATCCTCCTGCTTTGCTAGACACGTGTTTTATGTTTGGAGGAGCAATTTAGAGCGCAAACTCCATATTTTTTCTATGTTTCTCCCCAAAATTCCAGTACCAACTACTATTTTGGAGGTGCAAGGAGTGCATTTGGACGCAAGTACCTTTGATGAAAGTAGTTTTTACTAATTAACTGACAGCACAGGATTTGCAGGGACCACAACTGCATTTGCGGACTACATGAGACTTCATGCCACTAATACTAAACCACTAATCTCATACAGGTCTATCATCCAGAAGGCAATATTCCATTCATGCCAAAAATACAAATATCAATGCATCAAATTCTGCCCTTATGTTATTTACTATTTTTTCTACAATTTCCTTCTGACTCCTTTAGAGTGAATATTTACTTAAGTGAGAATTTTCATTTCCATCTCGATTTGAGGTATTGACGTTGTGACGTCAGATACTGTAATTACCACATTAGCATGTAAGTGCGCATTCTAAATTCACCATTCAATTGTAATGGTAATAACGATGATGAAGTAACAATATAAAGCAGTGACTTATGTTGTATATTAACATGCTAAATATGATGCTGTATCATTAATTGTCATACTTGTGTCGCAGCCAATGTTATGGCAATTGTTTGGTCAAATTTAACATTTCGAAAAGTAATAGTAAACCTTCCTTCACTCAGATATGTATCTTCTACTGTACCTTTCACAGTCGATATACTAAGGAAAGTTCTTTCTTCTTCTGACCTTTCTTTTCCTCTACATTATCACAAATACCTTTAGATCAGTGTGGTTTCCCATTCTTCTTTGTTGAATACTATTCACTTCCTACGTGATCATCTTGCTCCTATCCCCTTGTCCCCCTCTTCTGCTTTCCTCTTCTACTCCTGTTATTGGAATCATCTGCATTCCTCTCTCTTAGCAAACTTAACCAGACCTTTGCCATCCCATTTTTTAAAGGTAATTTAACAACAACAAACATAAAACAGACAAAATACAATATAGTGTCTTGTAGTATGGTATTGGATTGATGTCAGGTCAAGCGCAGACTTGTACAGGTAGGAGAATACTATCACTGAAAGTTGCAAGTGTCAACATACATGTAGCTGTAGTTAGAAGTGTAAAGCACATCAGGTTTAAAAGGATAGGTTACATGTCCAGAGAGTCCTGATAACATCAGTGCCCCCAGATCTCGGCCCCCCTTATTTCATGGGTTAATTTAATAGTTGGAAGAGCTCCATCCACTAGCTCCAGAAGGTTAGGGAGGGGTTCTCCCATCTAGTGCATAATTAATGCTTTTTTAGCATAGAACATTTGCGTGCCTAGCCGTATTCTAAGCGTTGGTGGGTAGTTCTTCATCTATTACCCCTAGCAAACAGACTGCTGGGTCTGGGCATGCCCAGTTTCTTTGCTAGGGTAATTTTTTTAGACCAGAATTCTTGTATGGGGTGACAAAACCAAGCCATAAGGATAAAGTTTGCCCGAGGAGATTTGCATTGTGGGCACAGGTCACCCTGTCTGTCAGGGAGCCGGGAGCTCCCCCCAGGGAGGTAGTCAGAATCAAGGAGTAAGCTGTCTTGAGGGATCAAGGTCATGGTGTCCAAAGGGTTAGGCAAATGGATAATCAGAGTTCAGGCAAAAAAGGTCAAAACCAAAGCAGGAAACAGGCTGGAAGCTGGAAACAGACAATAACAGGAACCCAGGATTCTCAGACAGCAAACCCTATTTTTGGGCGCTATTCTGGCGTCCTGGAAGCACTTTTATATTTAAATTTGGCGCCAAAATTGGCATCATTTGCATCCTTACCCCGGCGTGTTTGCGCATGCGTCAGCGTTGCGGCGCTGGCCCCGCCATTTTGGATTCTTCGCCGCCAGGAGCAGACGCGCCTCTTCATGCTCCCGGCGGCCTTGACACCGCCTCCTTTTTCAACTTTAGGGGGGTTATGTACCCTATTTTCTTTTTACAAATTCCACAATACTCTTACTTGATCTTACTCTTTCCTATTCTAAATTTGATTCTCCCCACTCTCTTCCACAGCCTATTCATGTCCAATGCAGTTAGATGGAACATAAACACACATATTTAGTAGTGTATTGAGCAAAAGCCTTTTACACTGTTATCCTCAACCATCTTTTCCTCAAGTCACTGTTATCCTCAACCATCTTTTCCTCCTCAAGCCAAATACTGTTCTCCCTTGTATTCCCTTCTTTGATGTATTCATTTTATTTCCTTCTTCCATGTTTCTGCCTCCTCTTATCTGTCTAACCTTCCCTTTCCCCACTCACCCTTTCTATATTACTCTTCGCACTTTGTTCTCTTCATTTCTAAATACCTCTTTCTCTTCTGCTCTCATTCTAATCAATAAATTTAATTTCCTCCAGCACTAGCAATGCCCCTGAGACAGGACACTCAGCTGTCACTATTAGAATGTCTGGTATTCCTTCACTGCACCTTAATTCACATCCCCAAAGGTATTATATGAGCCAGAGGCCCTCTACATTAGCTCCTTGCACAGTAAAATGTCATAGTCATCTAGGAAAAATGCACTTGACCAAACAACATCACAGGCCCCAGGTGATTTAAAGAAAATCGGTGACAAACACTCTTTTGCCTGCATGGCACTTTTTTATTTTGCTTGTTTGCTGAGCAGTAAAAACAGGGTAATTCAGTGTTTGTAAGACAAATATCAGTCCAAATACTGGTATTCTACTCCCTAAGGTTAAACGCTTCAAAATAATGAAGCAAAGAGTCAGAGAGAAGGATTATGTTTTGTTGAATGAGTACAGTGTTGCCTCTATTTGTACAGGTATAGGACCTGTTATCCAGAATACTGGGGACCTGGGGAATTCTAGATTAGGGATCTTTCCATCATTTGGATTTTCATACATTAAGTCTATTAGAAAAGCATATAAACATTAAATAAACCCAATAGGGTGGTTTTGCTTCCAATAAGGATTAATAAGGATAAGTACAAGGTTCTGTTTTATTATCACAGAGAAAAGGGATTTGGAGTAATTTGGAGCCTTCTGGATAACGGGTTTCTGGATGCCGTATCCCATACTTGTACACTCAAAAATATAAAAGCATAAAATCAAACAGAATTTCAGCTTTGCTGAATATTTACTGCAATCTATAGTAATTTACAATTTGATCTAGTAAAAGGGGAACTATGCTAAAAATGAAAATTAACATAAGCCTCATCTCACGGAAATAAACTTAAATACAGTATAGTCAATTTTATATAACCTACCAATGCTGAAATAATCAAGTTACTCTTCCAGCAATCTGTCTAGTACATCTTTTGGGGGGTGCTCTGTTTGCCTACAAGATGTATTAACATGCTCATCACATGTCTCTCTACATGCAGGATATGTGCTACAGTCAGTTATTTGGCAAGTTTTTGTTTGGGAGTCCCCCTAAAAGATGTATGAGACTTAAAGGTCAATCAAAATCTGACTCCATCATGAAGAGAGAATAAAGAGAGACAGATTGCCGAGAGGGGGATAGCGAAGATTAATTTAATTATTTCAGAAATTATACAAAATTGAATATAATTATATATACGGATTATATTCTGAAAGTTTCATATAATTACTCATGAAGCTTATATATTTTAATTTTTGCAATTCTTTATTAGCAATAGAAATCAGTTTATTCATGTGTGTTAAGATGTGTTTATAACTGTATCAGTTGGTGTAGCACCCCATGTTATTGTGAGAATTATAGTACAGTGAAAAGCTATGTCTGCCATTCCCCTATAGGTCCATAACTTCCTTGTCTTTGTTGACTTACATACTGTATATCTAATGAAAGCTACCGGTTCCAAGTACTCAAAAAGCATATACAGACTCCACTAGTCAACATTCACACATACTACATTGATGTAGTAGAGCATTTCAGCCAGGCAAGCTAAATACTCGCTCTTACCTATACTGTAAGCCGACTAGGTGGGTCTGAGACCCATTCTGACGATCATAGTTATAGACCACCAACCTCTTACCTTTAGTCTTTCCGTCTCCCTTTTTCTTTCCCTTATTTTAATGTTTTTCCAGGATTCCTTTTTTTTTTTTTTTTAAACTTACTTAGTAAAAGTTACGTTTTAAAGATTGTTCACTGAGTGATCGGATTGTGGGATGGGGAGGTGCAGATCTATGGGTCAGTTCTTTCCTTTCTCATACATGTGACGAATATATCAGACCCTGCAAACCATCCACTGTCTCTCCAATTGATGGTTTTCCCTACTCTATACTATTATATTATACTATTATTTCAATGAAAACTTTTTTTTAATTTGCACACAGGCTACAAGAACAAATTGTATATACAATCCAGTTCAGGCCCATATGTCTGGATTACTAAAGCATTTGTGTTTCCCTAACTTGCGCACTTCTGCATGATTTTATTTTCTTTGTTTTATAACTTTAAATACATTTGCAAATTTACATAGAGATCTGCAGGAGAGTAAAGCACTCCATTAGTGTCAGATGAAATATGGAAAGCATTTCACAGAACAGAGAAACTGACTGCAAATTGGGAGGGGTGGTAGTTAAGGATAATGCACTTATTTGTGCATGAAGCACTGAGCAACAGGCACATGTACAGAATATACAAGTCTTCTCTATTCCTCTCTGACAAGCCAAGGTGGTCTTTAGTGGAAGAGGAGTCCTTTAGGGGCACTATATTCATATTAAACCGGACTGTAAAACCCATGCATACCTCCCAGTTACTCAATTTTGACAGCTAAGTCTACAGTGCCAGTCTCTTACTGAAATGTCAAGAGTTTCTCTTTGATCTCCTGCACTGATGCCAGAAAAAGATACAAAGTTTGTAAAACTTAATTAAAAAAAGAGGCTTTTTGGCAGAGAGCCCAGAAAACTCAGCACTTGCACTTAAATAAATTTGTATGCAGGTCTCTTGGGAGAACCGAGACTTCAAGCTTAAAGGGCAATTCACCTTCATTAGCACAACTGTAATAACACATAAAATGTGACTGTAAAACCCCCAGAAATGTGTTCAGACTTTCCATAAACTGCCAAATTTTGTAAAATGGACATGGTACATGGACATGTGTGGCCACAAAATGGGTGTGGTCTAATTTTTTGCCATGCTATGCTTAGCATAACCTTTTCTCCCTCTTTCCAATTGTTAAATGTTTGGAGGTATGTCCATGACTGTTAAGTAATTGGATTTTTACAACTAAAGGACCATAGGTTAGACAACAGTCATTATTGTCACAATATTTCACTACTATACCAATTATAACACAGCCATTTCTCAATTCGAATTCTACCATAAGCACCATCTCTCCCTACTATACCTGCTATCCTACAACCACACTCACTTCCCAGAGACTATTATCCCACTACTATAGGCACCATCTCTCCCTACTATACCTGCTTTCCTACAACCACAGTCCCTACCCTGAGGCTATTATTCCACTGTTACTATAGGCACAATCTCTCCCTACTATACCTGCTATCCCACAGCCACACTCCCTTCCTATAGACTATTATCCCACTGTTACTATAGGCACCGTCTCTTCCTACTCTACCTGCTATCCCACAGCCACACTCCCTTCCCAGAGACTATTATCCCACTGTTACAATAGGCACCATCTCTTCCTAGAAAAATAAGAAAAAAATATACATATATTCCAATTTGAAACAATATATATGTTGTCTTGTAGAACAGCGCCTAAAGCAAACGGAGAGAGCAAAAAAACAGGGGCATAATATGGTGTAGTATTTTCAATTAATTAGAACACCCTGTGATGAAAAAGTGTGAAAAATTTTTTAAAAAGTGAAAAAATAGGAGATGAAAATAAGAAAAAATAAAAATAAAGAGTGGTCCAGGTAAATAGGTAAAAATCAGAAAGGGATTAAAATAAATTGTTTTCCCTTTAAAAAGATCTTCCTTTTCCACAATGTGTAGAAGCAAAAAAATAGTGCCTTTTAAATCCTTCACCGAAATTCAGTAAAATTGCCTACTTACAAGACAGTGGCAGTTTTATCGCATGTAGTTTTGGTTTCTTGTGTTCTTCCCTCCTATCAGTCACCATTGGGCTCCCAAGTAAAAATATAGAGGGTACATAGTGCAATGACGTTTTATTAAAAAGAATTTAAAAACAATAAAAAGATTTACACTCACATTTGTTTGCAAGATTTTGTCACATATAAGCAAGTCCTTTTTTGGAGATGTCACCAGTTGTAAAGCGAAGGAGGATGTGTGCCGGCGTCTCTCTCCCTCGTGGTGTCTGCTCCGTGTCTTGCTGTGACTTCACTTCCGCCTGACGCGTTTCACCGACGCGTTTTCCTCAGAGGCAAGCCGATTGGTCGGTGAAACGCGTCAGGCGGACGCCGGCACACATCCTCCTTCGCTTTACAACTGGTGACATCTCCAAAAAAGGACTTGCTTATATGTGACAAAATCTTGCAAACAAATGTGAGTGTAAATCTTTTTATTGTTTTTAAATTCTTTTTAATAAAACGTCATTGCACTATGTACCCTCTATATTTTTACTTGGGAGCCCAATGGTGACTGATAGGAGGGAAGAACACAAGAAACCAAAACTACATGCGATAAAACTGCCACTGTCTTGTAAGTAGGCAATTTTACTGAATTTCGGTGAAGGATTTAAAAGGCACTATTTTTTTGCTTCTACACATTGTGGAAAAGGAAGATCTTTTTAAAGGGAAAACAATTTATTTTAATCCCTTTCTGATTTTTACCTATTTACCTGGACCACTCTTTATTTTTATTTTTTCTTATTTTCATCTCCTATTTTTTCACTTTTTAAAAATTTTTTCACACTTTTTCATCACAGGGTGTTCTAATTAATTGAAAATACTACACCATATTATGCCCCTGTTTTTTTGCTCTCTCCGTTTGCTTTAGGCGCTGTTCTACAAGACAACATATATATTGTTTCAAATTGGAATATATGTATATTTTTTTCTTATTTTTCCTGGAATTTTTTCACGCAGTTGAGAGACTGAAAGGGAACGGCAGGAGGGGGTTACTCTAAAGGATTAACTTTTTTCTTTTTTATTGTATACCATCTCTTCCTACTCTACCTGCTATCCCACAGCCACACTCCCTTCCCAGAGACTATTATCCCCACTACTATAGGCACCGGCTTTCCCTACTATATCAGTTATCCCACAGACACAGTCACTTCCGAGTCCCTAGTTGCTAGGGTAAATTGGACCCTAGTAACCAGCTGATGAAATTCAAAATGGAGAGCTACTGAATAAAAAGCTAAATAATTTAAAAAAAAATGTAGACCAATGGAAATTGTCACAGAATATCGCTGTCTACAATAAGATGAAATTTAGGTGAACTACAGTACCCCTTTAATCAAGGTTATGTATAGTTTCTGTAAGTTTTGCAGTATAATAGAGAAAATATAAAATATGCAAGCACAGCAATAATGGCCTCTACGTTTTTATCTCTGCAACAGAAAACTACAGCAGAAAGTGAGAAGCGAAAAGCTCAGTAGACAGATTAGTTCTAAAAGCAGATTAGCCAGTTGCAGATTTTACTGCTTACCTCAGCCCTGAGACTGTTCCTTCACATGCGTTGCTATCACTATCACTGCAATCCAGTTACAGAGACAAGGACAGTAATGATAAATGTAATATATGCTTATTGCAGCCTGACATCTTTCCCTGACATTGATGTCTACAGTAGAACGATCTGTTCCGGCTCCCCTGGCCTTCCACTGACCACATTATAAGCAATATTTATAACATTTAATCAACGTAAATTCCTTCTTATTTATGAAGTTGCATACAACTTTTCATTTGCCAAGTAAATACTTTATTTATCTTTACCTATGGTCTCTGCCACCTTCTTGGAGAATCTGAACACCCAAAGGTCACAGCTGCAGTAAAGAAACAGGCAGGTCTAAAATGTTAGAATACTTGGGACCTTGGGTTTTCTGGATAAGAGATTTTTATGTAATTTGGCTCTCCATACTACTAAAAACAAAACTTAAAAATAAAATAAAGCCAATACGATTGTTTGACTCCAATAAGTGTTAATTATATTTTCGGATCAAGTACAAAGTACTGTTTAATTATAAAGAAAAGGGAAATGAATTTTTTAAAATTTTTAATTATTTTATTAAAATAGAGTCTGTGGGTGATGGCCTTACTATAATTTGGAACTTTATGGGTAACGGATCCTATACCTGTACTATAGGATTGATTTATTAAGGAAAGTGTAACGTACAAAGTGTCCATTAGTTGCATTCATGTTTTGCTAGTGTTAACGAGAGTGAAAAATTGCAACATACAAGGGGACCCCTGGAAGTAATACCTCCCTTGGTGGGTGCCAATTATTAGGGCGCAGGGTGACAAGCACAGATTGCATGAATACAAGACACTCTATCAAGCAAGATAGAACTGACCATTCTATAACATATTAAAAGTTAACTCAAAGGTGAACCACACCTTTAACGTACAGTATTTAAATAGCATTTATCACTGTTAGGAAAATGACCCCTAAACTAAATAATTAAACCCTATAAATTAATATTGCTGAAAATGCCATATTTTATATACTGAACTTATTGCATCAGCCTAAAGTTTCAGCTTCCAAATAGCAGCAATGAACCAGGACTTCAAACTTGTCACAGGGGGGTCACCATCTTGGAAAGTGTCTGTGACACTCACATGCTCACTGAGCTCTGAGCAGCTGTTGAGAAGCTGATCTTAATGGTTGTTGCAAATTATCAGGAAGAAAATAAGGTTTGTTTGTAATATAAGATAATGATACAAGGCTGATTATTAAATTCTGATGCTAGTTGCAAGGGTTTCTGTGCTGCCATGTAGTATTTATCTGTATTAATTACTAATCAGCCTTATATTGTGAAATTTCTATTCTATGTGTACTGTATATTGTGAGTGGGTCCCTAAGCTCAGTAAGTGACAGCAGCACACAGTATGTGCAGGGAACCAGGAGAAAAGATGATGGGGAGCTACTGGGGCATCTTTGGAGACACAGATCTTTACTGCTAAAGGGCTGTGGTTGCCTTGGGCTGGTACAGAAAGCCAAAACATTACGTACAACATTTCTAGTCTAATATATGCTGAAGTTGCAGTTGGCTGGAAGAAGGAGGGTACATAATTAGAAATGTCACACTGCTATTGCAAGGAGGAAAAGGTTGCTGGTCTAACTTTTATACAGTCCAAAACATTCATAAAGTATAAACAAGTTGACTTATAGTCCTGTTGATAGTGTGTGCTAAATACACCACATAAATGACAGCAGTAGCAGATACAGCAAGGCTCAGCTAGAAACCACTCATTCCTAAGTGATTCAGGAATAGCAAAATCCCTTTATACAGTATTTCATCCACTTTCCCTTATCGTCACACAAGGTAATAAATCAATTACCTTAATGAAATAATTTTTCGTACAATGACTGAAGAGCCTTATTGCATATTTTATTCATCACTACCAGCTACCCGGTATTTCATTTTATAAAAAAAATGTAATAAATAAAGTTACAATGCAGAAATATGGAGATATCATCTGATTTCCTTACAAGCAGACTTTTACACAGAGTTATTTAGGTATAATGTGCCCCAGAACATCATAATATATATATTGGTGCCTAAGGGAGATCGAGAGAGGAGGAGGCCAAATCCTAAAACATACTGTAAATCTCCAGGAATCAATTTTCTTATTAAAGGAGTCATTTTGTATTATATTCATCCTTTCTTAAAATACATAACAATGCAGAAAGAAAAACATATTGAAAGCATTTTACCAGCTGTCATTATATCAGAGCTGCACAGTTCTCCTTTCAGTCTAGATTGAGATGAGGGGTGAGAGTGTCTCTTCATTCTATCACAGGAAGTGGTCACAGAACTGACAGACAGCAGGCAAAACCCCTCCCAGCATATCACTGGATCCTGCTCCATGCATTTGCTCCATGCATTTAAACCATACCTCCCAACTATCCCGTTTTTCGTGGAATAGTCACGATTTTGACAGCTCAACTCACCCTCCCAGATTGTTACTGATATGTCCCACCGTTCTCTTTAAAGTTAAACTAAACCCAAACCTTAAAAACCTCCTACCCCCCAACCCTACCTAGACCCCCTCCCTCCGCCCCCCAGCCTACCTGGTACCCGGGGCAAATGCCCCTAACTTATTACTTACCCCTAGGTGCATATTCTGTCCTCAGGAGTTCACAGCAGCCATCTTCTTTTCTTCTGTAAACTTCGGAAGCAGAGCGGAGTTTTGGCGCATGCGCAGTTGGAGTAATCTTCCGGTCCCTGCGCATGCACAGAAAGTCACGCAAAGTTCCGAAATTTTTTTGTGACTGAATACAGCACACTTTTAATTAGCCTTCATCACTAGCCCAAAAACAAAAAGTGATGACAGGAGGTTGCCATTAAACTTAAAGGGATGGTTCACCTTTAGGTTAACTTTTTAGTATGTTATAAAATGGCTAATTCTAAGAATCTTAGTCTTCATTATTTATTTTCTTTAGTTTCTGAATTATTTGCCTTTTTCCTTAGACTCTTTCCAGATTTCAAATGGGTGTCAAGGACCCCATCTAAAGAACAAAACAAATTCTCTGTAAGGCTACAAATGTATTGTTATTGCCACTTTTTATTCCTCATCTTTCTATTCAGGTCCGCTTCTATTCATATTCCAGTCTCTTTTTCAAATTGGTTAATGGTTGCTAGGGAAATTTGGACCCTAGCAACCAGATGGCTAAAGTTGCAAACTGGAGAGCAGCTGAATAAAAAGATAAACAAGTCAAAAACCACAAATAATAAAAAATGAAAACCAATTGCAAATAGTCTCAGAATATCTCTCTCTACCTCATACTAAAGCTGGCCATAGATGTTGAGATTTTTAAAAGATCTGATTGTCATCGTGAGACCACGATCATCTTGGAACGATCGTATGAATTGTTTATCGAAGGTTTATAGATAGCAAAGTATGAATATTGCATTTTGATACTGATTGATGTTAAAAACAGACTACCGTTTTATATATTATTCCTAACAAGTTCGTCCATTGCTCCATATGTTGACAATATACTTTTCTCTGTCTCTTCTCTGTCTCTTTGAAAATTAATAAAAAATTTTGAATTACAAAAAATAAAAAAAAATAAAAGGTTTATCAAAGGTGAACAACCCCTTTTAAGGACAGGTGGCATAAGCATTTTTTGGGAGTTTCTGAACCAGCAAATATACATTTGCTGCCAGTAATGGCGTTAACCTTAATGACCCATTCTCTGTCTAATGGTCAAAAGGTAAGTAAACATAGAGATGACCTTTTGTTAAACTGTTAATTCCTCCATTGGAACTGATGTAAATGACAGAATGCACACAGCCATGCAACAGACGGCAGTTTGACCACCTCCTGTTCTGTACCGCCAGCTGATGCCAGGCACAACCACATGGACAATGTGTTCTGCACTCCTCAAACTGTGCACTGCATTACTGTTTGTATTAAATGGAAAAGAATGCTCTAATAATGGCAAAAGTTAAATAGCACTGACAACTACTGTCAGATGAACGTTAAAGGGCAAGTTCGCCCAATTCATTTTTAGTAATTTTGTAGACGGTACAGTGAAACCTCGATTTTAAAGGGATACTTGCATGGGAAAACATGTTTATTCCTAAACGCATCAGTGCTGCTCCAGCAGAATTCTGCATTGAAATCCATTTCTCAAAAGAGCAAACAGATTTTTTTATATTCAATTTTTAAATCTGACATCGGGCTAGAAATATTGTCAGTTTCCCAGCTGCCCCAGTCATGTGACTTGTGCCTGCACTTTAGGATGGAACTACTTTCTGGCAGGCTGTTATTTCTCCTACTTAATGTAACTGAATCAGTCTCAGTGGGACTTGGCTTTTACTATCGAGTGCTGTTCTTAGATCTTCCAGGGAGCTGTTATCTTGTGTTTTTTTTTTTAAAGAGGCAGTACTTCGATTATCGAATGGTCGAACGATTTTTACTTCAAATCCTTCGAATCATTAGATGACTAATTCGATGGTCGAAGTACCCAAAAGATTATTTCGAAATTCGAATATTTTTGGATTCCAACTATTCACTCGAGCTTAGTAAATCTGCCCCTATGTCTAGCCCCATGTCAGATTTTAAAATTGAATATAATAAAATCTGTTTGCTCTTTTGAAAAATGGATTTCAGTGCCGAATTCTGCTGGAGCAGCACTATTAACTGATGTGTTTTGAAAAAACATGTTTTCCCATGACAGTATCCCTTTAAGAAGTACCCTGATTTTAAGTTTTCCTGCATTTTACATTTTTCATTAGTGGTCCCACCAATTTATAATGCATGTTTTTCTGGATTTTACATAAAAATTGTACCCAAAAACTGCTTTTTTTCCCTCTATGAATGTTATTATTTGTGAAATAAAGAGGTTTAAAATACTAGCCAGATGTATATTATGCCATGGTTCTGCCTGTAAATGGTCAGTTCCAATTAATCTGCCCCTTATACAGTCCTGTACCAATCACTTATTGCTTTAGGTTGTGTATGTGACAGACAGAGAGGCCTTGCACATGCCCCCCATAGTGTAACATTAATGCTTAACCCTTTTTATGCACACAGTAAATATTGTATATCAAAGTAAAACTTACTCCTGTGCTTATATCCTTTTAGTACTTGAAGAAAAAAACTTCAGCAGATTTCCCTGATTTTACATTTCCCGGATTTTACAAACTTTTTTCCTGGTACCCTAAAAAACGTTAATGGGGGTTCTACTGTATTTTAGAAAACAAATTGCAGTTTCTCTTCATTGTTTTAAAATGATTTAGCTATTTGTTCAGTTGCTGGTTGCTACGGTACAATTTACCAATGTAGAGATAAATTAGTCCATTTAGGAAACGGGAGTCACAATGGTCATCAATAATGACATTAAAATGTAATTAGCTGTGTTGACACAACTCAATAAAGGAACATCTCCTCAAGGCTGGTGTTATAACTCCAGGGGTCCATTGTTTCCATGTGACTGGCAGAACAGGCTGAACGGCCACACTGGTAAAACAAGCAAGTTGTAAGAAGAAAGAATGGCAGTAAAGCACGTTATGAATAGTATCCCAGCATGCACAATTTTCTGCATCCATTTCAGCACTTGAACGTGCTTTCATAAATGAGCCCTTTGAACTGATGTCCTCATGTAAGATTTCCTATTGCAAAACTAAAAAAGTGACACAAAGTTTTTTCAAGAAAGGAGGATTTTAAAAGTACTGACTTGACAAACACTTACAGAAGTAATAATTTGGCAACATCAGCACATTGTGCAACTTTTCTGCACAATCTCATCCAATGTGATTTAATTGTTTTATATGATTTGTCAATTTTCAATTTGTCAATTGTCAAGTGAATTAGTTTCCTCCCCCCCCCCCCACATAGTTGCAACTCTGACTTTTTGCCAGCATTCTTAAAGGGATACTGTCATGGGAAAAAAAAAAATTTCAAAATGAATCAGTTAATGGTGCTGCTCCAGCAGAATTCTGCACTGAAATCCATTTCTCAAAAGAGCAAACAGATGTTTTTATATTCAATTTTGAAGTCTGACATGGGGCTAGACATATTGTCAATTTCCCAGCTGCCCAAAGTGACACAAAAAAAATCTTCCTCAGTGGCACAAAAAAAAAATCTATTTTTTTGTAATAAATGTACTTCTTTTTTCTAAATTGGGTGTGCTACCCATTACTCTGAATAGTTGCAGCTTTATTTGCAGACACTTATGGGGAGTCCCCTATGGATTAGTACCCCTCATTTTAAATTTAAGGGTGTGCACCTTCTCTCTTTATTCTGTACATTATATAAGATGCAACTTGAGATTTCCTGTGTAACTCCGGGTACCTCCGCTAGTTTTATCTATAAATGTTCAGTAAAACAGGCTGGCCTAGATTTTTCTGCCCAGGGAGCCTATCTGCATATTTAGTTTAGATATGAGTGGGAGCTGTCTTAATATTGGTTGTCAGAACAACCCTTTAAATCTCATACATATGCTCCAGTGGATCTGTGGCCTCCAGCAAATGATCATGGCTGGATATTGGCCTACAGTACTTGGGTTTTATATACAGTTCTTTATTATTTATATTTAAGTCAAAATTTATCAGCATCAACTTTTTTTACAAGTGTCATGGCCAGTTCAGATTTGTGTGTAGTAGACACAGGGGGTGGTTATGCATTTATTGGTACAATATATAGTATTTTACATACATTTTATAGTATTTTACATAAAAGACAATTTAAGTATTTTTACAACTCCCAGAGTCTTAAAAAAGATCACGTGACTTATTTTAGTTTATTAAAACTGGAACCTAACAAGCCAAGAAAGCTTTGGGGAAAATATAGATATTCCCACCACTGTATATATAATTATTAGTACTATGCATGCATGTAGTGCATTATTGTAGTTGCAGTCCAGCAACTACTAGGATGAAGAACACTGCCCTGAAAGGCATATGCCCCATTTAACACTATGGTGCTATCCAACAACTTAAAGGGGCATATTTATCAGGGGTCGAATTTCAAATTGAAAAAACTTCAAAATTCTAATTCAAAAAGACCAACCAAAATTAAGGTTTTTTTTTTGGTCGAATAGGTCTGTATTCAGCCAAATTTGAATCGTACGACTCAAAGGAATAGTGCATTCGATTAAATTCGATTCAAAGTTTTTCCCAAAGTCCACCAATCAACTCCAAATGGGTTCTAGGAGGTCCCCCATAGGCTAAAACAGCAATTCGGCAGGTTTTAGATGGCGAATGGTCGAAGTCGAATTTTTAAAGAGACAGTAAATGATAAATTCAGATTTTTGAATTTTTTTCAAATTCTAATCGAATTTGGACTATTCCCTAGTCGAAGAAAACAAAAAATAGCTCGAAATTCGATTTTTTTTTTTCATTCAAAAATTCACCTCGACCTTTGATAAATCTGCCCCAAAGTGTTGAGTAAATTATAGATCATAGAGGTTATCCATGGTAGTTTACATAATGTTGCAGCCCAATAAAAGTTGAATCAAGCCTGACTGTTGTAACTACCATATAACCATGAGTAACCTGCAGATTTTCTTTAACTGATTAATTTTAGCACTGTTCTGACCATGAACATTTAGGGGCAGATTTATCAAGGGTTGAATTTCAAAGTAATGGGAGTTTTTCTGAATTCCCATAACTTCGAATTAAAAAAGACCAATCGAAATTTATCAAAAAAATCTAAGTTTTTTTGGGGTGAATAGGTCCGTTTTCGATCAAATTCGAATTTGATTCAAGGTTTTTCCAAAAAAAATAAAAATAAATAACATTATTCAAAGTCCACCAATTGACTCCAAATAGGTTCTAGGAGGACCCCCATAGGCTAAAACAGCAATTCGGCAGGTTTTAGATGGCGAATGGTCGATGTTGAATTTTTAAAGAGACAGTACATGATAAATTTCGATATTAAAATTGAATTTGGATTATTCCCTAGTCAAAGTACACAAAAATTATCTTGAAAATTCTAATTTTTTTTAATTAGAATTTTCACTTCGACCTTTGATAAATCTGCCCATTAATAAATTATAAATACCTGCTTAAACCACAGCACACTTACTATTAAAAACACTAGGGGGCAGATTTATCAAGGGTCGAAGTGAATTCAAGGGAATTTTCTAAGTAAAAAAATTCGAAATTCAAAGTAATTTTTAGGATATTTCGACCATCGAATAGGATACTACGACTTAGATTTACAAGTAAAATCGTACGAATATTCGACCATTCGATAATCGAAGTACTGTCTCTTTAAAAAAAAACTTTGACTTCAATACTTCGCCAAATTAAACCTGCTGAAGTGCTATGTTAGCCTGTGGGGACCTTCTATAGCAGTTTTCTAAGTTTTTTGAAGTCGAAGAAAAATCGTTCGATCAATGGATGGAATCCTTCGAAGGATATCTTCATTAGGTCGAACGATTTTTGCAAAACGGTCAAATTCGGTGAAAAAAACTTTGACTTCGTATATCGAAGTCGAAGTAAAGCCATTCGATGGTCGAATTTCAAAGTATTTATCACTTCAAAATTCGACCCTAGATAAATCTGTCCCTTGGGGTCATGTACCACTACCCCAGGCACAAATTTAAGATCACTCTGGAGTCTAAGCTCACAACCCAACCCAGCACTGAATGAAGTCTCCAACATACCATCAGCCATTCTGGTACACCATCTGTACACCAAAAACAGTGTTGAATAAAGGAGAAAAAAACACCAGAAGTGGAAAAGGATGCACAGAAAGGATATTGGGTTGCCTGGTTCTCTCTTCTTATTTTAGAATCCACCCCTACCTTTGAATCAGCCCTTTTCTGTGCAGGCACCCGGGTCGGATTTTGTGCCTACACCCAGGCCAACAAAGTGGTTCTGGGTGCAGTCACAAAAGCGGGCTGTTTCCAGGGCTGATTTAGAGAACTTGAAACCAAGGTAATAAAAACTCACAATAAGAAGGAAATAGTGAACCATTTTTCTTTTATTGTTTTTAGGTCAATGTGTTTTCACTTGCATTCTTGTTTAGTTTAGATACAACTACAGTACTAGCTCTTGGAATGTATGTGTTCAACAGTCATATAAGATTAATCTTTCCTGGCAATATTAACCCAAGAAAACATTAATGGATCATTCAATGACTTATTTGTACATGGCTGAAAAATCAATAAAAATATTTTACAAAAAAAAAAAAAAAAAAAAGTAGGGCTAGAGCAAAAAATATGGAGCAACTAAACATGGATGGGTAGAAAGATACAGTAAGAGGTTCCCCTAATAAATGTAAAACACAGTGCTTTGTAATGTAAAAGCATGCAGAATCAATAGACAGGCTTGCCTATGGTACAACAGTGTTTAAAGGGGAAAAAATTAAAAATGAAAATGTAATATAAGCTTCCTCATACTGAAGTAAGAAACTTTCTAAATACATTCAGTTACAAATTCTGCATTGTTTCTGAAATAATCAAGTTTATATTCACTATTCCTTTCTCATCATATGTTACATTTCATTCAGTCTTCATGCAGCAGTTGGGTGTCAGATGAATGATTCAATAAATATTATAAGGGGGAGGGGCTCCCGGCTCCCTTTCCTAGCAGATCTATTATAGCTCAATCAAATAACTGTTTCCAAACCAAACAAAATCTAACAAAATAACTGCCTTTTGCACAAATTCTGCATGTAGAGAGACATATTGGTGATTTTAATAGAGTGAGCTCTAATACATCTTCTAGGCAAAAGGAGCCCCCCTATAAGATATATTGAATCATTCATCTGACACCCAACTCCTGAATGAAGACAGAATGAGGAGAAACAGATGCTGAGAGAGGGATAGAGATGATAAACTTGATTATTTCAGAAACTGTGCAAAATTTTTAAATTGATTGTATTTAGAAAGTTTCTTATTTCAGTATGCTAAAGCGAATATGAAATGTGTATTTTTCACGATAGTTCCCCTTTAAGTACAGATAGGCTACTTCAATATATCTTACATTTGTGAAAGACAACAGCCATAACTGTGTAACCAAAACAAATGCTCCCTAATGTAAATGTATTCATAACAGCCTTCGGTGACAGAGCACAAGTGGAATATGTAGGACCATTCGTAAAAGGTGGTAAAAAGAGGCAAAGGCCTGGTACATGGACTCGAGAATTAAATAGGGGGCCCTGGGTCTGTGGCGTAACTAGATGTTACTGGTCCCCACAGCAAATTCAATTTAGGGCCCCAAAACATTGGTAAGTTGATCTATTCTACAAAGATACATTGTACTGAAATTGCTCCTCAAATTGATTGCTGGAAATAATAATGGATATTTATTACTGTGATATCCTTCTTGTATTTCTAAAACGGTTAATTAAAAAAATATATATATATTGAAAAGAAGGAAAGTAGGGGGCTTACTGGGCCCCCTACACTCCTGGGTCTGCTTCCTCTATAGTTAGCCCTTGCCCTGGACTGGAATTATGGCAACTCAAAGTGAAGGAAGTGGACTAATTTGAAATAGAACCGCACACTGAGGAGCTTGCCCATGGCTCATCAACCACTACAGACTTCCCAAGGTGTACATACATAAAGTTAAACAGGAGATCCTACAGAAGGAACAATGACAGAGCTGGTAATTACTATACATTTTTTTTTTTTTTTTTTTTTAAATAATGGAGCCCAATAAAAAATAAATGGGATGGCAACAACATAAAGCTATGCCACAAGAGGAGGTAAAGGGGTCACATAGCATATTGTTTAATTGTGTATATTGTCTCAGGCAGAAGACAGTTTTTTTTTTTAATCTTCACATGGTAAACCCCAAAATAAAATCCGAAAGTACAATTAAAGTATTTGGTGGTATGTTAGCTCATAATCAACCACGATCATTCTTATCTGAGCAATTCTCTTATCGCTAACCACAATGTCATCCGGCCCATGTAAGCAGCATGGCTGACTCTCAGTGATAGCTCATTCATTTCCACCAGAGGGCTGTCACAGCATCAAACCTCGAGCACTAATTCAGCACTGAATGCTCTAAGCAAAGACAATACCTGAGAAATTGCTTACATGTTACTCTTACCCTTGGGGGAACTGGCTTTCATTTATCCTGCCCTGATGTGGATTCTCTGAATTCAAACACATTACTATCCTAAGACCTGTCTTCTTAAAAAGAATTACCTTTACATGATGTATGTAAGCAATGTCCAACCAGCGCCCATTGAGGGGTGCCCAACTGCTGCCAATGTCTCATTAAAGCTTTAGGAGGTGATTGGAAGTGGGAGATATAATTCCACAACAGATGGAAAACTACAAGATGGGCATCTTACGGTTGGCACCCGTAACACAAACTGCTGCTGGACATATGTTAATAATAATAAAACCTAATTGATAACTACTAATATAATAGTGATTAAATCCTTTATACAATCAAAGAGCATCACAAGATGTAAATATAAGTCTAATACATCTCAGTCTTACGTCCCAGGGCACAGTAATGAGGGTGAAGTAGTTATTGACGGAAACAATGCAGCCACTATTGTGTATTCTAGGGATATTAGACGTCCCTGGGGAATTCCATAGCTATAAATACAAAAGACCACACAGGCTTAAGCTGGCCATAAATGTTGAGATTTTTAAAAGATCCGATCCTCATCGTGAGACCACGATTTTCTCAGAACGATCGTACGAATTGACCATCAACTAAAAAAGACCAATTTGCCAGGAAAACAAAGGGGAGCTGCCTGCTTGGCCCTGCAAACATAGATAGATTGCACTGGGACCGACAAAGATTTTTTAACCCGGCCGATTCATTTCCTGAAAGATGTCGGCCGAAAAATCGTAAGATGTACGATCGTTCGAATCCCACGAACCGCACCATAATTTCGAAGGATTGGTCGGGCTAAAATCGGTCGTTCGGCAAGAAGAATCCTCGTGTCTATTGGGAGCTTTAGTGCTTTCATACAGGTTACAGAACACCAATGAGATGCTGCACTATTTCTTCTACTAAAGCAGCACCACTAACCAAAAATTATACATGAGGACACCAATTAGTAGCATTACCACCTAACAAAGCTTTTGCATATTAGAATTTTAATTAATCTGGGACAATTTCATTACATACATATCTATATATTATAGGCATTAGCAGGCCCTTTTTCTCAACATGCCAGGTCTAAGATCCAATACACACAAGCACCTTAGGCTTTTGTTTAAGGTTAGTAAACAGGGAGCCCAATTTAGGGCATCAATGGGGTTGCCATCTGGCAGGTTCTATACTGCCTGGCTGGTAATTTTGATGTTTGCTGCAAATGCTATTAATAAGAAGGATGAATAAACTGGGAAGGCCAGTATTTTTTTTTCCCTAGAAAAGGTGGCAACCCTGGGCATCAGTAAGGCTGCTAGGAAGAATGACTTGGAGGCACCTAGGGACTGCTCCTTGATCACAAAATGTAAAATAATTCAGGGCTATATTGGAGACCAGAACTTACCTATAGCATGAGAGCAGATGGTGGGTACAGGGTAATCTCATAACTAACAAGTTCAAAGGCAAATTTATTAATCAGATGATGAAACTAACCACACCCTACCCTTCTTCTGTATAAATGAGCCCCATATCTTTCTCCCCAAGCATTCATTGTATTCCCCATTAAAGTACCAGGTCAGTAGACTTACCCATCTAGTGCGGGCTGCCCGGGTGAAGTCGGGGAGAGCTGTGGGTCGGCCGGTCCAGTGCAGGACACAGAGGGCCCCAAGAATGAGAGCACAGAGGGCACAGGCCAGGTACACGGAACAGCGCAGCAGCAGTACAGTAAAGCACAGCTCCCCGGCAGGAGAGGACTGGCCAATACCCTGAGCCAGATGGAAAAGCGACACTGCCAGCAAGCAGATGACCGCGGCCAGGATCAGACGGGAAGAGGAAGACGGAGCGGGGTCGGGGCACGGGTCAGGCTGATCTGAGCAAAAGTCCCCGGTAGTGGGCGCTGGGCAGAGGCGATCAGGGTACCAGCAGCCGTTCTTGGCATCCTCAATGGGTCGCTGAAGAAGCTCCAGACACCCTTGAGCTGGGGCGCTCAGACTCCGCTTCCTAATGATGGAGTGAGTCCCAGCGGCGGCCTCCATCCCAATCACCGGGCCGACAGCGGAGGCCACAATAGCATTATTTGTACACAAGGCAGAGTTCCTGGCGTTACCCCCCGCATCAAAGTCTGAGACATGTTGTACATGGGGCTTCATGGCGCTCCGGCACCATCCCCCGCCGCTACCACCAGGCTGCTCATCTCCTCCTCACTGTGATTACATCCAGGTCCGGCTGCTCCACTCTCTGTCCCCTCCCCAGTCCGTGCGTGTGCGAGGCTCCCCCGCCCAGTCCGTTCAGAAAGAGATGAAAGTGAAAGGGAGAGGGCAGTTTCCTTGTAACGTTACCGGTCTCCTTGCCGCTCAGCACCTCACAGATTAACACTAAGCGGCAGCACAGCATTAAAGAGTGGGCGGGGATTTACCGCTGACAGCTGCTTCCCAACAGCCAATAGTGTGCGGCGCCTTGACAATGCCGCTTGCTAATGAGAAGAGGCAGGAAGAGTCCAGTGCAATCACTACTTCTTCCAAACTTCCCACATAACTGTCTCTTTCTACTACTATCATTGCAACTCTGTGGTATAATAGGGCAGCGGCGACCCTAGCCCCACACCGACCCTGAAGGGGGTAGATAAAAGAAAAACTCCCAGCATCCCGCGGACCTTGTGGGCTCAGGATGTTGTGGCGCTACACCTGGGATTTAAAGGGGAACTCTGGCTTCCAAACCAAAATTTGATAAAGAGGCCAACATAACACAGAACACAGTTACCTGGTTCTTCAAAAAGTATGAATAAATGCCATTTTCTATGCTGAAATCCAGCTGTTTAACAGTTCCTCTCTTTCTGCATCATTTGACATTCTGGCAGGGAAGGAAGGACTCAACACTGATGTTACAAATTGTAAACACTACTCCACAGTTTACAGACAGCATGCAGGAACTACATAACCCACAATGCATTGCACTGTGATGTTCCTTTCCTGATTGAAATCACGTGTACGGAATGCATTTTAGGACATCACCAGGACAACACACACTCCTGCATGCTCTCTCTTAAAGGAATTGTACAGTGTAAAAATAAAAACAAAAATAGGCTGTGCAAAATAAAAAATGTTTCTAATATAGTTAGTTAGCCAAAAATGTAATGTATAAAGGCTGGAGTGATTTGATGTATAACATGTCAGTCAGAACACTACTTCCTGCTTTTCAGCTCTCTTGGTTTACACTGACTGGTTACCCTGGTTACCAGGCAGTAACCAATCGGAGACTTGAGGGGGGCCACATGGGTCATATCTGTTGCTTTTGAATCTGAGCTGAATGCTGAGGATCAATTACAAACTCACTGAACAGAAATGTACCATGTGGCCCCCCTTCAAGTCGCTGACTAACTCAGTTAGAGAGCTGAAAAGCAGGAAGATTCTGGCTGTTTTATTAGTCATCTGTTCACTCCAGCCTTTATATATTACAATTTTGCCTAACTAACTATATTAGAAACATTTTTTATTTTGCACAGCCTATCTATTTACACAGTTTTTATTTTCATACTGAACTGTTCCTTTAAAGAAGTATGCAGACCCGTCTCTTATTTTACTCACTTATCTGAAGGAATTTCAGTCAAAGTTGTTTGAAATGATGTTTACTTTTCAAAAAGCTTGTTATGTTTTTGTGGCGTTCCCCTTTAAGGTTGGGCACCCCTATACATTAATGTAAATAGTAGCATGTCATTAATACACATTGTAGCATCAAAGAGCAATAGTTTACTGGCTGCAGTGGGTCAGTGACCCCATTTGAGGACTGGAAAGTGTCAAAAGAGGAAAGCAAATAATTCAAAAGGTATAATAACGAAAACCAATTAAAAACGTACTTAGAATCGGCCATTTTATAATATACTGCTAGTGGACTTTAAGGCGAACTACCCCTTAAAGGCACCACTGCCGAATAAAAGGACTGTTGTTTGGGTGGAGAGAAATGCTAATAGAGAATACAGTTATTACTTGGAGCAATGAAAAAAATCTCTAATGTTAACAGATACTTCTGACCTTAATTGTAATTTTAGCAGTGAAGTTTCACATGGGTACGGCCTGTTTGCTGATAAGCATGGGAAGCCTCAGTGCAAAGGTTTACCAAGCACTGAAAGAAAATGTTCAGGCAGCATTTCGAAAAGGTAAACAAAGTGGTTTATTTGTGCCACAAAACAGGTGACATTTTGGTCTTAGCCAGCCCTTTATCAAGCCTACACACAGTGTAACATTCAACTTTAAATAGGTCTACGAGAGGAGGGGTTACACAACTCAAAACCTGCCTCCCAAAAGTGACTCATCCCATTAACCCTGTGGAATGGATGATGAAATTCCATTCTATTAATAATGAATAGTCAATAGAAGACCAATTATCAAACACAGTCTCTATAAAATGTATGTGTCCATCTTGATAAATGTCCATAGTACATATGTCCATAGTACATACGTCCATATCTCAAATACGCATATAGGCAAAATTGTCCATATAGCATGACTTGACTTTGTGAAATAAAAGGAAAGTGTGATTTGCTTTTAATTACATTGGAAATAAAATGTTGTTACTCACAGTCTGTATGCTTTGCTCCTGGGCCTGAATGTCTATATATTTGGGGACACATTTGCCAAGCACTGGACTTAAAAATAATATTGCCACATTCTTTCCCCTAATTTAAACTTAATGACATCCACGGTTCGACTGGGGGGCCCAGAGCCCACCTGGGCTGCTGTCGCAGGGCCCCCTTCTGGATCCCCTGCCAGGTTCCCCCGCCAAACCAGCCCCCCACCCTCCGCTGCACTGCACATGTGTGAATGTGCACACTTTGTCTTTGCCACAACCTGCCCGAAAAAGGTAGGTTGTGGCAGGAAGATTAGTGCAGAGAGGAGTTCTGGGCAGGCCCAGTCCAACCCTGATGGCACTGGCACCTACCTCAAATCTCAGCACACGATGCTGAAGAGTCAAAAACTACCCATTGAGGATTGCCTCCAGTTTCTAAGCTACTTTTATTTATTTTAAAGCTAAACTGTTGCTTGGTTGCTATTGGCAACTGCAGCTTTTCATATTCTCACTTTTCTGACTTGTGTGCCTTTGAGTCCTTTATAATCTTGAACATCATTAGTGCAGCACATTTGGGCTATAGTGTATGTTCCATTATGGTTCACATTTTGCACCCATAATTGTACCTTGCTCTGTACCTATTTTTATTAAATGTACCCTTCAGTGTTGAAAAATATGACTACCTTGGCTTCTTTCCAATTACAGATTTTCCTATTTGCATGCCAATAATAAACATTTTCCACCCACCACCTTTCAGTATGATGTATACAATGCTATTTTAAAAAAAATAGCATTTTTAAAAATTCTTTATTCTTTGTGGTTTTTGAATTATTTACATTTTTCCTTCTACAGCTTTGCAGTGCTAGAGTCCCACTTACACCAGCAACCAGTCAGTGGATGAGACATTAGAAATAAATATGGCAAGGTCTGAAACTGATTTATAAATGTGAAAATCTAGCCATAGGGTTAATCTAAAAATAAAGGCAAATATATTTAAAAAAAAAAAATAATAATAATAGGACCATATATTTCATACTAGATGTTAAGAAGTAGATCTGCCGCTTTCAAGTGATTTGTTTTGTACGAGAGCAACAACAACCATTTCAAGAATATAGACATGTAATATTAGCCATATATATATATATATATATATATATATATATATATATATATATATACACACACACATATAGAGTATGTTTAACCTCAGTTTTGCCTTTTAATATCTAGTATGCAGAGCCTGGCTCAGCAATAAGGGGTTGTTCACCTAACATCGCTATGATGTAGCGAGTGATATTCTGAGACAATTTGCAATTGGTTTTCATTTTTTGTTATTTGTGGTTTTGATTATTTAGCTTTTTATTCAGCAGCTCTCCAGTTTGCAATTTCAGCAATTTGGTAGCTAGGATCCAAATTACTCTAGCAGGAGAGGGCCTGAATAGAAAGATAAGCAATAAAAAGTAGCAATAACAATGCATTTGTAGCCTTACAGAGCATTTGTTTTTACATGGGATCAGTGATGCGCATTTGAAAGCTGGAAAAAATCAGAAGAAGAAGGCAAATCATTCAAAAACGATACAAAAAAATGTAATGAAAGCCAATTGAAAAGTTGATTAGAATTGGCCATTTTATAACAGGCTAAAAAATTACCTAAAAATGAACCACCATTTTAACATGAATATTAACTATTGATTACTGGTAAACATTGAGAGCTACAAGGATAGCAATACTAGAACTAAATTGTAAGTACATTTTGAATTCTGATGCCCTCTAGTGTGCAAAGTTAGCTATAAATAGATGACTGATAGATCACATTTTAATCTCTTCAGTTTGTGCATTCATTGCTAACAACTGGTTATCTGATGGTTAGGAGTCTAACATACCAGTCCTTTAAACAGTTTTCAGATTTTGTCTTTCACGTGACATTTTATCAAAGTTGTTTTTTCTGAATTTGTGTTTAATACCCCTAAACATGTCAGCCTATCATTAAATCACATGTACACATAACTTGTAATAATGATGGCTCATTTCAGAGAAGAGATTATCTGCCCTTTAAGTTAACCCTTTAAGTTCTGTCAGAATTTAAAATTTCATTTGCCATATTAGACATTTTGTGCTCTCTCAGATTTGGGTTTTTTGGTGCAAACCTGAAGATCTGTCCTGTTCCTCTGTGCCACTTCATAGCCTGATCAAAGTGGGTTTCCAGAGCAGGGCAGAGAGTCTGGACCCTGGGGAAGCAACCAGGTAGGAGGTTTGTGTGATGCTCAGTAGTTTCTCAATTCGTCTATATGGAATGAGTGCTTGGGTTCAGAGCATCAGGAAGGAGGATTTTGAGGGACAGATGCTTGAGGCAGCTCTGCTTTAGGACACTGTAGAAGAGACAAATACCATTTGTGCAGAGATCGAGTTGCATTTGGAGGAAAGGAGACTGAGACTGAGCAGGTACCATATTGCTAGGCCAAGCTAGTGAAACTAGCAGACAGGTTATACAACCTGTGAGACCCAAAGCACAGGGCACCAGCGGTAATATTCTCTCTCATCTGTTGCATTTATTTATATGAGGTTGTACATCCAAAGTTTTTTTCAGTTGGATAGGAAATTATATAAATTACAGCAACTGTAATAGCATGAAAGCAACAGTGATATCCCACAATAGAATACTTTGCAGACAGTTGCACATCAATTACTGTACAATAAATCTATTGTATGATCTTGTAAATAAATACGGATAAGTATAATTGCTCAGTGACCCCCACCCCGCACACACACAGGATATTAAATAAGTAAAGAGGTGCTCCAGTCAGCTCCCAATACATGTTGATATATGCAAACTTGAAACTACAGCTGTATATATACAAAAATAAGAAATTGTACCCACTTAATTAATTACCAAGATGTATTTGTAACCTGAAATGCACATGGAAAAGTTGTATAGTAAAATAGTCTTGCTTTATCTTACTATGTTAAAATGTAATTTTAATACTTATGAATTTGATAGATAGATGAAAAGCAAGACATTGATAATGTGTACTTGTATATATTTGTTGTATAATATGTATAATAATTCAGTGCTCCTAGTTTTCACATCTGCTATATATTTTATTAACTGGTAGTGAAGAGGCATTCTATCACATTTTGCCTTGGACTTTTAATTTAGAAGGGTTGGAACTCATTTGGTGCTAAGGGCCTCTAGGTTTCCCAAGTTTCACCTACTTCCCTGGTGCTGGATAGCATCTAAATGGCAGTTTTTTCTTTTTATGCTCATATCATATCTAATATACTCGGCTATGTGCCACATATGGCATTTACTGTTATTATCTATGGCCTGTACTTCAACAAACACTAAATTTCTGGTTAAACTGTGTTTTTAGTTCATCGCTAATTACATAGCTATGGAAGGACATTAGTATCTTCAACAGTGTTAGATTTAGTGGCTATCTGACCCTTGTACTTTACATATGCATTAAAATATCTGCCAGCAGTATCTGTATAAAACAGGAATGCGTTTTGCACCAACAATCAAAATTTTGGCCACAGAGCAGTATTGGTGTGTGCAATGTAAAAAGTGGGGAGAGAATAATTTCTGATTCTCCTGTAAGGAAATCACACAAGCCTTTAGGTAACTGTCAAGACCGCCGGGAGCGCGAGGAGTCACGTCCGCTCCCGGCGGCGAAGAATCCAAGATGGCGGCGCCCAGTCAACCCACGTGGGTTCCGACGCCGGCGCCGTGACGTCAGCGCGGCGCGACGGTCGCAGGCGCGCTGACGCTGGCGCAAGGGCGCCAAATTCAAATATAAAAGGACGCCTGAGACGCCAAGATGGCGCCCGAAAATAGGATTCTGTTCCCTGAGTGTTTCCTGGGTTCCCTTGCTGTTTTCCCTGCTTATATCTGCCTGATTCCTTGTTGTGACCCCTTGCCTGGACCTGGACTTCGCTGATACTCTGCCTGCCATTTGACCCCCTGCCTGGACTTTGGACTTTGATTATATTCTGCCTGCCTTGTGACCTGTTGCCTGAACTCGATTACCCTTTCTGTTTTATCCCTGGATACCACGATCCTGATCCCTCCTGAGGGGCTTCCTCCTAGATCCGGACTACTCCCCAGAGGGGGCTCCCGGCTCCCTGACATTATTTTCGGGCCATGGATCCTTCTGAGGAAGCCACACCTCATGTCGGACGAGCGCTCCGCGGACTGGCATCCCGCATGGAGGACTACGAAAACCAGCAGGTTCGCATTGGGCAAGCACTCGATATCCTGCTAGCTCAAGTGCCTTCTGAGCCTTCCACTGCTCCACCTACTGAAGATCCCCCCATGGCGGCAGCCCCTACGAACGCAAGCTACCCGACAGGTGAGCCTCGCATTCCACCTCCCCCTCGCTTCAGTGGGGACCCACAAGCCTGCAGGGGGTTTGCCACACAATGCCAAATTCTATTTGAGTTTCAACCCACACAGTTTCCAAGTGAGCGTTCCAAGGTGGGGTATGTGATGTCTCGATTGGAAGGCAAGCCACTGGAGTGGGCAACGTCTCTTTGGGAGAAGAATTCCCCGCTGACTTTTGATGTTAAAGACTTTCTCCAAGCTTTTCGTATAGTCTTTGATGCTCCAGGTCGGGTTACGAACGCCCCTGCCCGTCTCTTGCAGCTCCGGCAGGGAAGCCGCAGTGTCAATGAGTATGCTATAGACTTCCGAACACTGATGGCGGAGACTTCCTGGTGTGATGACGCTTACAAGGCTGTATACTACCAAGGCCTATCCATCCGCATCAAAGATGATCTCGTCTCCAGAGAGACTCCTGACACCCTGGAAGGGCTGATCGCTCTATCCATTAAAGTGGACACTCGTCTCAGAGAGCACCAGGTGGAGAGAGAGCGCAGCAGACGATTTTCTCCCTTGTTGGCCCCTCGCTTTCAAAGGCCGATTCTGCAAACACCCGCTGTTCCTGTGACTCATGTGTCGACGTCTCCCTTGGAGGAACCTATGCAAGTAGGAAAGACTCGCCTCTCCGAGCAGGAAAGACTCCGAAGACGTATGGCAGGTCTCTGTTTATACTGTGGTGGGCATTCCCATTTTGCCAACGCCTGTCCTGCCAAAGCCAAGAGTTTTGTACCCCGAGGTATGTCTCAGGTTTCTCATGTAGGGGGCATCACTCGAGGTCCTCAGGAGAAGTATCAAGAAAATTCACGCAGACTTCTCCTTCCTTTGCAGATTCACCTGGCAAGTAAGTCTATCTTCGAAAGGGCCTTCCTCGACTCCGGAGCGGATGGCAATTTCATGGATGCCTTTTTTGCCGAACGCATGAAGATTCCCCTGCTTCCATTGTCTTCACCCCTGCGAATTACCGCCATAGATGACAAACCCCTGGAGTTTGAATTCGTCACAAAGTTCACGGCGGAACTATCTGTACAAGTTGGGGCACTGCATCAAGAAAAACTTTCATTCTTCATCATCCCCTGTCCTTCTACTCCAGTAATATTGGGTCTTCCGTGGTTACGTCTGCATAACCCCACCATAGACTGGTCCACTGGGCAGATCTCTCGTTGGAGTTTATTTTGCCTGCAACATTGCCTTCCGCCAAAACCCCTCGAGAAGGTGAATGTCTCCTCTGCGGAATTAAAGACTTTGCCCTCCACTTACAAGGGATTTTCCGATGTGTTTTGTAAAAAGTCGGCAGAGTTCCTTCCCCCACATCGCTCCTACGATTGTCCGGTTGAACTCCTGCCCGGAGCTATGCCCCCCAGAGGGCGCACCTACCCTCTCTCTCCTGCAGAGACTACCGCTATGAAGGAGTACATCCAAGAAAATCTCCAGCGTGGGTTTATCCGCCCTTCTACCTCTCCTGCAGGGGCTGGGTTCTTCTTTGTGGAGAAGAAGGACGGAGGCCTTCGGCCTTGTATAGACTATCGGGGTCTGAATAAGATCACCGTGAAGAACAGGTACCCCCTGCCCCTGATTGCCGAGCTCTTTGACCAGCTGAAAGGGGCAAAGATTTTCTCCAAGTTGGATCTCCGGGGGGCCTACAACCTCATTCGCATCCGGGAGGGTGACGAATGGAAGACGGCATTCAACACTCGGGATGGGCACTATGAATATCTCGTTATGCCCTTCGGCCTATGCAATGCCCCTGCCGTCTTCCAGGAGTTTGTTAATGATGTGTTCCGAGATCTCCTAGGAAGGTTCGTAGTCGTATACTTGGACGACATCCTGATCTTTTCCAAGGACCTTGAAAGTCATCGCTCCCAGGTGAAGGAGGTACTCTCTCGTCTGAGGAAGAACTCTCTCTTCGCCAAGTTGGAGAAGTGTGTCTTCGAGGTATCCAAGATCCCCTTCCTAGGATACATTATCTCTCCAGAGGGATTTGAGATGGACCCCGTGAAAGTGTCGGCCATCCAGGAGTGGCCTCTCCCACTGAGTACCAAGGCAATCCAGAGGTTCATCGGATTTGCTAATTATTATCGACAGTTCATCCGGGGGTTCTCTTCCCGCATTGCACCTATCCTGGCCCTCATCCGGAAAGGGGGTAAACCCAGCCTGTGGCCTCAATCCGCCATAGAAGCCTTTCAGTCCTTGAAAGAGGCCTTCACGTCCGCTCCTGTTCTCCGACATCCCAATCCTGCACTACCCTTCTGCATCGAAGTTGATGCTTCTGAAGTCGGAGCCGGAGCTATCCTGTCTCAGAGACACTCCACTGATGGAAAATTGCACCCCTGTGCGTTTTTCTCCAAGAAGTTCTCATCCGCAGAGCAGAACTATGATGTCGGAAATCGAGAACTCTTAGCAGTCAAGCTTGCCCTTGAAGAATGGCGTCACCTCCTGGAGGGCTCTGAAATTCCTGTCCAGATTTTCACAGATCACAAGAATCTGGAGTTTATACAGTCCCTCAAGAGGCTAAATCCCAGACAAGCCAGGTGGGCCCTTTTCTTTTCCCGTTTTAACTTTGTCTTGACTTATCGCCCAGGTTCCAAGAATCTGAAAGCCGATGCCTTGTCTCGTAGCTTCACTCTGGTGGACCGTGACCCTGAGAGGCAGGAACCAATCATTCCACCAGTCAAGATCATTGCCTCTCTGTATCCCCAATTTGCCGACCAGATTCTGGCTGGGCAGTCCTCGGCTCCTCAAGATACTCCGATTGGCATGGCCTTCGTCCCTCCAGAACTTCGCCTGGCCATCCTGCAACAAACCCACTGCTCCAGACAAGCTGGACATCCTGGTCCGGCCAAGACCCTTGAACTCTTGAGGCGCCTAGTCTGGTGGCCTGATATCCGCAAGGATGTAAAGGACTTTGTGGCTGCTTGTAATGTCTGTGCCACTTCTAAGCCTAGCCATTCCCGCCCCAGCGGGTTGTTACAGCCTTTGCCGGTTCCCTCTCGTCCGTGGACGCACCTCTCTATGGACTTTATTGTCGAACTTCCTCCCTCCGGTGGGAATACTGTGATCTGGGTTGTCATTGACCGCTTCAGCAAAATGGCCCATTTCATCCCTTTGAAGAAGTTACCCTCTGCGGTGGAATTATCCCAACTCTTTATTAAGTACATCTTCCGCCTGCATGGTTTCCCGGTGGAGATCGTCTCCGACAGAGGCACCCAGTTTACCGCCAAGTTCTGGCGTTCTCTATGTAAAGACTTGGGAATAACACTTAAATTTTCATCAGCCTACCACCCGCAGACGAATGGGGCAGCTGAACGTGTGAACCAAGCCTTAGAACAGTTCCTGAGGAACCACGTGTCTCTTTGCCAGGACGATTGGTCTGACCTCCTCCCGTGGGCGGAGTTTGCTCATAATAATGCATGTCATTCCTCCACAGGAAGGTCTCCATTTATGGTGGTGTATGGACAGCACCCTCAAGCCTTTCCTCAGGACTTCGTGTTGTCGGACGTCCCGGCTGCAGATGATCTGACAGCCCATATGCTTGCTATTTGGGCTGCAACCAAGTCTAATCTGGAGAAGTGTGCTCTAGTCCACAAGACTTTCGCGGATCGCCGTAGAAGGCCCTCTCCTCCCTACAAGGTGGGTGATAATGTCTGGCTCTCTTCCAGGAATATTCGCTTGAAGGTGCCATCTCCCAAGTTGGGTCCGAAGTTCCTGGGTCCGTTCCCCATCTTGGAGATAATTAACCCTGTAGCCATCAGACTTCAACTCCCACCAGAGATGAGAATCCCCAACGTGTTCCACGTCTCCCTGGTGAAGCCCACCGTCTCCAACCGTTTCTCTGGTGTCCAATCTCCTCCTCCTGCTGTCTCTGTGGAGGGTCAACAAGAATTCGAGGTGGAGAGAATCCTTGATTCCAGAATCTCCAGAGGGTCCCTTCAGTACCTCATCCATTGGAAGGGCTTTGGCCCCGAAGAATGCTCTTGGGAGGGACATCGTGATGTGCATGCTCCTCGTTTGGTAAGAGACTTCCACTCCAAGTTTCCCCAGAAACCAAGTCCCGGTGGTCCTGAGGCCCCCCGTGAGGGGGGGGTACTGTCAAGACCGCCGGGAGCGCGAGGAGTCGCGTCCGCTCCCGGCGGCGAAGAATCCAAGATGGCGGCGCCCAGTCAACCCACGTGGGTTCCGACGCCGGCGCCGTGACGTCAGCGCGGCGCGACGATTACCCTTTCTGTTTTATCCCTGGATACCACGATCCTGATCCCTCCTGAGGGGCTTCCTCCTAGATCCGGACTACTCCCCAGAGGGGGCTCCCGGCTCCCTGACAGTAACCTGCTTTGTAATGTAGGAGAACTGAGATGTCAGGGGACCCATTGCCTACCTTGGCTCTTCCTACTGATGTACGGTAAGTACAGTCAGTTCTCGTTCCAAAAAAAGCACATTAAAGCATTTTAATAGCCACCTGTACTAGCAGTTTCAGCCATCCCAGCTGTCTGTGGTACATGGGGTATTATGTCTACCAGAAGTCAAGACAACTAAAATGCCCAGTTACTTATTATGATATTATTAAACAAAAATCTACTTGAGTGTCTAACATGAAGCAGTGAACACCTCTTCGTGTGCATTAACCACACCACATTTCATAGTATTCTTTGTACAATTACATCAGAAGACATTAAATTAATCTAGGTTAATTACATGTTCAGGAAGAGGAAGGCAGCGGATTGTAGACATTATCTTTAATATCGATTACACATTATAGGATGAGTGGCCCTCCAAACGGAGCAGAAAAAAAACCTTGGTATTTTGAACCTTTGATTTTGTATCCTGTCATAACATAAACAGGAACTTACATGAATGAGATGAACTAGGCAATGGGGAGGATTTCAGCCAGAAATGGTTCACTTACCTCTGCAAACAAATGAGTGGTGGAAATTAACTTTAAAATGCTGTTAGCTCAGCATAGACGCATGATTTTTTTTAGTGTCTTTATGTTAGCAGTCACTCGGAAATGTTTTAACTTTTGATATGAATTAAGTAAAGGATTTATGTATAAAATCTGAACCAAGGTGGTGGTGTTTGTGTGTGATTCTTTGGGCCACAGACATTCTGGTGGTCCATGCCAGAGGAAATTACTTGGCTGTCCAATACATTGGATTTTATAATCAATATAAGAGCAGAGATGCAAAGGTGATTAGCAAAGTGTCCATATGCCATGACCCATGTCCCAAATCATTCACATGGTGGGGAGCTAACACTCAAAAAGTGGTAAGGGGGGAAGTACATTGGCCATTCTGGGCATTAAGGTTACTCCAACTTGGTGGTTTCTTACTACAAAGGGCGTATCAAGGACACCAGCAGATAGTCAGATGGCAGGCTAGGCCAATACACTGGCAGATTAAAAAAATATAAATAAGGGTTTCAGTGTACTCAGCCAGGGTCAGACTGGGCTGGTGGGACACCGGGGCCTGGCTCTTTTGGGCCCTGCTGGCCCAGACCTGCTCCCTGCACTGCCGCTCGCTGTACCTCCCTCCCTGACCCGACGCGTAGGAAAAAAATAATGCACGTGCACACATTTTGCTGCGGCGGCAGAGGGACTTTACGGCTGGGGGCCCGGGGGATGGTGTCGAGGCCCCTGAGGCTGCAGGCCTGATAGGCCCTGGGCCCCCCAAGTCCGACTTTGTACTCCGCTGCCAGTTGTCCTGGAACTATCATAAGGATGGGTTATATTTTTTGCATAAAATCACTTCCATCTGATGCTAGAGTTAAAAAAAGCCTAAAAACTCATGATTACTTTTGGTCAATTTCACCTGTTGTCTTTTCCAAAATTAGCCCTAAATTGTGAAAAAATGGTCCTCATAACAGTACGTTTTTTACTAGTAACTGCAGATGACACCTGTTGTAGTCAAACTCCTCAGTGAAAGGGAAAACCCCTGCCAGCACCAGTTTTCACCAACGCCCTTTGGGGGCCCTGGAACTTTCTGCTGTGGAACTGACAGGAAACCTGCACACTTTGTTGTTAGGACTAGATTGAACCAAGACTAAAAGATTACTTTTGGTCAATTAAATTTCACCCATTATCTTTTCCTACATTTGCCCCTTTCTGTCCTGCAATGCTGAAAAATCTAGACCAAGTTTTTACATAAAACTCTTAGACCCTCTAATAAAGTATGTAAAAATAGACTAAAAATTCAAGATAACTTTTGATCAATTTCAATTCTAAATTGCACATAAACACTAGGACCCTCCTATGGCACCCTGAAAATAAAGTGTGTGTGTGGGGGGGGGCTGTTGCCTGGTACAACAATGCGTTTTAAAGAAACACCAAAAAATCAAAGTGTTTTAAAGGAATGACAATATAATGTACTGGTAAAACTAATGTGTTTGTATCAGAAACACAACTATACTTTATATAAACAAGCTTCTGTGTAGACCAGCCATTAAAGTGCAGGATACACATCCAGGGCCGATCCTGCGCATTTCGCCGCCTGAGGCGGGCTTCGTTTTGCTGCCCCCCCCCTTCCCCTTGGTACTCACTTTTCCTGACTGGGACTGGGTAGGGGAGGGTCCACGTCGCTAATGCAGAGCGCGCAATTGCGCGCTCTGCACTAGAAGAGCCGAATTTCCGGGTTGAAAACCGGAAATTCGGCTCTTAGTTACGAGGAGCGGCATTTTTGCCGCCCCTGGTAACCAGGGGGGCGCTGCCGCCTGAGGCGAGTGCCTCAATTCGCCTCATTGGCGGAGCGCCCCTGTACACATCAGATAAGTTCTGAAGAATCCCATTGTATATTACAGAACCCAGCAGATGCGCCTTTTCTTTTTTTTTCAGATTTGAATGGCTGCTCCATGGCTACACAGCAGCTTGTTTACATAAACTATAGTTGCCTTCCTGAAACAAACACCCAAGTTGTACCAGTGCAACACAACAATACATATTTTACGATTTTTATTACTAAAAACATTCAAATTTTTTGATATTACTGTTCCTTTAATGCTCAAAAAAAACTTGGTCAAACATTGGAAGCTGATGCCGTTATACCAGTGGCCATTGTGCTGGCAAATAATAATGAAAAAATTAAGTCTGGAACAGAATGGGTGGTACTGCGAGCAGATGAAATTAAAATTAGCATTAGACGACCCCAGGTCGCTGTTTCCAGCACTACCGTTAGTCACGCACTGAAGGCAAGTGCAGCGTCAGTGCGCTTATATAGGTGTGGCGACACAATCTCGCGAGATGAGATTTGTGACGTCGGCCAGGAGTCAAGGAGCTGGGCATAAACAGCGATTCGAGACTAGGTCTGTGGCAAGAAAATCAGGACTGTCCCGAGAAAAGCAGGACTGTTGGGCGGTATGTATAATGCTCCCATACATTTCCAGAGTCATTGCTTGGAGAAGCAGCCAGTGCGTATCATACAGGTTATTACTTGCACTACTGCATCATTAGCATAGCATTTGCTAGTACCGTTCTTTAGACAATCCGCTCTTCCTTATCATGAACAGGCACTTCATAAATAAGCTTCTTTTCCATGTCATGAGATGACCAACGTTTAATACATTCCCCTACCATATACTAACTTGCTGTTCACTGCATATTTGTCCTTGTCGTACATTACCCTTCCATATCATGAGCAGCCTTATATTTTATGATTAGCATTCAAATCTACAAGCCACTGTCAGCTGCTAAGTGTCATACTCAGCGCCATCTCTTGCTTTGCTGACTCCTAATTTTGCTCATTGCTGCACCTTCTGCTCATAACAAAGTAACATAGCAACATAGTAAGTTATGTTGAAAAAAGACACACATCCATCAAGTTCACCCTTTGAACTCGATTTTACCCTGCCTAACTGCCAGTTGATCCAGAGGAAGGCAAAAAACCCATCTGAAGCCTCTCCAATTTGCCTCAGATGTGGAAAAATTCCTTCCTGACTCCAAAATGGCAATTGGTCTAGTTCCTGGATCAACTTGGACTATGAGCTATTTCCCATAACCCTGTATTCCCTCACTTGCTAAAAAGCTATCCAACCCCTTCTTAAAGCTTTCTAATGTATCAGCCTGTACAACTGATTCAGGGAGAGAATTCCACATCTTTACAGCTCTCACTGTAAAAAACCCCTTATGAATATTTAGGCGGAACCTCTTTTCTTCTAATTGGAATGGGTGACCTTGTGTCAGCTGGAAAGACCTACTGGTAAATAAAGCATTAGAGAGATTATTATATGATCCCCTTATATATTTATACATAGTTATCATAATACCCCTTAAGCGCCTCTTCTCCAGCGTGAACATCCCCAAATATGCCAGTCTTTCCTCATAGCTGAGATTTTCAATACCTTTTACCAGCATCGTTGCCCTTCTCTGGACCCTCTCTAATACAATAATGTCCTGTTTGAGTAATGGAGATCAAAACTGTACGGCATATTCTAGATGGGACCTTACCAGTGCTCTATACAGAGGAAGAATGACCCCCTCATCCCGTGACTCTATGCCCCTTTTAATACAGCTCAAGACCTTATTTGCCTTGGATGCTGCTGATTGGCATTGCTTGCTACTGCCTACTTTATTATCTACAAGGACTCCAAGGTTATTTTCCATAATGGAATTGCCTAGTGCAGTCCCATTAAGGGTATAAGTGGCTTGGATATTTTTACATCCCAGGTGCATGCATTTACATTTTGAATATCATTCGCCACTTAGCTGCCCAGATTGCCAGTTTGTCAAGATCCAGTTGCAAGGATGCCACATCCTGGATGGAATTAATTGGACTGGATAGTTTTGTGTCCTCTGCAAAAACTTGATACATTACTTACAATACCCTCCCCTAAGTCATTAATGAACAAGTTAAATTAAAGTGGACCCAATACCGAGCCCTGAGGGACCCCACTAAGAACCTTACTCCAAGCCGAGCATGAACCACTCTCAACAGATCTTAGTTTAGAAAGCAGTCGTTTGTGGGGCACGGCATCAAACGCGTTGGCAAAATCCAAATATGTTGATCACCTGCCCCCCACTGTCCAGCATCCTACTTACCTCATCATAAAAAGCAATCACTTTGTCTGAAATGACCTATCCTTCATAAAGCCATGCTGATTGCTGCTAATAATGCCATTCACTAGGACAAAATTTTGTATGTGATCCCATAACAAGCCTTCAAATAATTTGCCACCACAGATGTCAAATTTACTGGACTATAATGCCAGGCTGAGATAGTAATCCCTTTTTAAATTTTGAAATGACATCAGCTTTTTTCCAATCCATAGGTGGTACCATCCAGATGAAAGCAAATCGGAGAAAATCAGAAATAGGGGTTGGTCTAAAACTGAAATAAGCGCTCTTAGAACCCAGGGGTGTATGCCATCAGGCCCTGGAGCCTTGTTTACATTAATTTTTATTAAAGCTTTATGGATCATATCCTGGATCAGCCACTGACTAGATTGAACTGAGCCATCAGTGCAGCTATGAAGTGAGCCTGGGAACTCAGACTCCTCTATTGTATACACTGAGGAAAAGAACTGATTTAGCATATTTGCCTTTTCTGTATCTGTTACAACCATACTGGTACCATTATTTAAAGGAGGCAATACTCTCAGCCTGCATCTTTTTACTATTAATATACTTCAAAAACTTTTTGGGGGTAGTCTTAGCCTCCGCCGCTATGCTGTCTTCATTCCCTTTCTTTGCCTTACGGATTGCTGTTTTACAACATTTATTACAACTATGGAAGTGCCAAACACTTTTTTTCAGTTCAGTTGTTTTCACACTGTTCACCAGAATTAAATACTTTTTTTCAATTGCTTTCTATCTTTTATTTTTTACAATTTTTCCAAAATTTATGTTTAATATCCCTGTCTCTGGTGTTTCAGTCTGGCAGCTCAGTAATTCAGGTGGAGATTCTGAACTGTTACAATTTGCTACATTAGTTGATACATTTATCAGCAGTATCATTGGAATATTGGCAACTATTGTATCAAATATTATAGCTGCCTTTAATAAAACTCAGGGATTCTGCTCAGAAGGGCGACCCCCCCCCCCCCGACTGGAGCAGCTTCAGAAAGACATAAGGTGAAAATGAAACTTTCCACTTCAAGATTTAAAAAAAAAAAATAGAAAGTTATTGGAAAAAGTGAACTATCTGAAAAGAACTAAACTGAAAAAAAGTGTTAACCCCTTTAACTTTCATCTTGTATTCTTTTTATATAACATCTAACAAGCAAATCTCAACTCTTCTTTTTCTTTCAGCATTTGTAAGGAATGTTCCCTCTAAGGTGTGCACTCGTGCATACAACAAATTGTGGTGCGCACAAACAATTTTGTGTGAAAACACAAATTTTTGTATTAATTGAAAAACTGTGCACAAAAGTTTAATATAAATAATAAATAATTTTTGTGCACATAGCCAGGAAGGAATAAGAGGGATCATTGTTTGTAAGTGTTTTATATGCCTTTAACATATTGCACAATGCTGATAAAAATGTTGGTGTTTGGTAAAATATTAATAGCAAACATATAGATTTAGCTTCTCTTGTTTTTATATTATATGTAACATGATAGCAGTATACATTCAGGTATAGAAGTACGCTTAGGATTGGTTAAACCCTAACCAATGAACATGTTCTGCTCAGCTTGCTATATGTATTAAACTTAGTTTTGACTTGCTACATATAGATATACATTTTATAATTAGTATGCATGAAGAATATGTTTGATTGCATATGGGGTAGGAATTTGAAAACTATGAAGAGCCACTTGGATACAAATTAAAGAGCAGCTTATAAAGTGCAAACTAGGTAACTTGTACACAATTTTTTTAACACTGGTATTTTTCTTTCTTTTACTTATATCTTTTAGATCTAAGAATCTTAGGACAATATGGATCGGTATGACAACCTCTCTGATGATGGTGAAGTTGATCATTCCTTTTTTGACAGCGATGCTGATGAGAGTGCAACTAAAGTAGGTGCCACTTTTTCAGGTTCAAGCAAGCAAGAAAATATAAACTCAAAAGTGAAGAAAGATGTCAATGTTATTTCATATGAAAATAAGCAAAATGTTGTAGAAAATGTATCTGAAGAGAATGGGAGAAGCCATGTATATGAGGGAAAAACTGCAGAAGCATCATTTCCATCAACTGCTCCCAGACCTGATAGTACACTTAAGTCTGGTAGGACCTCGGCACAAAGTTTACGGATAGAAGCCACCATCCCAACTGGCATTCCCCAAATAAGGCGAGAGTTTGAAGACAATTATTACACAGATGAGGAAGATAGCAGCGAAGAGGAAAGTCACAATTCAAGGCCCAAAACCGCAAAACAAACAAATATTGGAAAGAAAAGCACTGGAAAATCCAACAGAGACTTTGTTTCTACAATATCTAGTTCAGATACTGAGTACTCAGACACTGGCTCAGATGATGGTGCATCAAAATCATCATATCACGCTACAAAAGGATCATTAATGCGATCTCCAGAAAGGAAGTCCTCTCGCTCGGCGATGAGAGAATTGAGGGACTATGCTGAGGAGTCAGAAGACACTGTTACTGATGTAACACCACTTTCAACACCAGATATCAGTCCTATACAGTCATTTGACCTTGCTGCTACCAATGAAGCACTTAAAAGTAAATTTAAACGACAAGAGAACATCAGTCAAGAAATATATGGTAATTCCAATATTAATATCTTTTATCCTGTAGGAAAACATGTCGAATATGGGGAGGGTAGACATTTGAGAAATATAAGAGAGAATTGTAATTTTTAGATTGGCATAAGAACATTTTGGAGAGAGAGGATAATGGGGAACAACTAAAGAAATATGAAATTCGCAGAAAGGAAATGCCTTGAGAGTGCAATGGGAGGTTATAGATCAGCTGGACAAGGATAGGACTGCAAGACTCTGTTGGGTCTAGTCCAGGAATGTCCAGCTGAAACACCCCAGTTGCAGCTATCCGCTTTCTCAGTGTATGGACAAACACCTTCCACCATCCCTGTAGCAGTTGGTAATTTTCTGAGGCCTCAATAAGGTTTTTGAATATAAACTTGCAGATTAGTGAGTAGTTTAGGGCCAGGGTACTTATTGGTGGGTTAAAATCGCTGTCAGTGGTAACCAGTACTCTACAAATTTATTTGCTGCTTGTCACTTTTGGTAACCAAGCGAGAAAGCAGGGAGGTAGGTACTTGCATGGCAGAGAAAAATTAGGTGTTGGATAGGAAGTCAGAAAATAACTTAAAGGGGAACTATTGCGAAAAATGAACATTTAATATATCATACTAAAATAAGACATTTTCTAAATATGAAATAATCAAGTTCTGAAATAATCAAATTGCTCTTTATTTTCGTCCTTTTAGCATCTGTTTCGGAGCCTGCTACTGAATTCCAGCAGTTAGATGGGGGTCACTGACCCTGGCAGCCAAAAAACTATTAGCCTGTGGAGGCTACAATTTTATTGTCGTTACTTTAATTTACTTATCATTTTCTTGATAGCTGCTTAAATTCCACACTGGAGTACTGCTGAAGAAAAACCTAAATAATTAAAAAAACACAACAAATAAAAAATGAAAGCCTATTGCAAATAGTCTTAGAATCTGAATGTCTACATCATACTGAAAGTTAATTTAAAGGCAAACCATCCAATAAGTAGGAAAGCAAAACCTGGAACAAGTCGAGAGGACAGAGAACAAGAAAAGACCACGGGCACAAAATAATAAGAACTCGATCCTTTAGTTTAGGCCATCAGCAGAATGAACAAATGTGTTTAGCTACTCTTTACCTTTTGAGGTTAATAACTGGAGTGAAAAAAAGTTTCTTGTTTTATGTGTTTGGAAATGAGAATACTTTAACTTGCTACACGGCAAATTCAACACTTTTGCTTGTGAAGAAGGTACAGATTTGTGGCGATGTACAGATTTTGGTTATGTACTTGGAAAAGAGAACATGGCCCTAGTCCACTAATATGCATGAGTTATGCTGGTTAGCTCCCACATAATTAATTGAAAGCATCTTTAGACAGATGAGGAGGAGGTTGAGTACACTGCAGAAAAGTATTTAAATAAGCTGACAAGGGGTGAGAGTACTGTGTAGAGAAGTGTGCGGAGACGTTTCTTGTAACAGTCCCTTAACCCCTTTGCAGCCAGCACAGCAGTACTGTGGTTGAAGTTGAAAACAATGAGCTTCATTCTTATGTTGACCCTCTGCTCTTTGTATATCTTGCTTATTAATATTAAAATGTAAATATAAAGTGTCAAATATTCCACAGCGCTGTACAATATATCGGTGTGGCCATACAAGATTACATGCAAAAACAACCAATAATCGATACAAGAGGTAAAGAGGCCCAAATATGTTTTAATAATATAAAGTAGTTGGTCCCATTTATTAATCAGCTAGCGTATCCTGATATTGAAATAGAATAGGACCTTATTCAGAAGCCTGTTTATAAATGTTGGTAGATTGGAAACTTCAATAAAAACACTAGTATGACATGAAAGTTGAGCCTTGAAGGCTCATTGATGTTGAATTACCACATATCTTGATTTGTTTTTACATGGACCATGCTTCCAAGAAGTGATATCAGTAACATATTTCATATATTGTACCCATAGATCCAGATAATGACTTGAAGAATAGGCAGAAGGCTGTTCAAGATGCAGTAGACCTAAACCAGCTTCTTAAAGGTAATGTAAACTAGGGATGCACCAAACTAGGGATGCACCAAAACCGTGGATTCGGTGCATCCCTTATGTAAACAATTCTTCTTTAGTCTTTTCTTTGTTCTTTTCTTTCACCCAAGAGAAACTTTTCAGGAATGGGATTTTTTTTCCAGGCTGGATCTGGCAAACTTATTTCATTTGTATTTTTGGTCAGTGAATGTGAACTTTCTTTATAAATGGGGGTGAGAAAAATGGTCAGTTGGAGTTTGCACAAAAGGCTAAGCTATATCTAGATAAACATGTTGTAGAAAATTACAGGCTATCACAGGCCAAGATACAGCCAAAATGTTTGCTTCATCCTGCTCTAGTGTCTGCACTAAAAGGCACAGTGTTAGCCTATGTGCAGACACACACAGTGGATTTTGAGGCAAACATCATGCAGACATCAGAGCGGGATTAGGTGAGCGGTTTCTGAAACAACTGCGTGTGACGCTGGCCTACACTACTAAAATGAAGCATAAGAAAAGCTTTCAGATTATTTTAGTTCCTTATTTTTTTCTTCTGCAAGTTGATCGGCAATATATACTGTATGTTTGTTTTTTTCTAGCATTTATGCACCTGGATAAAAAGGAACCCGGGCCAGTACAGACTGAACAGCCAGTCATGCATAACAAGAAGAACTTCTCTTTTTCAAATGAGGAAGTGAGGCAGATTGAGCGGGAAAACCAGAGACTGCTGAAGGAACTGTCACACCAGGCAGCCAAACCCCGTAGCAAAAGCATTACTCCCAAAAAGCCAATCTCTGCTCCAACCAGGCTGTACCATAGTGCACTGAATAGACAGAAGGAGCAGCAACGCATTGAAAGGGAAAACATGGTAAGTACCCTAATCCAAGGTGAATACTACTAAGAAATCTTTCCTGCATCGGTTTTTCATCACGCTAAAAAGAGACTCCTCACAAGGGGAGCCACTGTTTTCAACACCAGACTTTTATCTTATGATGTACCAATGATGTAGACTCTACTTCACAGCAGGAAAGATAGAGTGCTAGAGATTATGATTCTATGTTTGCAGATCCTACTTTAACAAATAGGAATAGTACAGTGGCTCTGGAGCAGTGCTGGCTGGCAGGGAGAGAGTTAATTACACTGATACTGCACTAAGCTGAGCCTAATCAGCATGCTCAGCCAGAAAGGCCACCTTTTCGGAGTCAGTGCAGCCCTTGCAATGTTGCAGAAATATTTTTCTTTATAAACACTAACATCTTTATGAAACTTTAATTTACTGAGGGGGGCTTTTGTTAGGCATCTCCACTATTAAATAATTTGTTAAAGGGATACTATCATGGGAAAGTTTTTTTTTTTCTTTTTTTTTTTTTTTATCAGTTAATAGTGCTGCTCCATTCTAATTCTGCACTGTAATCCATTTCTCAAAAGAGCAAACAGATTTTTTTATATTTAATTTAGAAATCTGACATATTGTCCGTTTCCCAGCTGCTAGCAGTCATGTGACTTGTACTCTGAGGTGACATTGGATCTGCCATCTCCGGAGGCAGCAGGTCCAGAAGCCCCCAAACACAGTTGAGAACTCTGTAGCGGCTCGTAAATTTGGCTACTGATCCCTGCTACTGCTCAGGGACCAAGTTGGGCTCTGCTTTATGAGTAGTTTCAGTATAGGTTTATGAAAAAATGTATATTCAAAAAGTTTCTGGGGTTCTAGTTTGTGTGCTGTGGGGCCCATTAAAGGAGAATTTAAGTCATAATCACCGGGGGGGGGGGGGGGGGGGGTTGGTGCCAAATGTTAGGCACAGTGATTGTAATAGCTTACCTTAAACCCCAGGAAGGTGCTCCTGTTAGAGGAAAACAGAATCAGACCAGATATTTCTACAGCATTTCTTTCTTCACTTTTCTTTTCTCTGGGCATGCACATGCACGCTAGAGTGAAAATGGTGGCTTTTCATTTCTAAGTTCGGTTCGCAGTCTACTGTAAGTACATCTGCCCGAACCAGAATGAAAAGATGATGAAATAATCTGAATAAGGTAGCGACAAGGGTCTGGGTACAGGGCGAGGGGCCAGGGCTCAAGGTATCAGGTAAGCGATTTTATTCTAACATTTTGGCACCCCCCTGTGATGTAACTTTAGTTCTTCTTTGAGTTAGGTTGCTGTTTTTGAGAGATCAGGATGAGTGTCCTTTTACTTATAGCAACTTTGCTGTATGAATATAATTATGTTTTGAACAACCAGCAGAGGGCATTATTGCACCACATCTGATGCCTCTGGTGATTGAGTCCCTGTAAAGCCATATGTGCATGTTACTGTTAGGGAATCATGCACACTGTTCCTTCTAAATTATGTGTAGTGTATGTACAACAGTAATGGTTGAGCACTTTAAGCGTAAGTATGAATGCCGAATTATGTATGTAATACCACATAGCTTCAGGCCCGGATTTGTGAAAGGGCCACCAAGGCCCGGGCCTAGGGCTGCAGGATTTTAGGGGGTGGCATGCTGCACAACCACACCCACATTGGTTCATAAATACTGAGGATGCGCTGGAGATACAATAGGTTTTTAAATTTCCCATGTGTTAATCCACATTTCTATGGTCCCGTTCATGACATTTTGTGCGAATAAAGGGGAGGGCACAGGGGAGATGAACAGCTATGTAAATCCGGCCCTGCACAGCTTAAGATAACAATACACTCTGCTGACTCAGCCACTCCTAACCATGTCAGCAGCTAACTGTGCTGTGTATAGCACCAAAACAGCCTCCTCGAGAAAGATGCTTAGGGGCAGATTTATCAAGGGTCGAATTGGAAATTCTAATTTTTTTCGTTTTTTTATGTTCAAAACTGTCACATTCGACTAGGGAGTTATTCAAATTCAATTAGAGTTTTTAAAAAAAATTTGAACTTCGATTTTCGAGATTTATCATACTCCGCCGAATTGCTTTTTAAGTCAGTGGGAGATGCCCAGGGATCAATTTGGAGTTGTTTGCAGCTTTCCTGACAATCTGCGGAAAAAACTTAAATCGGGTTTTTAACATCCAAATCTAATACAAATTAGATTCAAGTTTTCGGGTCGATCCTATTCACCCAGGTTTAAAAAAAATTAGATTATTATAATAAATTTCGATTGGTCGAGTTCATGTGTGTTTATGGCAGTAAACTCGAAATTCGATCTTTGGTAAATGGGCCTCCAAATGTCATGACGCATAAATTTGGCAGAACCTCTAAGGGACTTTCTATACCATAGAAAACATTATTTATAAAGTATTTTGAAGGTTTTATTACTGTAATGTTAAAGCGGTGATTCACCTTTAAGTTAACTTTGTGTGTTATAGAATTGCCAATTCTAACAGCTTTTTAATTGGACTTCGTTATTTATTTTTTATAGTTTTTTTAATTATTTGCCCTTTTCTTCTGACTCTTTCCAGCTTTCAAATGTGGGGGTCAATGACCCCGTCTAATAAATAAATGATTTGTAAGGCTACAGATATATTGTTAGTGCTACTTTTTATTACTGATCCTTCTATTCAGGCCTCTCCTATTCATATTCCAGTCTCTTATTCAAATCAATAAATGGTTGCTAGGGTAATTTGGACCCTAGCAACCAGATTGCTGAAATTGCAAATTGAAGCTCAATGAAAAGCCAAATAACTCAAAAACCACAAATAATAAAAAATGATAATCAATTGCAATTTATCTCAGAATATCACTCTCTACATCAGATTAAAATTTGGCTCAAAGGTGAACATCCTCTTTAAAAAAAAATTATTTAATATGGTTGACACCGTTTGATGCTCAAAAGGGCTTCCCCTAGCAGCCAATCTATGAACCCAAGGCCAGCAAGACACAAAAGCCATTAAGGAATTGTTTTGACATGCCATTCAGCAGTCAGTAGCAGACAAATCATCCCTGTCTGCTTGTCAATGCTCATAATGTCATTTAGAGTAAAGTGCCCTGGCTGCCACACACAGAATAGTGACAGTTGGTCCTCCATGCAAAAACTCTCAAGCTCATTGTTATGTACATTGCTGGGGGCAGTGCTAAGCTTTGACAGACAAGAGAAAATGCTATCTGACCACAGCATTGCTTCTAAGGGCTGGGCACCGCCCATAGACTATATACTGTCCCCACCCCCTGACACACTTAAAGGAACAGTAACACAAAAAAATGAAAGTGTTTTAAAGTAATGGAAATATCATGTAGTGTTGCCCTGCACTGGTAAAACTGACCTGTTTGCTTCATAAACACTACTATAGTTCATATAAACAAGCTGCTGTGTAGCAATGGTGGAAATTGAAAAAAGGCTATATGGCACAGGATTAATAGTGGATAACAGATAAGTAGATAAGCTCTGTAGAACATAATGCTATCTGCTGTGTAACCTGAGCCTTTTCTCCTTTGAATGGCTGCCCCCATTGCTACACATCAGCTTATTTACATACAGTGTCGGACTGGGCCTACGGGACACCGGGAAAAAACCTGGTGGGCCCCGGCCAGCCCAGACCTGTTCCCCCACTGCCCTATAAAGAAATAATCCTGTGCGGCTCCATACATACGCGCGCAACACGCAGGGTCCGCGCATGCACACGTGCCAGGCCAGGGAGTCTGGGTCTGGAGGGGGTCCCTGGGGACTGCCAGGAGGGCCCTTCCTAGGTGGGCCCCAAGGCTGCAGTCTGACCCTGTTTATATAAACAATAGTCGTTTTCTGAAGCAAACGCAGCCGTTTTACCAGTGCAGAGCAACACTGCATTATATTTTTATTACCGTACTTTAAAACACTTAAATTTTTTGATGTTACTGTTCCTTTAAGAAGAGAGCCGCGAGAAACTGTTGATTTTTTTGTTGTTGTAGTTACAATTATACCCCAGGGTAATTCTATGTCAGCCATACAGTGCTGCTATTAGGTTATTGCAGTCAGTATCACTATAGTAAGCATCATGGTTGCTGTTTGCTAAAGCAGAAAAAAATAAATGTGGCAGCGAGTCCGTGCAACGCTGTGAAAGTGACATTTAGGCAGAGCGAGTTTGTAGTATAAATAAATTGGAACAGGTGTTATTGCGTAATAGTCAGCTGCCTGCCATTCCAGCTGTCTGAAGCTCAGGCTCTTGTCAAGGGAACAGATCTGCACACTGCCTCTGCTTGGAAACAAGGCTGAACTCAGAATCAGCTTTCTAATCTTTCTGTTCAAGTACAACTAAGATGGACCTGGTTTATAGATATCCTTAGTTTGTCCAGTACAAAGCTAAACCAATGGCATAACTTAAAAAACTAAGGCTATTGTCACAGTATGCAGAAAATAACTGCAGAGCAATGTCGGTACCCCCCAATTCTGTACCCAGTCCATAGTCACTGATAACTATGATGTCCACATGTCATGTGCTTATGAAAGACCTTTCCCATTAAAGGAGAAGGAAAGTCATTAACCACTTGGAGGTACCAAATGTTAGGCACTCCCAAGTGAATGTATTTACTTACTTGAAACCCCTGGCCACTATTTCAGTGAGCACCACGGCTTCCGGCTTCTTCTCTCTTCAAATTTCCTGCTGCAGACGCATGTGCGCAGGAAAAAGCCAAATTTTTAGTTAAAGTTTGGCTTTTCCCTCGCGGCTGCGCATTTGCAGCCGCAAGAAAACCTTGGGCCGGTGCAGTTTTCTGCTGATAGGAGCACCAGACCAGACCGGGGTTTGAGGTAAGTAAATACATTCACTTGGGGGTGCCTAACATTTGGCACCCCCAAGTGGTTAATGACTTTCCTTCTCCTTTAAGTGCATGTTTTCAGGCGTACGTCTATCTGTGTGTGTGCAGTGAAATCTGGTGGAATATGTCTATTGTGCCATTAGCCTAAGCCACTTTACATGTGCTACAGATGTAGTTTACACAGATATAGCATGTAGGGCCAGAACTAGGGGTCGGCAAGCTAGGCATCTGCCTATGGTGCAACTTGAGGGAGACGTGAGTGGAATGGAGGTGGATTGCACTGTTCCTCAATGGGGATAGGGGGACAAGCAGTAGCTGCAGTGACAAAAGACAGAGTGGGGAAAGGGGTAGGTTTGTCTCTGGCAGTGGGAGTGACAGAAGACCAAATGGAGAAGGCTGGTGGATTTGTTTTTGGCAGTGGTGAGTGGTGTTCGAGGCGCAAGTTTGCTTAGGCTGGCCTTGGGCTCCCAAGTCTCTTAAACTCTGGGGCTGCTCAGAGAAGTAGATGGCTAACAGTACTCCTTTTTAAGCTACCTGTACAAACAAAAAGATAAGATCTTGAGGCTCTGTCTGGGCTGGATTTCATGTGCGGGTGCCCCTAGAGCCTGCCTTCGCTACCTCTACCCGCACTAGAAGCACGGAGGAGGAGCCAGAGCATGCGTCCCCAGTTCTCCCAACAAAGTGACAAGAGCGGCATGCCGCCCCTAATACTTTGCCTTCCTAGGCCCGAACCTTTGTGGCCTTGCCCAGGCCCGGATTTGTGGCGAGGCCACAAAGGCCCGGGCCTAGGGCGGCAGAATCGTAGGGGCCAGCCGCTTGCTGAGGAGTACTGGGGACGGGCAGCTCCCCAGTTCTGCCTGTGTGCGCTTTCCGGGAAAGGTGTCCGGGACCACACGGTGGGGCATCGGTCAGGCGATTGGCCTAGGGGCACCTATGCTGCAAATCCGGCCCTGGCCTCACCACAAATCCAGCCCTGGGCTCTGTACAGCATAGAAATGGTTCAGGGAGAACATTGAGTGTGCTTAAGCACAGCCCGTTCTGGAATGTGAGCTTGTTCTATTTCAGGCACCCCTTCTTCCCTCTACTTTATTTCCTTCTGTTCATAAGGCTTCTTCGTTTAACATGACCAGCATGGCACTCATCCAAGCATGTGTTATTGGTCATCTGTTCTAAATGCCACGTTCTTTCCCTTGTGCACAACTGGAAGCCTTTACACTTTTGATTTAAAATACATGGGTAGCATTTCTGCCTTGCAACACTCGGGTCCTGAATTCAATTCTAGCCTAGGCACTATCTGCAAGAACTCCCTATGTCTTCCCTGTGCCTGTGTGGGTTTCTGTTGGTTTTCTCCCACACTCATACAAAACATACTGGCAGGTTAAAGGATAAGTAAACCTTTAAAATAAGTGAATGTAAAATTGATGAGACTGCTCTGATGTTCTTCTGCTTAGGAAAGATGCAAGAAAGGTTTCTAATTGGTTTTCCTAAGCAGGAGGACATCAGAGCAGCCTCTTTCGTTCTCCTGACAACTTCCTTGACTACTTGGTGGTCAGACTGGTTGGAAACTGACCAGCAGGTGGCGCTGTTGTAACAAAATTCATTCATATTAACAGCACATGTATCCCTTAATATCTTGGAATTAAAACAAAATAAATAATGAATGTAAACTACAAAAGTACTTAGAATAGCATCAACCTCAATTTTACACTCACTTATTATAAAGGATTACTTATCCTTTAAGTACATTTTTAGCGTGTAATAGAACACACAATTCTTAGCAATTTTTCAGCTGGATCACTGACCCTGGCAGCCAAAATACTGTTGCACTGTGAGGCTACAATTTTATTGTTTTTGTTACTTTTTATTATTTATATTTCTACTCAGGGCTCTCCTATTCATCTTCCAATCTCTCAATCAAACCATTGCCTGGTTGCTAGGGTAAATTGGACCCTAACAAGCACGTAGCTGCTAAAATTTTAAAACCGAAGAGCTACTAAACAGAAATAAAAATAATTCAAAAACCACACAACAAAATTAAGACCAGTTGCAAATTGCAGAATATAACTCTGTACATCACACTAAAAGTTCATTTAAAAGCAAACAACCCCTGTGGTTGATTGGGATTAAATTGACTGTAATGTGTGTGTGATTTAGGACCTTAGCATGTAAGCTCCACTGGGGAAGGGACTGATGTGAATGATGTTTAATCTCATACATCGTGTAAAGCACTGTGTAAAGGAGTTGGCACTAAATTAATAACTAGACAGCTTTAGGTGGTCTTTAATTCCATTCAGAGGCATTAGACTAGAAACTGTTACTCTCTAAAGTGCCATTGCCCTTAGACAATGTAGATACGTTTTTGTCATGTTTCCCAACCTTTATTTATCAGCCTTGGATTTTTATTGATGGTTTTGCTATAGCTACACAAGACTGGCATATAATAGAGACCAGGGGTGTCCAAACTGCGGCCCGAGGGCCACATGCGGCCCGGGATGCATATGAATGTGGCCCAGCTTGGTTCCCGAGGAAAAGTCATGTCGCAAAGGATATAGGAGGAGAGAGGAGGAGGCCCATTGCCCAGTTAGTAATAATAATATAATAATAAGTCTATTTAATATCCAGGTGTCCCATTTTCCAGTGTATAGCTCCATCTGGTTATCCAACTGCCATTGTAGTTCTTTTCTGTGTATTTCCTTTACTTTTACAAATCAAACGTGTTTGTGTATTTCATGTGTGGCCCCAGACAATTTTTCTTTTTCCAATGTGGCCCTGCGAGCCAAAAGTTTGGACACCCCTGATAGAGACTGATGCAATTTATTTGTTTTGCAGGCTCTTCTAAAAAGGCTTGAATCTGTAAAGCCAACAGTTGGCATGACCCGTACTGAGCAATTTATGGATTATCAGCGTCAAGCAGGATACCTGAGCGCAACTGCATTGTCCCCCAGGCCTGGAAAAGCATCAGTAAGCCGCCTCAGCCCCTCTGTATCATCAGGTAACTTGATATATATTTTGTAAGATATGTGTGTCAAAAGGGCACAATTGCATGTATATTTCACCATTGTTAGACTGGTGAAATGAAAACTCCTAGGAAAGTATTTGTTGCTGCAGCAAGTAAAGCTGTGTAATTGTGTACCAGCTTAGGAAAAGCTTGATAATGGGTTCCTGGAGTGAATGGAAGAGAGCAGGGTGGGCTTCCAATCCTTGCTCCAGCTGCCAAAGTAAAGGTAGCTAAGTAATAAGACTGCAGGTGAGCTGTAGTTAAAAGGAGGTGTGAACTACAACTTTAGAGCTTCCCTGGCCATTTTGCTGCCCGAGGCAGCCTTCATTCTGCTGCCCCACCCTCCCCACAGCACTCTCCTTTTCAGCACCAGAGGGGGTCGGGGGGTCGTGCACAGAGCGCAATTGCTGGGTTGTAATCTCCAGGTACTATAATGGAAATTTGGCTATCAAAAGTTACCAGGAGCGGCATTTTTGCTGCCCCTGGCAACCAGGGGGCGCTGCCGTCTGAGGCAAGTTTCTAACCTCGCCTCATTGGTGGATCGCCCCTGGAGCTTCCCCCTTGAGACCTCCTTGAGTGGAAGAAGGAGATTCTTGTGAAGCTGGGCAAGAGAGAGTGATTCCCCACTGAGTTAAAGTGTTAGAGAGAGGTCCAAAGGACTGGAGAGAGAAACCCCTCCCAGGAGACAAGTGTCTAGAGTGAGTCCCAGAGAGAATTTTGGGAGTTGTGTACGTCCACGCCAGTGAGGGCCGGAAATGTGACTTTTGTGTGAACACAAGTGAGGGTGTTAAAGCGGAACTGTTAATGTTTATGTGAAGCAAGAGTGTTGAACCTGCTCATTGTGTTTGAAATAAAAGCCAGTCAAGCTGCGTCTAAACGTTAAAGGTGCTGTCCGTCTCCATTTTCTGTGCTGAAAACTGTGGCTATAATCTTTGCTACCCGAAGGTCACAAAATATTCTTACTCTTTGAGAAAGTCTAGGGACCTGTAACCATTTTATATATATATGTGTGTGTGTGTATATATATATATATATATATATATATATATATATATTGTAGCATGGTTGGGAAAATCATAGATGGAAAGTATATCCCTCCCAGAATTCTCTATGAAGCAGTACTAAGTTTGCTTAGTAACTGCATGTTACCTGTGTTCAAAGCATAAGGACTTTTATTGCTGGGCACAAGTTTCCAGAAAGAGACAAGTTATCTGGTAGCAAGGACTGGCTACCAGCTACTGCCTTAAGTGTTTGGGGAGCGGCTGCTTCCAGGAGAAAAGCACAAGGAATCTCCAAAGGACTGTGAGTTAACAGTTAATTTTGTTTGCTGGACTTATATTGCCCCAGTGGGAGACTGTGGGACCTTTGGGAAAAGGACATTTTCATTTATCAGTACAGCTGGACTATTTTTGTTTACTGCCTTCCCAAAGGGTATGAACTGTTATGTTGCTGTTTAAGCTGCTGTGTTAAATAAATGCACACGTGATATCAGCTGGAAACCTGTGTACTGTCTACTGTCTGTGTGAAAGGAGTTGCTGCTGCTACTACCTAAAGAGCCATTCCCCCACAATTGGTGGAGGATGCGGGCAGCTCCTTAAAGAGACAGTCATATTAAAGGATTGTTATATCAAGCACAGTAGGGTGACTTTCACAGAACATTGCCAATATGGAGGAGATTCTAAAAGAACTTGTAAAGTCCAATGCTCAGCAGCAGCACGCCAATGAGCATCTGCTGCAAGCCAATGCTCATTAGCAGCGGACTAATCAAATACTCGCAGAGTCTGCTCAAACAGCTTTAAAGGAACAGCAGGCTATCAACAGTCAGCTTCTAAAACGGATCGACACTATGGAAAAGTTCCAAAGTGGATCAAGAGAGCCCGTCTCTGTGTATAAAAGAGTGCAAACCTCTTTACAAAAGATGACATCAGAGGATGATGTGGAGGCTTATCTCGCCATATTTGAAAAAGTGGCAGAGCAGGAAAAACTTTCACCTGACCAGTGGGCGGGGGTGCTTGCTCCCTTTTTGTCCGGAGAGTCGCAAAAGGCTAATTTTGATTTGAATCCAGAGGATGCCCATCAGTACCAAAAGTTAAAAGCGGAAATAGTGGCCCGGTTGGGAGTAACCCTGGCTATGAGGGCCCAGCGGGTACATGCCTGGACATTTGATGTGGTCAAACCTGTAAGGTCTCAGATGTATGACCTAATACATCTTGTCCAAAAGTGGCTACAACCAGAGGAATTAACTCCTGCACTAATAGTGGAAAGAGTGGTCCTGGATCGTTTTCTCCATGCTTTACCTATTCGGCTGCAACGTTTTGCAGGCCAAGCTGATGCAACTGATGCTAACCAGATGGTGGCCCTGGTGGAGCGCTTTCTTACCACAGAGGATTTTCTTCAAAGTTCAACAGCTAAAAGTGCTGGCCCTAAGAGTCAAAAGGCACCGGGTATAGGTAAAGACATACCAACCACTAAAGGGTGGAAAGAGGCCCCAAAAGGTGGAAATGGTTCCATGACCAAGCCATTGAGAGGGCAAAGCACTAAACCAGACCTGCAAGTTAGGGATAGAGGACAAGTAATTTGTTGGCGCTGTCATGAGCCAGGGCATATGGCAGCCAGTTGCCCACTTACCCTGGAACCCATGGATTGTAGCACTGCACAACCACATTTGTCCTTAGTTGCTAAGCCTGTGTGTATTGCCCAACCTGGTGCAGAAGTGGAGCCACAAATGTGTACCGTCAAAGTAGACGGGCAGGAAGTTTCTGGCCTTCTAGACTCTGGAAGTCTGGTAACTTTGGTTCATGCAAGCCTGGTAGACAAGCAGAAGCTACAGTCATGCCAGATGGGAGTTATTTGCATACATGGGGATGTTAAAAACTATCCCACAGCTTCCCTCTCTTTTGAAACGGCTGGTGGAATTTGCATTCATGAAGTGGGAGTGGTAACAAATTTAATGCATGATGTTATTTTGGGACGTGATTTTCCTGTGTTTTGGGACTTATGGGGTAAAGTAAAAGGGTGCGAGGAGGGAAGTGTGCCTCCAATGTCTATTTCCCCAATATGTCCTGAATCTTTAGAGTCTAATCTTCCCATATGTCCTGAGCCTTTAGAGTGTTTTTCCCCAGGTGAGGCTGTAGGAGTGGCCCCAGATAAAAATTGCAATTTCCCTTTAGAGGTCTTGGTAGGAGAGGATGCGGAGCCTGAACTTGATCTGCCTGATCTACCCATTTCTCGGGATAATTTCGGCACTGCCCAACTAAGGGACCCCACCTTAAGTAAAGCTCGGGAACAAATAAAGGTTGTAAATGGGGTGCCCCAGGAACCAGGTGCTGATAAAATATTTCCTCATTTTGCAATGGAAAAGGATTTACTGTATAGAGTAAATGAAGTACAGGGTGAGAGGATAGAGCAACTGATAGTTCCCCAAGCCCATAGACGTACAGTGCTGGATCTGGCACACGCCCATGTGTTAGGGGGACATTTGGGCTATGAGAAAACGAAAGACCGGGTGTTACAAAGGTTTTACTGGATTGGGGTACACCGAGAGGTAAAACAATATTGTGATTCCTGTCCCATTTGTCAGTTAACGGCCCCAATGCCACATTTCAAAAGTCCCCTTATACCCTTGCCTATAATTGAGGTACCTTTTGACAGGATTGCCATGGATCTGGTAGGCCCTCTAGTCAGATCTGCTAGGGGACACCAATATATCCTTGTTGTACTTGATTATGCCACGCGGTATCCCGAGGCAATTCCACTAAGGAACGCCTCAGCAAAAAGCATTGCCAAAGAGCTGGTTCTGATGTTTACACGTACAGGGATCCCAAAGGAGATCCTCACTGACCAGGGGACACCCTTTATGTCAAAGGTAACAAAAGAATTGTGTAAGTTATTGAAAATCACCCAACTGCGTACCTCAGTGTACCACCCCCAAACAGATGGGCTGGTAGAGAGGTTTAACAAAACGCTAAAAGGCATGTTAAAGAGGGTGGTAGCTTCGGATGGTAAGGACTGGGATGGCCTTTTACCTTACCTCATGTTTGCCATACGGCAGGTGCCCCAAGCTTCCACTGGGTTCTCTCCTTTTGAACTGGTGTATGGTAGACACCCAAGGGGTCTCCTGGATATTACTAAGGAGACCTGGGAACAGGAAGCCACTCCCTTTAAGAGTGTAATCGAACATATCAGTCAAATGCAAGATAGAATCGAAAAGGTTATGCCTATTGTACGGGAGCATTTGCAACAGGCTCAGGAGGCCCAGTCGAGGGTGTATAATCGCTCGGCTAGGGTGAGAACCTTTAATCCGGGGGATAGAGTACTGGTTCTTGTTCCCACAGTAGAAAGTAAATTCTTAGCAAAATGGCAAGGTCCTTATGAGATTGTAGAGAAGGTAGGAGAAGTTAATTACAAGGTTCATCAACCTGGGAAAAGGAAACCCTACCAAGTGTATCATGTAAATTTGATTAAGCCCTGGAAGGACCGCGAGACCCTTGCGGCTGTAACCTTCCCTAGGGAAACAGCAGGTAGTTTGGTTCCAGAGGTAAAAATATCTGAGACCCTGTCGCCAAGTCAAACCCAAGAGGTAAAAGAGTTCTTACAAAGAAATAAGGATGTGTTTTCAGAGTTGCCAGGGCGAACCAAGGTGATTAACCATGACATTATGACAGAACCTGGGGTAAAAGTAAACTTGAAACCCTATAGGGTGCCTGAAGCTCGCAGGCAGGCGATCTCAGATGAAGTTAAAAAGATGTTAGAGCTTGGGGTAATAGAAGAGTCATGCAGTGAGTGGTCTAACCCCATTGTCTTAATTCCTAAGCCAGATGGCAGTCTCCGTTTTTGTAATGATTTCAGAAAATTAAATGAAGTCTCTAAATTTGACGCATACCCCATGCCCAGAGTAGATGAGCTGATTGAGAGGTTTGGCCCAGCAAGGTATATAACCACCCTTGACCTCACAAAGGGTTACTGGCAAGTTCCCTTAACTGACAGGGCCAAAGAGAAAACTGCTTTTTCTACCCCTGAAGGGTTATTCCAGTACAAAGTACTGCCTTTTGGTTTACATTGGGCCCCAGCTACATTTCAAAGGCTGATGGACCGTGTTCTGAAGCCCCATCAGAAATATGCCTCAGCCTATCTTGATGACGTGGTCATCTTCAGCACAGATTGGCAAAGTCACTTACCCAGAGTCCAGGCTGTTCTGGATTCAATCAGAGCGGCTGGTTTAACAGCCAACCCAAAAAAATGTGCCCTTGGGTTAGAAGAGGCCCGTTACCTGGGATATGTAATTGGAAGGGGGTAATTAAGCCCCAGATACACAAAATTGAGGCTATACAAAACTGGCCCCAGCCACTGTCAAAAAAACAAGTAAGAGCTTTTTTAGGAATGGTGGGCTACTACAGGAGATTTGTGCCAAATTTTGCCACTATCGCAGCCCCACTAACAGAGTTAACTAGAGGTAGAAAATCTGCCATGGTTACATGGAACCCAGAAGCAGAGACAGCATTCCAAAATCTAAAAACTGTTCTCTGTAAGTGCCCAGTTTTGATAACCCCTGATTTCAACCGCAAATTCATAGTTCAAACAGATGCCTCAGATGTGGGACTAGGCACTGTTTTGTCCCAGGTGATCAGGGGTGAAGAACACCAAGTGGCCTACCTTAGCAGGAAGCTAACGTCAGGGGAAAGAAATTATGCCATTGTGGAAAAGGAGTGTCTGGCCATTAAGTGGGCTCTAGAAGCCCTAAGGTACTATCTCTTAGGGCGCCAGTTCAGGTTAGTGACTGATCACGCTCCTTTAACGTGGATGGCGCAAAACAAAGAGAAAAACGCCAGGGTCACCAGATGGTTTCTGGCACTACAAAATTTCAAGTTTGTAGTAGAACACAGACCAGGGAGTCAACAGGAAAATGCTGATGCTCTCTCTAGGGTACACTGTCTGGTGGCCAAGTGTGCTCAACCCAACAAGTTTGAGCAGAGGGGGAGGATATGTAGCATGGTTGGGAAAATCATAGATGGAAAGTATATCCCTCCCAGAATTCTCTATGAAGCAGTGCAGAGGGATGTGAAAATGAGGCTCTGAGTAGCAGGGAGGTGATTAGCCTCACCTGGAGTAAAAGGTGGGGTCTGATTAGGCTGCTCTCTGCCCTAGAGAGAGAGAGAGAGAGAAGGGAGAGCTACTGGAGGGCTGTGTTAAAAGTTTGCTTAGTAACTGCATGTTACCTGTGTTCAAAGCATAAGGACTTTTATTGCTGGGCACAAGTTTCCAGAAAGAGACAAGTTATCTGGTAGCAAGGACTGGCTACCAGCTACTGCCTTAAGTGTTTGGGGAGCGGCTGCTTCCAGGAGAAAAGCACAAGGAATCTCCAAAGGACTGTGAGTTAACAGTTAATTTTGTTTGCTGGACTTATATTGCCCCAGTGGGAGACTGTGGGACCTTTGGGAAAAGGACATTTTCATTTATCAGTACAGCTGGACTATTTTTGTTTACTGCCTTCCCAAAGGGTATAAACTGTTATGTTGCTGTTTAAGCTGCTGTGTTAAATAAATGCACACGTGATATCAGCTTGAAACCTGTGTACTGTCTACTGTCTGTGTGAAAGGAGTTGCTGCTGCTACTACCTAAAGAGCCATTCCCCCACTATATATATATATATATATATATATATATATATATATATATATATATATATATACACACACACATATACATACACACACATACAATGATGTCATGGACAGCTTTTTGGGTTTCCATATACACTGCCACCTTCTTAATAATCACAATTCTGTATCTAAGAATATATATTTGCTATGTAAACTTTTCTGATTGGTTATAATTTCAGCCAAATGACACCCCAATAGTACCACAGCCTATGGCTCTTAGTACATACACACATTCACATACTTTCCCTCCACTAGTGAAGCAGCCCACCTCACCCCTGTGTTGTAGCCTGTGGTATGTGCCAAAAAAATAGGGTGTCATATGTAATCCTTTGTGTTTAACCAGTAACTGATATTAGTCAAGGCTAAGCCTAAGGGTAAGGCCAGACGAGGAGATTCGGGGAGATTTTGTCGCCTGGCGACTTATCCGCACGTCTTTTGCGCAACTATCTCCCCGAACTGCCTCAGCGTCTTTTCCCCATAGGCTACAGCTCAAAATTGCCTGCGCTAATGCACACGTGGCGATGCGTTGGGCAACTATTGAAAACGCATCGCCGTGTGTGCATTAGTGCAGGCGATTTTGCGCTGTAGCCTATGGGGAAAAGACGCTGAGGCAGTTCGGGGAGATAGTCGCGCAAAAGACGTGGCGATAAGTCGCCAGGCGACAAAATCTCCCCGAATCTCCTCGTCTGGCCTTACCCTAAAAGGGCATTTAGCTTTCCGTGTGTGTGTGTAGCGTGCCTATTGTTGAAAAAATTCATATTTTTTTAAAAAAAATTCCTTTTTCTCTGTAATACTAAATAGAACCTTGTACTTGAGCCCAGCTAAGATATGTCATCATTATTGTAGCCAAAACAACTGTGTAGGGTTTAATGTTTGATTAGTGATTTTTTTAGTAGACTTTTGACCCACATCCTTGATAAAGGCCCCAATGTGGGTAAAAACGATGGATGCACAGTGATTATGCAATAAAAATGTATATATACGATTCATTTGACCAAGCACCCATAAAGCAGCATGGACAGAGTGCAAGTACCTTTTTGTTCCACAAGGAACACTGGACTTTTTTTTTCTCTCTCAGGCTACTAGTCTGTGCTAAATAATTATTAGCTTGACTCTGCATTTGGCTGTGTTTTCCTTTTACACAATGCAATGCAACACAATTATACTTGAAGCTCTATAAGTTAGTAAGAATAATAGTTACATAGTTAAATTGGGTTGAAAAAAGACAAAGTCCATCAAGTTCAACCACTCCAAATGAAAACCCAGCGTCTATACACAAACCCCTCCCTACTTTTAATTAAATTCTATATACCCATATCTATACTAACTATAGAGCTTAGTATCACAATAGCCTTTGATATTATTTCCAAGAAATCATCCAAGCCATTCTTAAAGGCATTAACTGAATCAGCCATCACAACATCACCCGGCAGTGCATTCCACAACCTCACTGTCCTGACTGTGAAGAACCACCTACCGTATACCCGAGTATAAGCCGAGTTTTTCAGCATCCAAAATGTGCTGAAAAAGTCTACCTCGGCTTATACTCGGGTCAGCGGTACCCGACCCGAGTAGCTGTGATTGCAGTCACTTTTAATCATTCCTATACCAACAGTTCACTTGGTGAGAGACTGCAATATCCCACAATGCCCTCTGTTGGTTATACGAAAGAATAACAGTGCGCCCTCTGTTGGTTATATGAAAGATTAACAGTGACTGCAATATCACACAGCGCCATCTGTTGGTTGTATGAAAGAATAACAGGGACTGCAAAATCACACAGTGCCATCTGTTGGTTGTATGAAAGAATAACAGGGACTGCAATATCACACAGCACCATCTGTTGGTTGTATGAAAGAATAACAGGGACTGCAATATCACACAGTGCCATCTGTTGGTTGTATGAAAGAATAACAGGGACTGCAATATCACACAGCACCATCTGTTGGTTGTATGAAAGAATAACAGGGACTGCAATATCACACAGCGCCCTCTGTTGGTTATATGAAAGAATAACAGTGACTGCAATATCACACAGCGCCCTCTGTTGGTTATATGAAAGAATAACAGTGACTGCAATATCACACAGCGCCCTCTGTTGGTTATATGAAAGAATAACAGTGATGGCAATATCAAACAGCACCCTCTGCACATGGTAGTGGGACAGTGGGACAATTCACACAGTAATCCGTTTGGCAATTCTCTGTCATCATCAGCTTTGCAAAGAAGTCCGGTTGATCGCTGGGGGGGTCTCTTTGGCAGAATGTGCGCTGCTGGGAGACAGGGCTGTAGTTGTGTCTAGGCTTATACTAGAGTCAATAAGTTTTCCCAGTTTTTGTAGGTAAAATTAGGTACCTCGGCTTATACTCGGGTCGGCTTATACTCGAGTATATACGGTACGTTGCTTCAAATGAAAGTTCTTTTCTTCTAGTCTAAAGGGGTGGCCTCTGGTACGGTGATCCACTTATGGGTAAAAAGGTCCCCTGCCATTTGTCTATAATGTCCTCTAATGTACTTGTAAAGTGTAATCATGTCCCCTCGCAAGCGAGGAATTGTAAAGGAATTGCTGTTTTTAGCATTGCTAATTCTTAATCTTAAAGGGGTTGTTCACCTTTAAATAAACTTTTAGTATGATGTAAAGTGGTATTCTAAGACAATTTGCAATTGGTTTTCATTTTTTATTATTTGTGGGTTTTGAGTTATTTAGCTTTTTATTCAGCAGCTCTCCATTTTGCAATTTCAGCAATTTGATTGCTAGAGTCAAAAAAAACCCTAGCAGCCATGCATTGATTTGAATGGGAGACTGGAGAGAGGTCTGAATAGAAAGATAAGTAATAAAAAGTAGCAATAACAATAAATGTGTAACCTTACAGACCATTTGTTTTTAGATGGGGTCAGAAGAAGAAGAAGGCAAGTAATAAAAAAAAAAACTGTAACAAATAAAAAATTAAGGCCAGTTGAAAAGTTGCTCAGAATTAGCATTCTATAACATAATAAAAGCTAACTTAAAGGTGAACCACCCCTTTAACATTTCCAGCTGAAGCCACGGTGAATACACACATACAAACCAGTGTACTTGAACAATTTGTAATTTTATGGTTACTGTCTTCTGTGTTCCAGTATCTAATTCTCTTTTGCACAATATTTTAAGGAGGCTTTTCAAGGATGTCCAGTGCAACGAGTCGGAGCGAGAGGACAGGATCCAGCGGTGCATTGCTGAGGCCTACACGATCAGGCAATGTCCGAGCAGCTTGGCAATGAATATCTTAAAATATGTAGTTTTGTATTTCAGTATCATTCCAATATATATGCTGCTGTTGTGAACTACTTTGTGTTTGTTGTGTTGGGAGAATATTAATATGATACATGCATATACATGCTTTTTATATATATATATTTTTTGATATAAAGTAAATAATTTGCTATGTCTGTAGCATTCCTGTATAAAATGTGACCGTTTTGAAAGTGCATGCCTCCTTATCCAAGGAGAAGAGTTCTCAGCTTTTAAATAAAATGTGGTTGGGGTGCAATGGTGGAGCAAAACTGAGCAAGTGAGTATGGAATGAATTGTGTAGAAGTGGAGCTGGTGTTTGTATGGCGTAACCAACTTGTAACCAACAGTAAGTAGATCATTATCCAGTTGCACAGATAATAATACGTGTTTCCTGGCTGTGTTTCCAATACTTTCTGGACCTGCTGTTTGTTTGTAATTGAATGCCTTTTATACTGAAGGTGGATGTCATTTATAACTGTACGGTTATCTTGGCAAACTCCAGTTTAGGATTCATGAGAACTATAAACTGAATAGGACTGCAATCCCAATGTGGCTGAGCCATAATCACATCCAATTTGTTATGCAATGTGTGCAATGGCACTATATGACTGGCAATGATTCAAGCAATGCAAAGAGCTGCACCTGCTTTTATGGTGCAATACACTAGTTTATCTTAGACTTAGGATATATACCCATGTAATTTGCAATAGGTAACAGACCATGATAACCCCAGTGGCACAATAAAGAAACTATCCATATTTAGCCCAGGAACCTCCTTGTGTTCCTTAAAGAGATACTGACACCTGAAATTAAACTTTTTTTTACATCTATTATAATATTGGCTTTGCAAGCTACTTCTAACTTTGCCATAAAGTATTTGCCCAATGCTTTTACATTACCTGTCTGATCCCCCATGTTCCTGTATGAGGGGGCTGCCATATTTGTGCAGCAGGAGTCCGTTAGCATTAGAAACTGTAACTAACAGGCTGAGATGGGACAGTCAGGTTGGCAAAGTCAGTGTGTCAGAGAGTCAGGCTTAGGAACTTCAACTTACAATTATATACAAAAACAAACCTCTCAGCAAAAAGTGATCAACATGACCTATAGGTAACATTTAATGTACATTCATATGCTAAAATTCATTTTTTAGTGTCAGTATCACTTTAATTTCAGATAGATTCTTAAGGTGGCCATACACGGGCTGATAAAAGCTGCCGACAGACCAAGTTGGCAGCTTATTGGCCCATGTGTGTGGCCCTCCAACGGGCTTCCCCGATTGATATCTGTCCCAGAGTCGGCTAGATGTTGATTGGACAGGGGTAAAAATCCTGCCGGATCACGGACCGCATCTGTTCGTTGATATGGTCCAGAGAACCGACCGCCCCTATGATCCGATCATTAAAGGAGAAGGTTAAAACTAAGTAAGCCTTATCAGAAAGGTCCACCTAAATATATCAGTAAACCCTCAAAGTAATGCTGCTCTGAGTCCCCTGTCAAAAGAAACACAGCAATTCTTTCCTTCTATTGTGTACACATGGGCTTCTGTATGAGACTTACTGCCTTCAGCTTGCCCCAGGCGTGAACATGCTCAGTTTGCTCCTCTCCCCCCCCCCTCACCCTTTTATGCTGTAATCTGAGCCCAGAGCTAAAAGTGAGCAGGGAGAGACTCAGGCAGGAAGTGAAGTCATACCAAGCTAATACTGCAGCTACTATCCTAAACAAACAGAGAGCTTCTAGAGCTTTTTACTCAGGTATGGTAAAACATTCTACAGAATAAATATAGCATTCTAGCTTGCACTATTGCAGCTAATCTATTGGCAATAGAATGCCTCTGTATCTTTCCTCTTCCTTTAAGCCCTAAGGCCCACGATCGGATCAGCCCGATAACGCCCACCTCAAGGTGGGCATATTGGGGAGAGATTTGCTCGTTTGGTGAGCGGATCTCTATGGGTATGGCCACCTTAACTCTCTTTAAGAAAATTGTTATAACCAAGTCATTTGAATAGATGCCAAAGGTAATAACTGCCTCTTCTCTGCTATATGCAGTGATAACAGCTGAAGGCATAAGCTCAGTTTTATCAGTCGTTTGACAATTTTCCTAGAAAAGCTGACCAGTGCTGTAATAAGGTTATGATATCTATGCCAAGCTCTGGGTTAACCCATTCCACAGATCTTGCCTTGCTGTAGTTCTTGTACATTGTTCAGCTGAAAGATGAATATTCTAACATGGTTTTAGCAGCCTGCAGCAGGTTCTCTTCCAGTATTTCCTTGTGTTTTGAAGCCGTCCTTTCTTCCTTTCATTTTAACAAGATGTCCCGTCCCTGCCAATTAAATGCTGACCCCCAGCACCATAGTGTTTTTTTAACTGTTGGATATGTAGCCAAATTTATTGATCTGAGCTTTGGCCAGGACACTCCTGTCACCTCTTCACATTAGAGTTGGGTCACTATTTGCAAACACTGGAAATGGGGACGGACATCTTGTTACAATAAAAGCATGGATGGTGCAGAATACAGGGGAATAATGTTTCATTCTGCCTAAAAACTAAAGCTTGGGCGATTGAGCAGGACAATGATCCCAAACACAATGGGACTGTTTATAAACAAGAATGGGCCAATATCATTTCCAGACTGTACAAAGCTGTTACATACTTAATAGATTAAAACTTATTGCTGCAAAGAAAAAAAAACTATTCTATTTAAACAATTTAAAATATAAATACATCCAGAAAAAAATGAGAATTTATGGGGGTCCTAAATACTTTTGCTAGCATTGTACATTGCAACTGCATTTTTTGCTTGACACTGAAAACACTGACAAATCTCTTCATAGATATTTATATAGATTTCTACAAAAGTGCTGTTGTTATGTTAGTTCAGACTGCACCAGTGTGTCCAGTGTATCCTTGTCTTCTAACAACTCGAGTGGGGCAACTGTTGCTCTTTTATTCACACAGTCTGGGCTGTTACACAAGAGCTTAACTGCATCAAGGAAGCATTGGTACAATCCGAACAAGGAGTTAATTTATTTTCTTGCATTAAACGGGTATCATCAATATCCTGTTATTGTTCTTCCAGTGGTTTTACTGTATAGTGTGGTCTTGGCCAATGAAGTAAATAGTTGTTTGCCTGTTTTATGATTTATGATAAAGCTATATTTCATTATTTAATAATTGCTTTTTCTATGTATCGTGGAGCAAAATAAAAAAACTTGGTCTGAATCATTGTAGATGTGTACATTAATTTTTTTGAGAAGCAGTGACGTAGACTTTAAAGGAGAACTAAAATCCTAAAGAACCCTAAAAATGAATGGCTAAAAATGACATATCTTATATAATGATCTTTTTGTACCAGCCTAAAGTTTCAGCTTGTCAATAGCAGCAATGATCCAGGACTTCAAAATTGTCACAAGGAGTTACCATCTTGCTGTCTGTGACACTCGCATGCTCACTTGTTGAGAAGCTAAGCTCAGGGGTCGTCGCAAATTATCAAGCGGAAACGAGGTTGGCCTGTAATAAAAGCTGATGCTACAAGGCTGATTATTACATTTTGATGCTAGTTGTACTGGTTTCTGTGCTGCCATGTAGTAATTATCTGTATATTATCTGTATTAATTACTAATCAGCCTTATATTGTGACAGTTCTATTCTATGTGTACTGTCTATTGTGAGTGGATCCCTAAGCTCAGTAAGTGACAGCAGCACAGAGCATGTGCAGTGAATCAGCAGGAAAGAAGATGAGGAGCTACTGGGGCATCTTTGGAGACACAGATCTTTACTGGTAAAGGGCTATGTTTGCCTTGGGCTGGTACAGAAACCCAAAACATAATGTACAACATTTATAGCTACTTCTTTAGTTAGGCTTTAGTCCCCATTTAAAGGAGACAAAGAAAGTCTTTTTTTTTTGCTTAGGGGTGCCAAAGGTTAGGCACCCCAAGTGATTGTATTTACTTACATCACACTGGGGTTCTTCCAGGGAGCACCACAGAGAGATCCTCTTCCTGCTTCTTCTTTCTTCTCGCAGCTGTGCATGCGCACAGTAGAGTGAAAAGACGAACTTACCTGAAAAAGACGTCTATTTCATTCTACTGTGCAAGCGTCTGCCCCAGGTAATTTGAAAAATGACAATCAGTCCGTTGTGTTCGCTGGCAGAACCCCAGGTCAGTGCAGTTTTCTTCTGATAGGAGCAGTGCGCCCGGGGTGTCAGGTATGTAAATATAACCACTTGGGAGTGCCTAACTTTTGGCACCCCCAAGTTCAAATTACTTTCCTTTTCCTTTAAAGGGATACTATAATCATAAAATACCCCCTTTTATTACAGTACCGTTTGTTTTCTTTAAAGGAGAACTAAACCCTCCCCAACTAAAGTCCCCATCCACAGCCATCAAATGAGCCCTCTCTCTGCTCCCTCCCCACAGAGTCTATTTTAATGAATAGTGTCTTGCATAGTAAAGCTGACCTCTACAAACAGAAATTCGCAGCAGAGCTAGCAGCCACCATCTTCTGGAACTTATTGGGGGTCATTTATCAACAATGGGCAAATTTGCCCATGGGTAGTAACCCATGGTTACCAATCAAATTGCTGCATTCATTGTTCTACTTGGAGCTGGCTTTGAAAAGCTAACCACTGATTGGTTACTATAGGTAACTGCCCAAGGGCAAATTTGCCCAGTGTTGATAAATGAGCCCCATTGTCTTTTACTGATCAGTTCAGCAACATGAAGCTTGCTGGCACATGTGCAGTTGAAGATACTCCAGGATTACCTTAAACTGGGCATGTGCCAGGAATCTCTGTGTAGCCAAACTAATCAGAAAAGAACATGACGATTCAGAAGATTGTGCCTGCTAGATATGGAGGAATTTATTATTCAGTTATAGTATTGGGTATTCGGGTAAACTGATTAACTGCCGTCTCCTCTTCCTGTATTTAATTATCGGTGATTCCAATTTACTGAATTGAGGTATTTGTATTATCTGGTCTCCTTCTTCAAATGGTAACAACATGCTACAAATCTCCCTGTGTGTGGAGGTGTCATTGACTCTTTAGATTTATTAGCAACAGTGTGAGCACAAATAAAGGCCATGATAAATATGCCACATATCCTATTATGCTGGTCTATAGCAACACTAAAATTACAGTTTTCTTATGGGTCAGGCAACTGCACTGAAACAGATAGAAAGTTCAAGCTTTTTGGCTTCTGGCTGCCGAGCTATTCAAGGGGTTGTTCACCTTCCAAACACTATTGAGTTGATTTGTTTTCAGATTGCTCATCAAAAAGAAAGACTTCTTTCAATAACTTTCCATCTTTTATTTTTTACCATTTTTCCAAAATTGAAGTTTAAAGTTGAATGTCCCTGTCTCTGGTGTTTCAGTCTGGCAGCTCAGTAATTCAGGTGCAGATCCTGAACTGTTACAATTTTGAAACATTTAGTTGATCCATTTCTCTGCAGCATCTCGAGTATTAGCAACTATTGTATCAAGTCTAACAGCTGCCTGTAATGAAACCCAGAGATCAATTTGGAACAGTTGCAGAGTCATCCCCCAGCTGCTTCAAAAACTTTACACTTCAATAGCAGCAAAACAGTCATAGAAAACAGAAAGAAAAATTCTTTATTTTTGGTGAACTATCTGAAATCAACTTAACGGAAGGTGATCATGAATGTGCCATGTACTAAAGCCCTAAGAAGTAAAGTAATTTACCACACTCGCTTCTCTCATTTGCTTACTAGCACTATTTACATGTTCACCACTGCAGAATGATCACAGCAAAAAAGTTTAAATGTTATCTTTATTGTCCACAATCTTAAGAAAATACTGCCTCTGTCGCTGTATTGGGAAAAGATGGCTACTATAGCCTTTAGTAGGTCTATTTTGTTTATTATATGTAGGAGCATGGCCATATATATATAAACCTAGTGATGGTGCACAGGTTTCAGTGAAATTCAGTTTTCTATACAAAATGCAAACTGGGTTGAAGAATCCCATTTCTCCACTTTTCTCTTTTTTTTTAATTTCCCTAGGAAATATCGAAATGTCTTTGTCTCTGAAACCATATGCCCCACTATGTCTTTACAAAGTATATCAATAGGGAGAGGAGATAGCAGTATAAGATTAGACATATTTCTTGATTTCATCATACAATACAAGTACAAAAGCACCACCCATGCCTCTCAGTACGTTGGACCAAGCACCCTTGAAGAAGGCTTTTGATCCTTCATCTTTGGCAATCTTCTTCCAGCAGTCAATGGTTCCCTTGTACATGATATCAGCTGTTGGGATACAGAAACACAAACACTAGTCAGCAATGTTATACACTGTACTCTACTCTCCTTCCAGATAATTATCCCTGCCCTGTATACAACACACACATACAATTGCCTCTCGATACAGGTACAATTCACCTTAAAAAAAATATGTATTGCATCCTAAGACATATTATAGCTGTGTTTTTTTTATATTGTTTGTTTTTTAAATGATTTCTTTTTGTTCTGCAGCTCCCCAGTTCGGAATTGAAATAATTATCTGGTTGCTAGGATTCACTACTTATCCAGCAATCAGGAAGTGGTTTGCATGGCGGATAGTTATATTGATAATTCAAGGCATGAATAGATCAGTAGATGTAGATCTGTGTGCAGAATTAACTTGCTTTTTACACCAAAGATTACCGGTAACAGAATAGAAACACAAAAATAGTAAAAACTAAGACTAGCTGCTAAGCATCCACAACATACTTAAATATATTTTTTTAACTAAACTGCCCCTACAACAACAACCCCAGAGCTAGACATGTAGAGAGAGGTTAGTTCAGGTGGAGGGCAGTGAACACCGGACTGGTCTGTATGGGCAGTAATGTGAAACATGGCTGATATTTGTGCAAAAATGCAATATTGTGTGTTCCTTCACCAGAACCCACCAGTGAGTGCCTGCACCCGGGCTTACGAAATTGCTCCAGATGCTAGCAGGAGAGTATGCTAATGTCAGGGTAGGGGCTGATTCTCGGCCTGCATATTTCAGCAGCCTGATTTTCTGCCCAGTCTCGCATTAGCCTTACATGTAGGGAGTTCATTATACAAGGGGTTTATCAGTAAACTGATAATTTGACTGCCTTCTCCTCCAACAAGTGCTCTGAAGAACCAGGAAGTTGGAAAATTAAAGAACTAAAATAGCCAGTAGAAAATGCGAAAAAACTGTCCTCAGCACAAGCCCCATACATTCAAGTTATGTTGAACAAGGGGATATATTGCCTCCTTAAATTACTGATTGCTTGAACCACATTAAAGGGATTCTGTTATGATTTTTATGATGTAGTTTTTATTTCTAAATTACACTGTTTACACTGCAAAAAATTAATTCTATAATATGAAATTTAATTCTTGAACCAGCAAGTATATTTTTTTAGTTGTAATATTCGTGTGTGGGCGCCATCTCAGGACATTTTGCCTGGTTAGTACTTTAGGATGGAACTGCTTTCTGGCAGGCTGTTGTTTCTCCTACTCAATGTAACTGAATGTGTCGCAGTAGAACCTGGATTTTACTATTGAGTGCTGTTCTTATATCTACCAGGCAGCTGTTATCTGTGTAAGGAGTAGCTATCTTCCCATTGTTCTGTTGTTAGGCTGCTGGGGGAGAAAGGGGGTGATATCACTCCAACTTGCAGTACAGCAGTAAAGAGTGACTGAAGTTTATCAGAGCATAATTCACATAACTGGGGGCAGCTTGGAAACTGACAATATGTCTAGCCCTATGTCAGATTTCAAAATTAAATATAAAAAATCTGTTTGCTCTTTTGAGAAACAGATTTCAGTGCTGAAGTCTGCTGGAGCAGCACTATTAGCTGATGTGTTATGAAAAAAACATTTTTCCCATGGCAGTATCCCTGTTTTTACCTCCTTTCCTGCCAGACTGCATCATCATACGTCTCCTGACTGTATCAAATGGATAGGACACAAGACCAGCAACAGCAGTGACACTCTGAGCAATCATCCAGCTCACGAAAATGTGCACATTCTTGGGATCTGGCATCATACCTGCAAAGGAAAGAAAAAAAAGATGTGTATTGCAACACAATAGGACACTGTGCCTACCACATCCTTAAAACACACACATGATACTGCATTCTATGCATTTTCAGTATTCTATGCAGTCTAAAAGACAGAGAAAGCCAGTGGCACTATGGGTGTCACTTTGTTAGACATTCCCTGCTAACTCTACTTTCTTACACCAGGCTGGAGGCTCCTCTTCTGTGAAAAACACACCAACCCAGGTAGTTTGCCACCATCTTCCCCTACCTCCCCAGGATCCCTTGTTCCAAATTCAGTACAAAACTTTTCCAACCAGTTCTGTACTGTACATGCACCAGGTCTAAAAAGGTTCAGGGGATGCCCTGGTAGGGTAGGTAGTTCTCCTGCTAAAACATACTCTTGGCCAGTGGGCAATCATTCACGGTTACTGGCGGACGAGGGGGTGACTAATGAAATGACACTCTTAATGACTCAAGCTTTTCTTATCCATTACAATTATGCAATAAAAAAAATAGTGATTTTATAATCCTGCTCACTTTAAATGGCACAGGGCCAATAAACTTATTACAAACTGAACCCTAACTTTCATGTGATGTTTCTGTTTCAGTTATGAAGGTAATGCTGGGCTGAATATTTAAATTAAGCCTCACTCTACCCAACAAAGATGGGTCCAGCAAAAGAATTCTCATATTACATGCCTTGAGTATTTTCTTTTTTCTGATCATTTTAGAAACTTGCGGTCACTGTGTCAGACAAGTATGAAGGAGTCTTGCGCCTTAATGGAAAAGGACTTCATTTCAGCTTATATCATTGTAACTGAAACTGAATCAATACAGAACTCTTTGCATAGAGATTTTAGGGGCACTGCAAATTATTAACCTGAATTACATGTGAGTCACGTATACTGTATGAATGGATTCATTCATGTTAGTCACTAGAAAGCTAAAAATATCAATATATCTCATGGAAATTCAGACACTTGGACCTCGATGTCTGCAACACAGTGTTGGGTTGGCCTGCCAGAGTACCAGAGAATATCTAGCTGCCCCCAGCCAAGGACATCTCCCGTTAGCCCAAATATAACATCTGCATTTATAACATCTACATTTAGAACCATCTAAACTAATTGTGGTAAGGGTGGGTCCTTGCTGTCAGTTTTTTTGGTAGGCCCTACAAAGTCCAGTCTTACATTGTTTGAACTTATAAGTATATTCAGAGATAGTAATGCACATCTGAAATTTTAAAGTTTACCCAATCTTAATTCAGTGAGTCAAACATGGCAACTGAAGTAGCTGTTTGTATTAAGGGTGAAGACACACAGAGCTACTAGTAGCAGCAACTTGTCATGGCTACAAAATATACAATAGTCACAATTGGCTTTACTAAGACACTACATGTGTTTTAGCAGAGGCAATTCTCTGTGTTGTCTATGGCAGGGTATTTTGTAGCCACAAACCATATCTGCTACTAGTAGCTCCAGAGCTATTATCACAATTGTCTATTTTGTAGCCATGACAACTACTACTAGTATCTCTGTGTATCTTCACCCTTCACCCCTTCAACAGGAAAATACCCTGCAAAGAATTAGTGGTCCCTACTGATTTCAGGATCTCCAGATCCAACAGCAAGGGATCTTTGTATTAAAGGAGACTCATTTATTTTTCATCGATATCAAGCAAAGTGCTTAAATGGACTGTGAAAGACTTGGACTGATAAGGAGAGACAACCATCTGGAAATACAAACCATGGACCCTGCGTATACCCGCAACAACTGCCTTTGGACACGGAGACCTTCATGTGATCTATAACTGAGCCCTAAACAGGAAGTGCCTCACAATTAGTCAGTTATAAAGAAATGTATACTCACCCTTAGCAGTGTCATAGACACCAAAGTAAGCTGCTCTGTAAATGATAATGCCCTGAACAGACACATTGAAGCCTTGGTAGAGGCCTTTTAATCCATCTGACTTGTAGATCTTTGCAATGCAGTTTGCAAGACCGGTAAACTCTCTTTCGTTTAGACCTTTGCCCACATCAGCGGCTAGACGGGTTCTGGCAAAATCCAGGGGGTACACGAAGCAGAGGGACGTAGCACCAGCAGCTCCACCAGAAGCCAGGTTGCCTACAAAGAACCTCCAGAACTGCTTATGCTTATCTACTCCCCCAAGGAAGATCTGCTTATACTTGTCCTTGAAGGCAAAGTTAAGAGCTTGTGTGGGGAAGTAACGGATGACGTTGGCAAGGTTCCCTCTCCAGAATGAGATGAATCCTTGCTCTTTTGGGATTCTGGTCACACAATCCATGATCCCTTTGTATTGCATTTCAACAGATATCTGTTTGCTGGCATGTTGGACCTGGTAATAGATCATAACAAAAGGGATTGGAAACCAGCATGCATACAATAAGAATAACAGTTTTCTTAAAAGAGAACTAAAGCTTAACTAAAGAAATAGCTAGAAATGTTGTACATTATGTTTTGGGCTTCTGTACCAGCCCAAGGCAACCACAGCCCTTTAGCAGGGAAGATCTGTGTCTCTAAATAGGTGCCGGTAGCTCCCCATCTTCTTTCCTGCTGATTCACTGCACATGATCTGTGCTGATGTCACTTACTGAGCTTAGGGACCCACTCACAATATACAGTAAACATAGAATAGAAATGTCACAATATAAGGCTGATTAGTAATTAATACAGATAATTACCACATAGCAGCACAGGAAGCATTGCAACTAGCTTGGGAATCTAACAGCCTTTTAGCAGTTTATTTTACATGCCAATATCATTTTATGCTTATGAATTAGTGATGACCCCTAAGCTTAGCTTCTCAACAGCTGCTCAGAGCCCATTGAGCATGTGAGTGTCGCAGACACTTTCCAAGATGGTGACCCCCTGTGACAAGTTTGAAGTCCTGGATCATTGCTGCTATTGAGAAGCTGAAACTTTAGGCTGGTGCAATAAGAGCATTATATAAAATATGGCATTTTTAGCCATATTAATTTTTAGGGTTTTTCTTATCCTTTAAATATAATTCATCAAATCAATTTTAAGGCTTTATTGGCCAATAAATCTATTACTGGCAAAAATGCCAGATATATAACTGGCAAAGATTGCCTGTATCTAACTTTATCAGATTAGATACTCTTATTCATATCAATGCATGGTTGCTAGAGTAATTAGGACCGTAGCAACCAGATGAAAATTGCAAACCAGAGAGCTGCTGAATAAAAAGTCAAAAACACATAATAAAACATGAAAAACAATTGCAAATTGTCTCAGAATATCATTCTCTACATCATACTAAAAGTTAATATAAAGGTGAACAACTCCTTTAAGTGTTTGGACATTGGCTTTACTTTTCCTTTAAAGAGGATGCACCAATGGCTGTCCAAGGCACATTGTGGTCCACTGAAAAAAGGTGACCTAATGCTTTCATCTCATCCAGCAGTAAAGTCCTTATATTCCCTCTACTGGCAGACTTCTAGCAATACAATCTGTTTCTTGGCAGACTGATTCGAGGTCAGCGTATTCAACATTTCCTCATTGGGATGATATTGGGAAATAGGGAAGAGGACTGGGCATTGCTTCTGGGGGATAAAATCGCACAATACATAACTGCATGCAATCATATAGCACAACTAGTGATGGGCCAATTTATTCGCCCGCGAAAATTCGCGGCAAAAATTCGCGGCAAAAATTCGCCGGCGTCAAAAAACATTTTTTCCGAAAAAACGCGTCGAAAAAAAACGGGCGCCGGCGTCAAAAACGAGACGCCGCCGCAAATTCGCCCATCACTAAGCACAACATAATTGCAGGCTGTTTTCTGAGCATTTGGGCTGTGCTTTCTCTTTATTTGAATGAGAACCCAAAGGCAGAGCTGACAGAGTGTCAGGGTCTCCATCAGGAGGCAAAGTTTGGAGGGTTGCTCAGCCACGTAACTTTATTTTTGAAAGCTATTGTCACCTCTATCATTATCCTTGTTTTTGCCAATGATAAGGCTACAGTGTTGCTGCAGTGCAGGTTGAGGCAACCCTGCTATTACCAACATAGGAAACAGTGACAGCAGACCAAAACAGAAAAAAGCAGAGCAAATGGCAACACAGGTCTAAAACCCATTCTGTATATGCACTTAGGTAGGGCTTGCATTTGATCTATATATAGGTATGGGACCTGTTATCCAGAATGCTCAGGACCTGGGGTTTTCCAGATAATGGATATTTCGGTAATTTGGCTCTTCAGACCTTAAGTCTAGTAGAAAATCATGTAAACATTAAATAAACCCAATAGGCTGGTTTTGCTTCCAATAAGGATTAATTATATCTTAGTTGGGATCAAGGACAAGGGACTGTTTTATTATTACAGAGAAAAAGGAAATTATTTTTAATAAATGTGGATTATTTGGATAAAATGGAGTCTATGGGAGATGACCCTTTCATTTTATTCCCCAAATCTCCAACTTCTCTAATTTTAAAGAAAAACAGCTGAGAAGAGGACTTCTAAAGTGCCTGTCACTAAACCCAGCATATCAGAGCCCAAGACTGAGTGATATAGAATGACCTCTTACCAGTCATCTATCGGCCAGTTATCAGTTCAGATGGTTTAATAGCAGATAGGGGGCACTATATACTCTGTGCTGACATTACCCAGTCTTGCTCCAGGATCATTGAACCAGAGCCCAGACAAGGATCCATTTACAGGAAATAACTCCCAATGATCTCTACTAGGGAAGCAGAGTCCATTAGTTGTGACCTTGAGTGAGTAAAGCTGGCCATACAATTCACCAATTAAATCCTTCACCATCCCCCATGTAATAAAAGGCACTACGTTTGCCCAGGAGCAGTAACCCATATAAACCAATAAGATGTTTGCTTTTAAACAGGTGACCAGTAAATGCTACCTGTTGATTGGTTGTTATGGGCTACTGCTCCTGGGCAAACTAAGTGCCTTTTATTACTTACCCCCATATGTCAAATATATGGTAAATCTATTCAATTGTTAAACTTTGGCCAACACTAGGCTCATCCAGTGGGCCAACGAAATGCCATCAAGATGATGCACTTCGAGTATGATGCAGAGAGTAATATTGTGAGACAATTTACATTTGTTTTTCAATTTTAATATGTATGGCTTTTGAGTTATTTAGCTTTTTATTATTCAGCAGCACTCCAGTTTGCAATTTCAGCAATATAGTAGCTAGGGTCTCAATTAAGATAGCAACATGCATTCATTTGAATAAGAGACTAGAATATGAATAGGAGAGGGCCTGATGTGTAATAAAAAGTAGCAATAAGATTACAGTTGTGGCCTTACCGAGCATTTGTTTTTTAGATGGGTGTTAGTGATGGGGGTAAGTGACCCCCATTTGAATATTAGAAAGTGTCAGAAGAAAAAGGCAAATTAAAAAAAAAAACTATAAAAAATAAATAATGAAGACATTCTATAACATACTAAAAGTTAACTGAAAGGTGAAACACCCCTTTAAAAAACCAATCAATATCTGAATCAATAAAGATCAGGTATCAATCAAACTATATATAAAGTGACCAAACTGGCACCAAATAGTATAACTGTGTCTTGGAAACTTAAACGGATTAACTTTAGATTGTAAGCACTCTAGGACAGGGAATATAAAGTAATTCAATATACACAGTATGCATTCATTTATTTACAACTAAAAAAAATGTAGGATTGGCAAAGTATATGCCAGATTACAAAAAAGATAAAAAAAATTTTATTCAATAACGCAGACTAGGAACTACCCTGAAAGATTACTGTCCTTAAATGTTTCAATTCACAGTTTTGTGTGACTCTGCTTGCTGGTACTGGGGCAGCAGAACCTTGTGCTTGTTACTTTGTTTAGCATCAGCAGCACAGACACACAGAATCCCTGAAGTATTACTGAGCATTAAACCTGAGTTGTTAAAGGTTTCTGTCTGATGATTCTGTCTGTTGATAACCTGATATGCGAGCCAAGTCTTTCCAGTTCCGTACTGTCAGGAGTATGTTCTAAAAACAGTCAATGGAGAGGAGGTCCAGTTCTGCATCTTCCATATTTAGTCACTGAAAGCTGCTTGGAGAGTATTACTCCAGTCCCTCCCAAAGACAGGGGCTCACACTGAAGATCCAGCCTATTTTGGCACCACTGAAAAGCTAGATTTAAGAAGGGTAGCGGGGGGGGGGGGGCAATTTGTGATAACGTAGTCTTGGGAGGCATGATAGTTGCATGCAGGATCGAATATTACAAGGGATGGCTTGCACTATAATTTTGTCACCTAGTGACTATGCTGCAAGTAGATGGGCTCATCCTAGTTTTTAGTCCTAAAATGAAAACAAGTGCTATAGCAAAGCCGAAGCATGTTTGGTCACAATGTAATCCTGGGATGGACGCAAGAGACTTTCACACCAGGACCATGCTGGATCTAAATTTGGGAATCTCATTGAGTGACTACTGGGATGCATGCTAGTCATTATTCCATGACTACTGATTTAAAGCTGAAGTAGGTATTTTATGTCCATGTAGTACTTGAATTTATTTTAGTGACTCTTAAAATTGGAATACACTAAAACAAATGCTAATGGCAATAGCATTTATTCAACTTTTTTTGCAGCCCATTCCCCAGTCATGCAGAATATGAGCATTTTTCAACAGCCAATTAGAAATGACTGCAAATCAAGCAGCAGCTCTAGGGGCAGCTAGCAGATGCCAATACCCTTATAAGAACATACCAAAAGAAATTAGGAAAAATGTATTCCCTAGAAAAACCCAATCATGCAGCTCCAGTAAACTAATTGGATCCACAGTAATAATAATAATGATAAAATAAAGGCTTTTATGCTCCACTCACCTGCAGCAGCAGTTTAACCCTTTCAATGGGGGCTACGGCAGTCTTAGAGATGGCAGCTGCAATGCCACCTGCCAGAAAGTCCTTAAGAAAGCTTAAAGCCTGGTCACTCATGGTGGGGCTGGATCGGGCGAAGCTCCTGTTTCCTTATTTTCCTCGAAAGATGTGAATCTGTCCACAGACACCTGGAGGTCTCCCCTGCCAGCCAAAATGGGACGAGCTGCCCGGCTGCTCCCCTTTATAAGGACACCGAATCCCCTGGGGGAGGGACACAGGTCGTGGGCTGTCATTGGGTACCGTGTCTAGAGCAAAGGGCATAGGGGGCACGGCAGCCATTTTTCCTAATGGAACCCACCAGTCTTAGGGACATTTAAAGGGCATTAAAATGTTATCTGTTCCTCAGTGAGTAACATCATGTCACAGCATGTGCCCAGAATATTAATAGTAAGTCCTGGAATTAAGGAACTAGGGAGACACACATTGGGAAGTCAGGCAAATGAAAGGCTTGTGACAGGAATATGAAGTACTGAAAAACTCAAAAGGGCTGTCTAGTCAGTGTGCAGAAGCTTCAGCAGGAAAGCATCATTTATTTGTGTTCTTAAACCAAATATCCAAACTCCTCTGCTGGCAAGCAGCTTGTTACAGGATAAATATATCCATCTGGGGACCTGCCATTTACTGCTTTACCACATCTGCAGGCATCCTTGTACTGTGAATGGATGCTGAGACTGGGAGCTGCACAGCTTTACTAAAGTGGTATAGTAGTTATAGGCAGCATTTTGCTCCACGTGGACTTGCATGTAAAGATCTTTATACACAGAAGAAGACTAGCAGTGAGCTGCTTGTAGATGTAAACAATATAAGGAGGGGCTGCCGTTTCACCATACGACAGTTCATGGAATAACAGCTGTCGATATACAGAATTAATTTAAAATGGCGTAGAGTGCAGTGTAACACACATGTCTGACAAAAAAGACTCTACCCCATGATCTGTAATGACATATAACTAGAGTGAAAAAGGGGCACAGAGTATTGACACAGTGTGCAAAACATATTATATATATATGTACTGTATATGTGTCTTCAGGGACAAGTCACCTTCACATACATTTCTGCCTATCACTGCAGACTCTGCTGCTAGATGCCACCCTCCTATCACTCCAAATAAAGTGACCATGTGATACCCCCAGGTGACTGAAGAACACAAGCAGAACTTTGATGGCACCCTTGGGTTCCTGTTACCATAGCTTCAACTGGAAGTTTTTAACCCTGTGAGTGAACTGACACAAGATGTCCCTGAGGAGGCCACAAGAAGGTCAGTCATGGGGTTATATCAGCTCATGTTGTTATATAATAATGGAGAGTAATGCCAACTTTTTGTCTGAGCAGTAAATTGCATTGCAGGATGATTACCTAGAAGAGTATCTGATGAAATTACAGGTTGACCTTGGGAAATGTTTTGCAATAGAAAGTTTATGCTTATGGATAAATGTGTATTTTGTAGATAATTAGATAATATTAGCGACAAGGAAAATGCCGTCTGCTCTTTAAAACATATCAAACTTTAGTCTTGGGTTCATCCATATGCTATTTGTGTGCTCTAATGAGGTGGTTGGACAGGGTCCCACTGATAGAAGTGGGGTGGAGCATTACAAGTATGATCAGGTAGTACAGGTTTGAAAAGGATAAGAAAAAAGTGTAATTAAAAAACAGACAGAGGCCAGGTAAAGCATTTAGCTCAGATCAGGGAAAAAAGGAAAGCAAGAGTGTGCTCATGCAAAGATAAAAACCAAATCAAACCAAAAAACACTACAAACTGAAAATAAAAATGTTAGATAATACAGATGACAATTACAAATTGCAATGTATTAGCCACTGAGGAGTTCTTAATTATATAAAAGGTTGACGCTACAACATATTACAGGTATTGGATCCATTATCCAGGAACCCATTATCAAGAAAGCTCTGAATTACAGTAAATGCCATCTCCCATAGACATCATGATAATCAAATAAGTCACACTTTTAAAAGGAGGACCTTTTAAAACTGAGGACCGAGGAGGGTGGGCTGAGGAATGAGCCACGAGGGTGAAGATTGCAACAGCAAATGTGGGCAGCACGGAGCTGTGAATGTGGATAAGTGAGTAGAACAAGAGACGAGTCTGCATACTACTTCTTTACATGCAGCAGCCTATGTTCTCCTCAAGATGTCCTAAAATGTGCGCTGTACCCCTCTGGCTCTTGGGCCTCCTGCAGTTGCAGGATCTGCTTCCTCTGTAGTTACACCCCAGTAAGTGGTCGTGGACCTTTTGCTCAAATGAGCCCAACTGGAGCTTATGTAATTGCATGAAAACAAGCAATTTTTGCTCAAAGGTGCAGAAGTGACAGCTTCCATGAACTGCGCTGACAGGTGGCATGGGTGCAAATACATAAGCAGAGAAACCACCATGTATGACATTAGCCTTAATTTATTATAAATTCCTTCTTACATGGCAATATTTGTTTTACTCTATTAACTGTAAATATAATTTCCAAAGAAGTTAAAAAAAATGACACAAATGCATTTTTTCACATTCTTTCTTCATTGTTTCATGAGTTAACAAGCTTGATAATTCCAGCATTCCAATGTAGTATATCTTTTTAAAAGTAAATATTGTCTGCTCCCTTTGATACTAATATAGACTTTTTTTCTTTATTCAGGTCACGGTCAGCAGACTATAGCTACTGAATTTACTTGGCTACACACATAATTGTTACCTCCAAAGAGAAACCATAGCAGCATAAATACACCTGCTAGTAAGACAGAAAGCCAACCAGGCTTGTAAAGTCAACACACCCTTGCACCCAACACCCCATGCATAAAGTGTGCCATATACAGAGCTAGGGAAAACACCTCCCCTTGTCATACCTGGAAAAACCACCTGTCCAGAGAAATATCTGGTAAGTGGCGGAAATATCTGCTCATGTACTAAAAAAGATCATGGAAGGCATAATTATTTTTATCTGACCATGTGTCAAGCCACGGGCAGTGGCATATGTTGTGGGGTTTTATTTGATATGTATCTTGGATGAAATTAAAAGGCTATGCTTTCCTCATTATGTTTTACTCGCTCAATTTTACCTCTACACTTTAGATGTCAATTCAGGCTTTCTTGACCAAACTGTTAAATTGTACATTGTTTATAATCAAAGCAAATGTCTTCCTTATCAACATCTTGTTAGGGCTAACTGAAGTATCCTTTGGACTAGATGGAAATCCATGTTTGCTTTGGAGCTCATCAGTCTGTGGATGTGGTCTGCAGCTAGTGACCCTTGGGTTAAGTTAACCTTTAGAATATTATAGAATGGCTTTTCATTTTATATAATTTTCGGTTTTTTTAATAGCTTTGTCTGCCTTTTTTTCTTTCAAGTGGGGGTCAAAAAATGATTGCTCTACGAGGCTAAATTTTATTGTTAATGATACTTTTTATTACTTATGTTTCTATTCAGGCCCTCTCCTATTCATCTTCAAATCTCTTGTTCAACGACCTGGTTGATAGGCTAAATTGGACTCTAGCAACTGGAGAGCTGCTGAAATAAAAACTAAAAAATTTAAAAATAAAGGCTAATTGTAAATGGTTTCAAAATAAAACTGTCTAAAAGTAAATTTGAATTTAGTGAATGATTCAAACGATTCAAAGTAAAAATCGTTCAACTATTCAACCATTCGATAGTCGAAGTACTGTCTCTTTAAAAAATACTTCATACTTCGCCACTTTAAACCTACCTTCCCCAGCACTTTTCTAAGCTTTTTTTGATCGAACAAAAATCCTTCGATCGATTGCTTAAAATCGTTCGAATCTCTCGAAGCATTTGCGATAAATCCTTCAAATTTGATATTCAAATTCGAAGGATTTTACTTCGAGGGTCGAATTTGAAGGTTTATTAACCCTCGAAATTCGACCCTTGATAAATCTGCCCCTAAGTGGGCTAACAGTGGGATGGAAGTTCCAGTTCAACAAGTGGAAGGCATTAGGTTGAACAATACTACTACTATCCAATGCAGGATAGTGCTCATAGGAAAGTTTTTTCTATATAGTGGATAAAGTATCCCCTCTTGTAAAATATAAGTATATTATAAGTTACTGAGGAGTTTCATGACCATATCAATATATCCTCATATTTTGCACCAGGGGGTACTTTATGTATGGATACATAAAGTAAAGTATGGATAATGTACCCCCTACTGTAATTTATAAAGATATTATTTCACCGAGGAGTTATGCGACCATATAAAAGCACGAGGCCGCAGGCATCCAAAACGGGCGCGCTGGCATCCAATTTAGGCGCGCCAGCGTCAAGTTTTTATGCGCTGCATCAAATTCGGGCCCGGGACCCCTGTTATAAATGTAGCGTTCTGACGTCAGAACACGCTGTTAAAAGGATATAATTTAAAGTCTGTTCCCATAGGGAAATGACCAGACTGTAGATTATATAGTGAATAAAGTACCCCTTCTTGTAAAATATAAGGATATAATAAGTTACCGAGGAGTTTCATGACCATATAAAGCACGAGGCCGAAGGCCGAGTGTCTTTATACAGAACATGGAACTCCGAGGTAACTTCTAATATCCTCATATTTAACAACTGGGGATACTTTATTTATTATAATACACATTTCAGTGAGTCATGTGACAGAAATGACATCAGAACTCACCGTTTATAACTGATGACATCAGAACTCACCGTTTATAAGGATATAATTTACAAGATAGTCATAGCTTTTGTTTATTATAAGGATATAATACACAAAAGCCGTTAATATCTTGTAAATTATATCCTTATAAACAGTGAGTTCTGATGTCATCAGTTATAAATGGTGAGTTCTGATGTCATTTCTGTCACATGACTCACTGAAATTCGTGTATTATAATAAATAAAGTACCCCCAGTTGCAAAATAGGACCTAGGATTTCCATGACCTGTATATAAACACTTGGCCTTCTGCTCATGTTTTTATATGGTCACGAAACTCCTCGGTAACTTATAATATCCTTATATTTTACAAGAGGGGATACTTTTATTCAGTATTTAATTAAATATATATATATAGGTATCTCAGCCCCCCCAAAGCTGCTACTCTAGGCAGGTGCCCTAGGGTCCTATAGAGAAAATACAACCCTGCTACTGATATTTATCAGTTGTCAAAGTCCTTAGGGCTTTTATCAACAAATGCCCTTTGTGCCTGGTCTCAGTAAATGCAATGGATTCCAGTAAATGCAATGGATTCCAGTATATGCAATGGATTTCTTATGGCTGCTTTCCCTCAGGGCATTTGAATTTAGTTCTAAAGCAAACAGTAAGCATGTAACTAAGAGGTGTCATTAACACCTCAGCACAAAGGATGCCCTGCATTTCAATTCCTGGGCTTGGTTAGGGCAGTGAGTGACAGCCTGGCCTCCCAGTGTGAGCTGTTGCCTTTCACTACAATGCATTGGCAGGCAGGAGATTTTAGAACAGTCTGTTGCCTCTAGCAACCTGTTTCTGTTCAATAAAGGCAAACAAGGCTACTGCAAACACTCTAAGGACTTCAGGCAACCAACTCCAATAATACAGAATAAGTGGGAAAAAGAGCAAACACAGAGATAACGGTAAGATTTATACTTTTATTTAGAAATTGGAAAGTTTGGACTAAACTTGGATTCTCTGAAGCACAAGAAAATAAACCTAATACCCATCCTGTGCTACAAACGGAAGTGGAATTTGGGGGTAAACTGTTATATTAATGCAATGACGCTATTCTTTCCCAGCTATCAAAGGGCAAGTCAGCCCCAAAATAAAACATAACATAATTCTGAGCAACTTTCCAATATATATTTATAAAAAAATAATAATTTCAATGCTTTAAAAGTTTTTTGTGAAAACAATTGCTATTGAAAGCAGCATTAACTCCTGCTTGTTACTTTTTGAACAATATTTCAAAAGTTCCCCAACAAACGCAGGTCTGTTAATCAGCTGGCTTGTTTTACATGCCTTGTATCAACGGTCTGAGACAGCAGGGCAGAGAATAGAAAGGGATGGACAAACACTGCTTTTAATAGCAATACATATATACAAATAACATGAAAACCATAGAAAAATTGTTATGATTGTATATTGCAAAGTTGTTTAGTATATATATATATATATATATATATATATATATATATATATATACACATTATGTTTTTATTAACCTCAAAAGTACTGTATGATGCCATGGTTTATACTAATGTCACTATTATTAAACTGAAACCATCCTGCATGACTAATTAGCAGTTAAATTAGATGCATAACGCCGGCTGCACTGATTTCTACAGAGCCATGAAGCATTTTTTGTTATTTAGCTGTTTATGGTATGAATTTTATTTTTGCATCCTCCTGAAAAAGGGTAATGTGAGAACTTCTTTCTTACTTTAAGGATTGTCTGTGTTTCCTTTCATATGCAGCAGTCTCAAGAAAATTAATTCCATCTGACTGCTGTCATAGGGTTCAGTGAGTTGTAGTACTACATTAAGGGACAGATTTATCAAAGGTCGAGGTGAATTTTCGAATAAAAAAAAAATTCGAACTTCCAGGTATTTTTTGTGTACTTCGACTAGGGAATAGTCCAACTCGATTTGAATTTAAAAATTCAAATATCGAAATTTATCATGTACTGTCTCTTTAAAAATTCAACTTTATTGTACTTAAACAGAAAGTTTAAGTACAATATATAGAGTTAGACAGAGTTGGACAGCAGTTGGATCGGAGTTGAACTGGAATCTCCAAGCAAACACTGGACATCACTGCTCAACAATTCTTCTATCAACAAGATAAGCCGGATTATACTGTCCAACTATGTTTAATCTGATTGCCTTCTTTTTCTCTCTCTCCTCTATACTTCTGCATATATCCTCTGCACTCCAACATCCATCAAACTATCCTGAAATTGAAATCTCCTCTTCACTGCTCCCATCACCCTCTCTCAATCTAAGCACACTATCTTGTATTGTTAAATCTATTATTCCCTCTCATCCCATCAAGCAATACACTGCTCGCACTGTCAAATCTAGGTCACACCTTGTCTCACTCTCATTATTACTGTTAATTGCAGCTGGGGACGTCTCCCCAAACCCTGGTCCAACTCACTCATTTGTACCCTCACTTATTCCTACTCTCAGGCATTCAACAAGGTCTTTTACAGTCTCTCAGACTTTACGCACTTCTAATATTGCAAACCTAATTCACATAAAACCAGCACCCTCCCTGCCTTTCTCATGTGCCCTCTGGAATGCACGGTCAATCTGCAATAAACTAACAGCAGTCCATGACCTCTTTATAGCTAAATCCCTTCACCTTCTTGCAATCACTGAAACATGGCTCTCCCCCTCAGACACCGCTTCACCTGCTGCCCTCTGCTATGGAGGCTTATCACTTACTCACACTCCTAGACCGGATGGCCGTCATGGTGGTGGGGTGGGATTTCTTCTCTCCCCCAAATGTAGGTTTCAAAATCTAACTACACCGACTTCTCTCTCCTTCACTTCTTTTGAAGTCCACAGCATACGTTTGTTTTCTCCAATCTCTCTGCGTGTTGCTGTCATATATTGCCCCCCAGGTCCCTACTGCACCTTCTTGGATCACTTTGCTGCCTGGCTTCCATACTTTCTCTCCAGTGAGACACCTGCTCTCATTTTAGGGGACTTCAACATCCCCATTGTCAACTCTGCTTCTGCTGCCACCTCTAAACTTCTCTCTCTAACAGCTTCTTTTGGTCTCTCTCAGTGGACCGACTCACCTACCCACATCGAGGGTCATGCTCTCGACCTTATATTCTGCCACTCATGCTGCCCATCCAACTTAATTAACTCTCCCTACCCTCTGTCTGACCATCATCTAATCTCCTTTCAGATACTGCTTTCACCTGCACCTTCACAACCATCTCTCTCTACCCACACGTACAGAAACCTTAATGCCTTTGAACCACAACAATTATCAACAGTATCAGCACAATCCATATCTCATATTAATACCCTCTCCTGTCCCAATATGGCAGCTTCTCTCTACAACGATGCCCTTTCAACAGCACTTGACTCCCTTGCACCTTCTACCACCCGTCACAGCCGGCCAGCTAGACCCCAACCCTGGCACACTAGTGTGACACGGTACCTCAGAAGATGTAGTAGATCAGCTGAGCGACGGTGGAGAAAGTCACGAACTGACCCTGACTTCATCCACTTCAAATTCATGCTCTCCTGCTATAACCGAGCTCTATCATTAGCCAAAGAACAATACTTCTCTTATCTAATATCTACTATGTCCTCCAAACCACAGCAGCTGTTTGCCACATTTAACTCACTCCTATGCCCCCCTCCACCTCCTCCACCTATTAATGTTACGGCCCAAGACCTTGCTCATTTCTTTAATGAAAAAATCGATCTCATTAGGCTGAGCATACCGTCCGACAACAATCTCAGACCAACGTGCAGTCCACTCACATCTACTTTGCACTCCTTCACCCCTGCAACTCTAGATGAAGTTAGCAAACTTCTAGCCAGCTCAAAACCCACCACCTGCTCCCTTGACCCCATACCCTCTCGCCTTCTCCACCCAATCTCTGATACACTCTCTCCTGCACTTACCCACCTATTCAATCTTTCACTCTCTACTGGTACCTTTCCATCATTATACAAACAAGCACTAATCACTCCTATCCTCAAAAAACCTTCCCTTGATCCCAGCTCTCCCACTAACTATCGACCGGTCTCCCTTCTTCCATTCGCATCCAAATTACTAGAAAGGCTTGTATACAAACGCCTGATCCAGCATCTCACTCACAACTCCATCCTCGACCCCCTGCAATCTGGCTTCCGCCCATCACACTCGACTGAAACTGCACTCACCAAAGTAACCAATGATCTTCTATTAGCAAAGTCTAAAGGTCATTATTCCATTCTAATCCTTCTAGATTTCTCTGCAGCCTTTGACACAGTTGACCACACACTCCTCCTTGACATTCTACACTCAGCTGGCATTCGGGACACTGCTCTTTCATGGTTTACGTCTTATCTGTCTGACCGTTCCTTTAAAGTTTCCTTCTCTAACTCTACTTCTACTACTTTCCCACTCTCTGTTGGAGTTCCTCAAGGCTCTGTTCTTGGCCCCCTGCTGTTCTCGCTCTATACAACTTCACTAGGGAAACTCATTCAGTCATTTGGACTTCAGTATCACCTTTATGCTGATGACACCCAGCTCTACTTGTCTACTCCTGATCTTTCTAATTCTGTCCTTTCCCAAGTCACAGACTGTCTCTCTGCTGTCTCCTCCTGGATGTCACAGCGCCACCTGAAACTGAACCCTTCTAAAACAGAACTCATCATATTTCCTCCAAGATCTTCCCCTGTCCCTCAGATATCACTCACCGTAAACAACACCACCTTTCATTCCACCACACAGGCACGCTGCCTAGGAGTCATCTTAGACTCTCATCTGTCTTTTTCACCACACATTCAAACACTTGCAAAATCTTGCCGTATTCAACTGCGCAACATTGCTCGAATACGACCCTATCTCAGTTCAGAATCAACTAAAACACTGATTCAGTCTCTCATCATCTCCCGCCTTGATTACTGCAACTTACTCCTCACAGGTATCCCAACAAGTCACCTTTCACAACTCCAATCTATTCTAAACGCGGCCGCTAGACTCATTCATCTAGCTCGCCGCTCAACATCAGCTGCTCCCATATGTATGTCCCTTCACTGGCTCCCAATCTCTTCTAGAATCAAATTCAAATTACTTACACTCACATTCAAGGCCCTTAATAATGAAACCCCTCCCTATATTTCATCTCTAATCTCCAAATACACTCCTTCACGAAACCTACGCTCTGCTTCTGATCTTCGCCTCACTTCTCCTCTGGTTACTTCTGCCCATTCTCGTCTACAAGACTTCTCTCGGGCTTCTGCTTTTCTCTGGAACTCTCTGCCACAAGCTGTCAGACTTTCTCCTTCCTTCCAAACTTTCAAGCGCTCCTTAAAGACCCATCTGTTTAAAGAGGCCTATTCGATGTGCCTTAATTAATCTGTATCAAAAATGACAAAGTGTTTATACAATCCTAATGTCTCAATTGTACCCTAACCTTTTAGTTTGTAAACCCTATTGTACTCTGTTATCCACCATTTATTCCCTGTTTGCTATAACTGCAGTAAAGCACTGCGTATCTTGACAGCGCTATATAAATAAATGATGATGATGATGATGATGATAACTTTGACTATTCACCATCTAAAACCTGCCGAATTGCTGTTTTAGCCTATGGGGAATCTCCTAGAACAGTGATCCCTAACAGGTAGCTCGTGAGCAACATGTTGCTCCCCAACCTCTTGGATGTTGCTCTCAGTGGCCTCAAAGCAGGTGCTTATTATTGAATTCCAGGCTTGGACACAAGTTTTGGTTACATAAAAACCAGATGTACTGCCAACCAGAGCCTCCCGTAGGCTGCCAGTTCACATAGCCAAAAACAGCCCTTATTTGGCACCACCCAGGAACATTTTTCATGCTTGTGTTGCTCCCCAACTCTTTTTACATCTAAATGTTGCTCACGGGTGAAAAAGGTTGGGGACCCCTGTCCTAGAACCTATTTGGAGTCAATTGGTGGACTTTGAGTTTTTTTGGGAATAACTTCGAACAGGGGCGCGCCGCCAATGAGGCGAGCTGAGCCGCTCGCCTCAGGCGGCAGCGCCTGAAAGGATTCCAGGGGCTGCAAAAAGCTGCTCCTGCACCTTTAAGAGCCGAATTTCCGGTTTTTGAACCGGAAATTCGGCTGTACTATTGCGAGAGAGCGCAATTGCGCTCTCCGCAATAGTGTTTCTGCCTCCCCTCCCGACACGTAAGTTGGTGAGGGGGGGGCGGCATTGCAGGAGCCGCCTCAGGAGGCTCCTTAGTCAAAACCGGCACTGCGAATCGAATATGATCCAATGCGCTATTACTTCGATTCGTATGATTCAAATTCGGCCTAATACAGACCTATTCGATCGAAAACTGACCTATTCGACCAAAAAAACAAAAACTTCATTTGACTTCATTTCAGTTGGTCTTTTAAGAACAGACTATTGCATTGATACCAGTAGTTTTTTGGAATTCAGAAAAATAAAATCAACAATGATAGTTGGATAATGCTCTCATGGGGTGTGATGCAGATTCCTTAGCAAATGACTATAAATACAGTAATGTGCCAAGTCAGCACGACAGTGTACATGTGTTGCTAGGATTGCTTGTTTCAACAATAACACACCCGTCTGTTTACAAGTATTCTAGCAAAGAGTGTTCATAACCCCTGAGTTAAAGGAACACATAAATATTTTACAGGAGTAATTTGCCTGTATATTAACTTTTAATATGTTATTGGATGTTGATTTTCTGGCAACTCTTCAATTGCTCTATTTTGTATTGTCTTTTGGATTCTACCTCTTTTCTGATTTCAGTTGAAATTGTTGCAGTAGCCAAATATCTATTGCTCTACTGTACATTGTTATTGTTACATTTTATGATGTATCCTTGTCTGCAGTTCCTCTTTAATGTATTTTACACTGCCTGGTTGCTAAGGTAAACTGAACCCAAGTAACCAGATAGCAAATGGTCTCAGAATATCACTGCATATGTTGTACCACAAGTTCACTTAAATAATAACATACTAAAAGTTTACGTTAACTTGAACCGTCCCTTTAAAAATCCCTTTAAAAACAAATTCACATCAATTGCGTCACTTTTAAAGGTGTATAGTAATTATTAAATATACATCACGCAGAGTTTGATTCCATTACAAATATATATACAATAGTACCTATAGTGCACAATATTACAGTTTGCCCACATAAACTACAAATACAAGGTGGTATCAAGTAAAAGAATTTCCTTCTATATAAAATATTACATTCCATTAAAATCAATAGTTTTCTGTCAAAGATATATACAGCAGTATCACCAAATGGAAATACATACAACATAATTGTGTAATCAGGGCAAAGAAAACAAGAATCAGTGGGTACACTGAATTCCCCTTGACAAAGGCTATTATGCTGAAACTCTGGGGTTATTCTCATTGCTGGCAAGTGTTTTTGCTGCTTACCAATCACTGACTAACTTGGAGTTAAGGTGGCCATAGATGCAAAGATCCGCTCGTTTGGCCACATCGCCAAACGAGCGGATCTTTCCCTGATATGCTATTAACAAACATGGCTATATCGGGGTTAATCTGATTGTATGGCCGAACGATCCGATTATGATGTGCCGTGAGCTCCGGCGGGATCGGTCGGGACAAAATCAAACGTGACCGATCGACCAAACGACCGATCTCCGCCGGACGAAAGATGTCGGCACACACCACACACGATCCGAAAATTGTATCGAATCCTCGATCCGTACAATAGGATCGGTGTGTCTATGGCCACCATTAGAGAGCTGAAAAGCAGGAAGTAGTCTTCTGTTATGTTAGGTTAGACATCCAGTCACTCCAGCCTTTATACATTACATTTTTAGACAACTAACTTTATTAGAAACATGTTTTTTATATTGTACAGCCTATCTATTTACCGGTTTTCAATCCAGAAATTCAGCTCTTCTAGTGCACAGAGCGCAATTGTGCTCTCTGCATTAGCGACGTGGACCCCCCGACCCCTGTCCGGCACTGAAGGTGAGTGCCACGGGGGAGGCGGAAAGCGGCAAAAAAAAAGGCTGCCACGGACGGCAAATTGGGCAAGATCACCCCTGACCATCCTGAACATTTTTTAGAGTTCCCAGGACTAGTGATGGGCGAATTTATCATGGAAAATTTGTCGCAACAAAAAAAAAAACATGTTGCACGTCAAAATTGTCACACACATAAAAGTTGTCGCACGTCACAATTATTCAAACGTCCATTGACTTGAATGCATTTAGACAAATGTATTATTTTATTATATTTTAAATTATTTTTGAAGCTCATTGACTTCAATGCATTTCGCTAATTTTTTTGCTGTCTCGCTAATTTTTGTGAAACGGGACAGATTCGCACATCACTACCCAGGACTACTGGAATAATATATTTTAGTGTATTTATAAAGTCACCACAACACAAAAACCATCTAAACCAGAGACTGCTTTACTAGGAATTATGACACAAATGCTCAATCCCAGTTTAAAAAGCTTTATATACCACATTCTGTGCAAACTGAATTAGCATTATGTTGTTAGATGCTGAAATCGATGTTTAATATACTTTAAAGTAGTGTAGTGTTGGGGACTAAATACTGCTGGAAAAGTTCTAGGCACTCTTGCAAGGTTAATGTCACACCCTGGGATGGCACCCCAATTCTGCCATTTTCCAACCCACGTGTTTAGTCATTGACAGGCATGGAATTCTCCAAACCCAAATTTGTGGTCAGCCACAAAGGGCCGGGCCAAGGGCAGCATAATTCAGGGGGAGGCATGCCACCTGCTGGCCACATATGAAATGGGGAAAGTGCCAGAAATTGGGAGAACAATACCATGGAGCAGCAGAGAGTAGGTGAGGAAGATGTGAGGGGGAGGGGGTGTGAGCAGGGGCGTAACTATAGAGGAAGCAGACCCTGCGGCTGCAGGGGGGCCCAGGAGGTATAGGGGCCCCATGAGGCCCTAATTCATATACAATTTCAATAAATATTGGAGAAACAAGTCAACGTCTAAACATTTTGGGGGCCTGAAAAATAATTTGCTGTGGGGCCCAGTAATATCTAGTTACACCACTGGGTGTGAGGGGGTGATAGGGTGCAAAGTGGCCTAGGGGCGCACCAGCATTAAATCCAGCCCTGGAATTCATCTGATAATGTGCACATGGGGTGGATTTCAGCCAAAAATGCTTACATGTAAATGCGTTAGGTGGCCCGGTTGGTGTTTTCTCTGTCTGCTGTGTTTACAGGCTCAAAGGGGTAATTATGTAAGCAAATCAACATTTATCTTAATGATATCACAGTACTCCTAACATTGAACATAAATGACAACATGGCAATAAACTATTTATATACTATGACCTATATAATATATTCTAAACTATATATATTTTGGTATTTTATTAAAAAGTTTTTATAATATTCCTCTTCTGCTGTGACTTCCTTTCTTTCTTTTTCTTCCAATCCCTTTCCTTACTAAACCTTTAACCGCTATAATGAAACAAATGAAGCAATATTTATAGTGTGTGTACTTCAATGAATGCTCTTATGTTACCAGTAACACAAAATACTGAAAGTAACCGTTTCCTCTGTGTTAGACATTTTCTCACTCTTATAAGCACGGCAAGGCCAGGAGTTTGAGGACTATCAAGCTCATTAAGCAATGTACTTTCTCTGTTTATGGTTTTAGGTATCAGACGTTTAATACCTACAATGTCTAATCGGCTTATTGTACCCCCCGGGCCCTCGCTAGCAAAGCTTCCTGTCATTGAACACCCATTGTCTCGCCTTGGAGACCCAGACACTTTGTCCCTCAGAGGGGTTTCCAGGTCTGGCAGTGCACAACCTGAAGAAGAAATACCATGGACCACAAAGCCTCCACAGACTGCATCTTCTAATTACAGTGGCAAGAGATCCCAGCACAGCCCTGTAAACCATCATATCCCAGCTGGAGTGCAGGTCACTGTTGCATCTGATCAGAACAAAGCCAGGCTGCCCATCTTTGGTACGTGTCCCCACAAATAAATTTTTGTTTATATGATGAACTGCATGTTCATAATGTGTTCATTATGGGTTAGCTAAGTACATTGTACTATTGATTCAGAGACTTGATCATTTCTGTACCTGTAAAATATATTATATTGCAAATGACTTTAGTTAGTTTGTTTAATTACATACATTGCGCACTTGAGCATGAGCAGTGAGCTCAATAGACCACGCCTCCACACAAAAGGCCACGCCCACATTTTCCAGTGGGGCACTGTGCCCACCACTGATGACCTGGGAGACTGCATTATAATCTCTGCCTTCTCAGGATCTTTGGAGGAATAAAACAAACGGAAAATAAATGTATATTCAGCTTTTAATATTCCTATTAAGCAGAGCTATAGAAAAGTAAAAAATGTAGAGCTACTGGCCCAATAAATAGTCTATAAATTCAGTTTGCACCTTAAAATAAATTGCTTCTTTAATTATGACCAGTGGCATAACAAACCAAATTCGGTTCCAGAAGGGTCATTACGTAGAAAGTTCAGAAAAGTTCAGAAATATGTCAAAGCCATTCCCCATCATGTCCTGTTTAAAGTAATGACTTGCCTTTTCTCTCTAAACCAGTGCCATGTAGATTTGCATAAATCCATGCTGATTTAAAATTTAAATGTAACCTGAAGTGATTTTTATTAGCCTAAAATAGCCTAAAGGTGGCAGGGTGATCAAAACATGCAAAGATCCCTTAACCAACCCAAAGATTCTGGATAGACCCTACAACTGTATAGTCACTAATTTCAAAATGTCTTTATAGGATAAGTAAACCTTTACAATAAGTGAATGTAAAATTGATGAGAGTGCTATTGTAAGCACTTTTGTAATTTACATTCATTATTTATTTTCTTTTTATTCCAAGATATTAAGGGATACATGTACTGTTAATATGAATGAATTTTGTTTCAACAGCGCCACCTGCTGGTCAGTTTCCAACCAGTCTGACCAGCAAGGAGTCAATGAAATGGTCAGGAGAAAGAAAGAAGCTGCTCTGATGTTCTTCTGCTTAGGAAAGATCTGAGAAAGGCTTGTAATTGTTTTCCTAAGCAGAAAAACATCAGAGCAGCCTCTTTTTTTCTCCTGACAACTTCCTTGACTACTTGGTATTCAGTCTGGTCAGAAACTGACCAGCAGGTGGCGCTGTTCATAAATAATGAATGTAAATGACTAAGGGGCTTAGAATAGCGCTCTCATCAATTTTACATTGACTTATTTTAAAGGTTTACTTATCCTTTATAATACTTTAGTGCCTAGCTGAAGTCACAGCAGCATGTCAGAAAGGCATACATCTTCATAGAGGCCACCTTCCCACAATTTCTTTTTTATTGCCTCTCATTTTTCTGCCTCAGCACTTTTAGAGAAATTGCTCATGGAGCATTTTGACCACAGTTGCCCTGTGGCAGAGAACATCAGTGGTCTAACCCCCCTCTTATAATGCTATACAATAAAAAAAACACCATGGTTTATCCACACGAATCAGTGACAGGCAGACATCTATGCAAAAACTGGTTTCTTGCACAATGCCTGTTACAGCTTTGAGTGCGTCAGACAGAGCTCCGGTGTTTGTATATCATTTGGGAACAATAATGACAGACGGAGAGGGATGTTTTGTTCATCAATCTATTCCACACTGAGCAAAAATCCACCCTAATCACCAAATATGCGGATCTTTTAATGATATGCCCACCTTGAGGTAGGTGATATTGGGTGGGTCACAAAACAGTACAAGCAGACCATCAGGGTGAGGAGCGCAATCAATGAGCCGTTCCTTGGCAAATCAACATACCGGCAGTTTTTGACCAGATATCGGTCGGGAAGTCTCCTCGGAGGCCCCCAGCTTTTATTAGCCTGTGTATTGTTACCTTAAAGGGATACTGTCATTTTTCAAAATGCAACAGCTACTAGTGCTGTTCCAGCAGAATTCTGCACTAAGGTCCATTACTCAAAAGAGCAAACAGATTTTTTTTTTTTATATTACATTTTGAAATCTGACATGGGGATAGACATATTGTCAGTTTCCCAGCTGTCCCCAGTCATGTGACTTGTGCTCTGATAAACTTCACTCTTTACTGCTGTACTGCAAGTTGAAGTGATATCACCCCTCCCTTCCCCCCCCCTTCCCCCCCCCAGCAGCCTAACAACAGAACAATGGGAAGGTAACCATATAGCAGCTCACTGACACAATATAACAGCTGCCTGGCAGATCTAAGAACAGCACTCAATAGTAAAATCCAGGTCCCACTGAGACACATACAGTTGCACAGGGCCAGATTTGCAGTGCGGACGTCCCTATGACACACGATCCTAGAGCCTGACCGCGGCCCGAACTTGCGGTCCTAGCGCCTGCAACCCTCATCCGGCAAGTGCACACGTGGGGCACTGGAGAGCTGCGCATCCTCAGTGCTCCGCAGCAAGCGGCCTCGCCACAAATCCGGGCCTGCAGTTACAATGAGTAGGAGAAACAACAGCCTGCCAGAAAGCAGTTCCATCTGCTGACTCTTTCTGAAAGCACATGACCAGGCAAAATGACCTGAGATGGCACCTACACACCAATATTACAACTAAAAAAATTCACTTGCTGGTTCAAGAAAGAAATTTTATTTGGTAGAGTGAATTAATTGCAGTGTAATTTGGAAATAAAAACTACACACCATACAAATTGTGACAGAATCCCTTTAGGGGTTCATGCACACATGTCCAAAAGAAAAATGTTCCAGGCGGCACTCCGGATAAGTATAAAGAGGTGTCTTTATTGTATCATAATGGGTAACATCATCGCCTTACACGTTTCGGCAACGCATTCGCTTAGTCATAGGCACACATGCACTTTTTGTGCAACTGTTTGTAGTATGCAAAAACATGGTTTGTGGGTAATAATCTTGGCTTCTATGCAACACACATTGCTTTCCATTGATGTCGTATGAGAAATCCACCACTGCAAGCAGAACGATATTTGACCTTCCAAGCAATTAGCACACATTAAGACATCTTGTAGGATATTGTATATTATGGTGTATATACACTTAACAAGTACAAGTGCAATAATATTCTTTGGCAGCCCTGAAATACATAACCCCAAGGTTGCTGAAAGAAATAGGAAAATTGGTTGAACTACACAGCGTGTCTGGATAAGAAGCAGATAATCTGCAGGCTAGTACTGTTTGCTGGTAAAAAATCTACCCCACCTGTCAGAGGGTCTGAAAAAGGCACATACAGCATGTGAGAGTGGCATTTCCACAGGTCAGAGGCCATTTTGGCTGTATATTGAGTTTCAGCATTTACAATATGCAAGCACAAAACATTATCCAACATGAGTAACCATGCGGCTGTGCTGCACTTATTCTGGAAATGAATAGTGGAAAGTAATACTTCAGCCATGCTGAGCTATTTGCTCACATTTGTTATATGGAATGTTTTTCCCTGAGAGTATTAATGTTTGCCTGTTTCTCGGGTGTCTCCAGCTTAACTAGAAAATGTCTCCCCAACCTAATGCAGCACCCAGCACTTGAACACTGAGGGTTGATTTTTTTTATCTCACGACAGAATAAGGTGGCCACACAAGTCAAGGGATACTTTACTCTGCTACAGCACTTACTAATACTTACTATAGGATTATTTAATTACTTTATTAGCACTGCAGTGCTGTCTGTCCTTGCACACATTATACACAGCCATGGCTGAGCTCTATATGCTGCCTTATTGCCTCTTGAAGGCGACAATATCTATTCTAACATGTGTCGTCACATTTACACTTACATGGGACGGATATTTGCAGCTCCTGGTAAAGAAGCAAGATTCTTTGAAGCCAGTTCAGCAGCAATATCTTGGCAGATTCAGAGTGGGGTGCTGTGCTAGTAAGTTAGCTATGCATGTAAGGGGGTGTGAAGGGATGAAGAGTGTTATGTGTGGGAAAGTTGTAATCTTTTTGTGTGACAAAATGGGCATGTATGTAAAATTTATATATGCTTAAAGGAAAACTATACCCCTCAAACCATGTAGGTCTCTATAAAAAGAAATAGCATAAAACAGCTGATATATAAAACCCTGCTTCATGTAAATAAACCATTTTCATAATAATATACTTTTTTGTAGTATGTGCCATTGGGTAATCATAAATAGAAAATTGCCATTTTAAAAAATAAGGAAAATCAATAAAAATAATTAAACCTAAAAAATAAGGCTGCCCCCTGGGATCGTATGATTCACGGTGCACACAAACATACCAAACAAACTATACTTGTTAGGTCACATGAGCCAATAAACAGAAAGAGTTCTGTCTTTTGCTTCCACACTTCTTCCTGTTACAGTTAGAGTTGCAGTATTTCTCTCTGAGGCAGCACAAGGACCATCATAAATGGTGGTTCAAGGCAAGAGATGTAAAAGGGCAATATTTACTTAAATATATATTCCACTTTGATAAGATTCTTTAATATGTCACTTAATTTGATATAAACTTTCTGTTGCTCAAGTTTTCATTTTGGGGGTATAGTTTTTCTTTAATTATGTTGGATGTAATTTCTGGGAATCACCATTTGATGGCAGCAGAGTTCTTTGATTTAATTTTAGGTGTAGTTTTTACCCCGGCCACCAGAAGCCACTATGGGAAAGAAAAGGGTCTAAAAGGAGGCGCACGCCCAAGTGAAGCCACTTGATAGGAGGGCGTGGCCAGAATAACATTTCCTGACAGGGAAAGTGAGACCCAAATAGGAGAAGTCAGAACAGGAAAGATTTAAAGTGAGCAAGCACTAGGTGCACAAGGCAGTGAGGGTATTTAGTAAGGGCAGTTGTGGCCCCATCGAGGAGAAAGTGGAGTTAGTTTCCTATGGGCACTCTGTAAGTGAGGGAACCTGTGGAAGTTTAGGACTAAGTAGGAAGGACACCAATGCATAAGGCCAGGATTTGGATTAAAAGGCCTAACCTGGAATAGTGGAGGGAGACAGGTGGAGCATATACTGGACCACTAGGCGGTTAGGTGGGATCCAAAATCTTTAAGGAGCGGAAAAAGGTGTGCCTACCAAGAGAAACTGGTTCCATGGAAAATATGTGTATTTGCTGTGTTGGAAGAAGGAAATGCTGATGTGTGTAATGTGCGCCTGAATCAAAAGCCTCTGGTGTTTACAATGAATAAAATCTGCTGGTTACATTTATCATCGTATCCTGTGTGGTGAGTTAGGAACCCAGGATACTTTCCCTTTAAACTTGGAAGCCCCTCCTACATGCAGTCACAATTACAATGACATATTATACGTAACATATACATAACTCAAGTCCTGCAAAGTGTAGATTACTGGTCTAAACCTCCTCTATATTGAGCAGAATCCCATTTATCAATGTGTTTTATATTTCTGCCATTGAGCTATTTCAAGAGCAATTAATTATAACCTTATATTTCAAGTTTTTGTTTACTTTGGTATCTTGTTATTTACTCTTCGGTTAGAGCCACGTGGGACTTGTGCCCTATGTAAAACATATAGCTCTGTTTGGAATCTAGCTATTTCAGGGTGGGGGAGGCTGTTTGGGGGTTACATGATGTCATTACTCAGGGGCTGGGAAGGCTAGCTGTTGTTCGGAAACCCGTTATCCCATATCCCATAGACTCCATTTTATCCAAAATAATCAAAATTTTTAAAAATGTCCTTTTTCTCTGTAATAGTAAACAGTACCATGTACTTGATCCAAACTAAGATATAATTAATCCTTATTAGAAGCAGAACCAGCCTATTGGGTTTATTTAATATTTACATGAATTTCTAGTAGACTTAAGGTATGAAGTTCCAAATTACGGAAAGATCCATTATCTGGAAAACCCCAGGACCCGAGCATTCTGGATAACAGGTCCCATACCTGTAACTATTAAGTACCTCTAAAGAAAAAAATCATTGGCACTAAGCCCCTACAAATGCCATTGTATTGCTTAGGCACCATGAAAAATCTCGGTTCTGCCCGTAGCCTAAGATCCTATTCTCTGTATCTGGCCCTGACTTCATAAGTAAAGCTCTGTCTGCTCTACTTTGATGTGGTCCAGAGGGTCTTACTGTTAAATCCCATCATATATGGCTCTTAAGTCTAATATTTGGGTAAAGAAGAAAATTACCGGCACTCATGACTTAATGCAAGCGGGCCAAGCCCTGCTTGTTTATTTGCAGCGTGCCCCGAAACTTTATTCTGCAAATAAACATGAAGGCCTTGGCCCGCTTGAATTAAGTCCTGAGTGCCGGTAATTTTCTTTATTACCCAAGTGCAATTGAGGGTGTGAACCCTTTTTTTACTGAGCACTGGACTAATATACTTCGAGAGGTCAGGGTGTGCTGGTGGTCTTTTTCTTTTGGACATTCTAAAGTCTAATATCCATCTTCCCATCATATTTGTTAAATGCATTTTAATATTATTTATAAATAAAACTGCTAATTAAGGTTATCTGTTTGTCCTTTGCTTTCCCCTGGGTAAGTGCTGAGTAAGTAAAAGATCATTTTCAATAGCGTTGTTAGATGTAAGCACATTGCTTATTCCTTTCTTCATATTTATCCTCATCAAGGTCAAAGAGCGGATATTGGAAGTCGGGCTGAGAGCAGAGTGAGTGATGGCAGCAGCAGATCCAGTTCTTTTTCACGGCCTGGAACACAGCTCAGGATAGAAGTGGATGAAGTAAGACATTCAGTCACATTCAAAGGAACACCAATAATAAAATTCTTGTGGCTTCTATACCAGGAAAAGCATCATAATATCCAAAAAAAAAAGAATCTATGATTATGCATTGAATACAGCCATACTGGGTATATGCAACTACTCAAGAATAAGAATAACCACAGTGCTGTCCATATTCTTGGCCATCTTGTATCCAATGGGCACTCTAAGTGGCCTTCTGAGCATTGCTTTAGATTTTGGCTATGACACCAGTTCTTTTTGCTTTCCATAAAACAACAATCTATCTTTTTGCAAATACCTATATGAAGGTCCTCTTTACTAAAGGGATTTTGTTGGTCAGATTATGTGAAAGAAGAGTTATTATGTTATCAGATTAGCTCAGCTAGTTTAAATGGTGTGTGTAAAATTAAAATCATTCAATCCAAAACGTGCAATCCATCATTTATCGTTTATATAAACTAGACCTTAATGACCTGTATGTGTTTTCTCTATAAGTAACAAAGCATTGAATTCCCATAGTAATAAATCATATGTCTTCAGTGGCTAAGCCCACTCTTGTAGTACTTTGTTCTGACTAAGTCTTCTGTTTGTACTGCTGAACAAGTTAAACATTTTACTAATGGCAGCAGCATTGTGTGGAGAGTGTGTAAAAGGGACTTAAACACTGGGAGATACATCAATGGGGATATAAGGAGTGGTAAGATTGCAAGGCATTCCAAAGAAACCAAATAAAAGCTACAGGAATGTAGAGCTTGGGTTTTGCTTTCTGCTGTGAGTTTAAAGGTGCAATATAAACCAACTGTTCTACATGACTTCAATGAAAGTGAAACTTCCTGGTTCTTCAGAGCAATTGTAGTAGAAAGGCAAGGCAGTTAATCACTTTCCTCCCATCTATAATGAATTCCTTGTTATCTGCAAGCAAGAGACACAGCTGAAAGAGCAGGGAGGAATGGGACTGTAGCAAACTTAAAAAAACAATGCTTTGTAATTAAATAACAAAGAAAATAGGAATTTATTAATGAAACAAATATAATACATTTTGAGCACCTATATATTAAAGGGGTTGTTCACCTTCAAACAACTAGTTGGCTTCAGATAGATCACCAGAAATAACGACTTTTTCAAATTATTTTATTTGTGTGACAGTTTTTCTAATATTGAAGTGTAAAGTGTCATTTTTCATATTCTAAAGCAGCTATGGGAGGAGGGGTCGCCGACATTTAGTTGATACATTTCTTATCTTTGTCCATGCTGAGCAGAATCTTTGGGTTTCATTACAAGCAATTGTAACAGTTTAGAATCTGCCCCTGAATGACTGAGCTGCCAGACTCAAGCACCAGAGACAGGGACATTCAACTATAAACTTAGATTTGGGGAAAAAAACGGTAAAAAATAAAGTAATTGCGAAAAGTCTTTATTTCTGGGGAATAATCTAAAAACAACTGAACTGAAAAAAGTGTTTGGAAGGTGAACAACCCCTTTAAGTACCAGCTATTTAAAATGCTGTGGGTATTTATCTCTTGAAATGTGGAGGGGTAAATATGCCTTGAAAATGATATTTCTGCAGCATTTTTTAACCAAAATGTTTTTTTCATTGATCCAACATTAACATATACAAAATAAAAGATGTCTTTGGATATTGAACACATGCTATTTTTACAGTAAACTAAATGAAGTTGGCAAACTAAATGAATGTATTCATTTTTTAGCTGGAACATATTTTCCGGGAGAAGATGAGATCTGGAGGATATTTCAGTCTGAGGCAGCTGTTTAAAAACAATGATCCAGAGGGCAAAGGGCAAGTCAACAGGTATGTTAAACAACGGAAACTATTTCTTATCCAATATACAAACCTGTTTATGGGTACAGAAGACTTCATCACTCATTTTCACCTTTGAAACAAGTTAACGTTATGAATGGACATGACAGATATGATGTAAATACTTTATGTACTTCCAGCTGTTAACTGGGTATTACTACCATGGGTTCTTAAAATGTATTTGTTACTTATTTTTGTGGAACAGGGAATGTGAAGCTCAGGACAAACCTTGGTGTCTCCATAATGTCAGGAGTAGTGACTGGGTACCTTGTGCACACTACTGTGGTGCCTCCAGCTAGTGGGACCCAATAATACACCAATCAGTTACCCAAATTGGAATGTAACAGAAAGAGCAATGGTACAATTCTGGTGGTGAGAGGTATAAACAGGTCATAAATGCAAAACAAGCGTTCCTGAACTTTCTCCACCCATTGGCAGATATAGTAAAGCTGTCCATACACCTAAACATCCACTTTTGTGGCAAGATTGCCAAATGAGAAAATCTTTCCCTGTTACTGTATGCTCACCTTGAGCTGAGCAATATCAGGTTTATCTTTGGGCCAACAGTCGGATCATAATGGCCACCAAAGAGAGGACTGCATCTATGTACAGAGGCAGATCTTGCCCCAATGGGAAAATGAAACCTGCTCAACTCAACCGATATCTGGCCATTTTTCTGCTTTATAACTATGACTTTGTTTTTTTGGAACACGAATCCACCCTGGCCCTCCTGTATAACTTAAGCTAGGTGCCCAGGCCTTGGGGGCAATCCCCACAATGTAGCGATACTCCAAATCAAAGTACTGGCACTCAATAGCAAATACAAAGGGGTGATCCCCTACGTGTTTATTAAGTCATACAAAAATGCAACGTTTCGGGGGCTTGCCCCTTCGTCACAAAGGGGCAAGCCCCCGAATGTTGCGTTTTTGTATGACTTAATAAACAAGTATGGGATCACCCTTTTGTATTTGCTATTGAGTGCCAGTACTTTGATTTGTTTTTTTGGATACTGTGATTAAGAGGTGTGTAAATATTTGTTAATATGCAAATGAATGAGCTCTGTAGACAAACATTAAAACTTGCTGTCTTGTATATTTTAGGGATGTGCTGCTCATGATGCTGACAAAATTCCTTGGCAGGTTTATAAGTGCAAAGCAGTATCAACAATTTCTTTTGAGGTATGTAATAAATAAAAGTTAAGGTACATTTACTTTAACACAGTGCAGTGGGCAAGTGCAAAGTCTGAATGCCGGAGCTTTTATCAGTAATGCAGTGTTTTTTCCCCAGGATTCCAGCATAATTGCAGCTGAGCTGTGCAATTGAACACGATGTGCCAAATTGAAAGCAGTTATGTGTGTATTTTTCACGGATTGGGTGCAATTTGCCGCTAACTGTTTCACTGGTGTGCAATCTTAAAACATCATTAACATGTGATTCTTATAGCACAAGTCTGTTGCGACTGTTGACACAACAGTTGTGGGTTAGCAGAATTTTGGGGAAGTAATTAACATAAGCCCAATACATAGTGCTGCCTGTAGAGTGACTGCAATCTCTGCAGCTGTTATTTTATTTCCACCCAGGAGATGAGAATTAAACCCCACGTCCAGTTAAACACTGAACCACTCTTCTGAATTTCCTTGTCAAAAGACTGTATAGAGATAGCTGATCTTACTGCTTTCTATCTATCTGTATACAGTGCTACGCATATGTTGGTGCTATATAAATACATGTTAATAATAATAATACCTCTCCCCACAACAGGCTGAATCTCCATGAAAAGACAATTATAAAATTTGAAGAGCTGTATGCTGCTTTAAGAGATCCTGTGCCTTCAGGGCGCCCCACCTGGCTGGATCCTATCAACAGGAGAGCAGAAGAAAAACCCTTGATGACTGCATCACAGGTGCATGCTATGCTCAAAGACAAGACAAAGCAAAGGTAAGTCAAATTCCTCCCATGGGTACACTAGCATACACTGAAATGTAATATTTGTATGAATGTGAATGTTTCTCATTGAACATAGGTCTCTGGATCTTGCCGAGTTAATATCAGAGAAGAGTCAGGGTGGAGCTGTTAGAATTTTACCTCCTGAGTTCAGACTCATGTTGGAGCAGCTTGGCTTTTACTTGGAGGATGAGGAGTTTGAGAAACTGTGGAAAAGGTAATCTAGACTGAAACACACGTAATAATAAGTATACTGTACATATGTTATGGGAACCTTAAATTATGCTGACTACTACTACTTCTGATAGATATGAATCCAGTATTTAGTTTAAATGAGCATAATCTACATTAACATCAAGACACACCAAGCCATTCATTAAAATCAATATGGTCATATCCAATGCTGCATGTGTCTGGCAGATCAATATACCATCACTTGGGCTGAGCTTGAGCATCCCCTGATGGGACAATAGCTTGTGAGTCATTCAGTATGTGCAAAGCAGGAATGCAGAGAGACACAAGACACAAGGGCAGATATTAAGAACAGGGTTCCCTTGCACCTGTCAGCAAAGAACTCTGCATGTATGAGTCCTATGCAGTGTAAATTTGCATCCTTATCGTTCAAGCCCTTTTGCCCCTGCTCATGGTTAATTAGCCATTTATTCTTTATATTATTATAGTCATAGAGTATAGCGATAGGTTCCCAGATCAATTACAAATGTAGATACACTTCTAATACATGCAATTTAATGAGCTGCACGTATTGCAAACTAATTTTAAGTTAAATGCAGACTTTCTACTAGCTTAATTTTCATAAGATATTGACACCTTATATTAGAGATATATAATTTAAGCAGTGAGCTTCCTTAACATAATATTTCTGGAACAACAAATTATGCAGCAAGTTTCAAATTGAGGCAGGAGGAATTGTCTGTATGAGGCGAAAATTGTTGGGTTGATGGAAAATAAAAACAAATCCAAGCCTTATACTAACTTGTCTCAATGTGGCAGGTATGATGTGGATGGAACAGGAGTACTCAAAGGAGATTGTATTCTGAAGAAACTAAGCAATGAGATGAGCAACCAAGTTTCAAAGAATGTTTCCATTAAAGGTAAAGGAAAACAGCCACTCCTATGAATTCATGTAGCCCCTCACCAATTATTCATCCAGACTCAACTACGAAATGGGAATTTTTGAATGTCCAAATACTTGGGACTTCTAATTAGCAGTTGTTGCAAGGAATGTATTTCATATGAAAACCCTGGAATCAGGGCTGGATTTACATAGTGGGCACCCCTAGGCCCACTGCCGTTTATCGCCCCTGTCCCCTCCCCTTTATTCGTGCAAATTTTCATAATCTGAACTGGAGCAATGGGGATTTAAAAAACTATTGCATCTACAGCGCATCCTCAGTGTTTTTGAACCAATGTGGGTGTGGTTGGGCAGCATGCCGCCCCCCTAAAATCCTGCAGCCCTAGGCCCGGGCCTTGGTGACCTTTCCACAATTCCGGGCCTGCCTGGAATGGAAGAGTGTTGCTGCTTGTATGCTAATGATATCTTATTTATGTCTAATCAGGACAATCAAGAGAAATGTCCAAGGCAGAATGGGAAAGGAAAGCCTCACTCAGCATTGAGAAATGGTTGAAAGATAAATTCAGGGAAGGCTTTCGGAGCATGAAAGAAGAATTTGAAAAGCATGATCCACAAAGAACTGGCAAGGTGTGCTAACATTTCCTTGAACAGACTTACCTGGAAATTAATATACCACAATAACCAGTAAATGAGAATGGTTCATATGCTTTTACACTGAATTTGTTTACTAGCAGTTTTTCTCATTTTAATTGCATTGCCATGTTAAAGGGATACTGTCATGGGAAAACATGTTTTTTTTCAAAATGCATCAGTTAATAGTTCTGCTCCAGCACTAAAATCCAATTCTCAAAAGAGCAAACAGATTTTTTTATATTGAATTTTGAAATCTGACATGGGGCTAGACATATTGTCCGTTTCCCAATTGCCCCTGTCATTTGACTTGTGCCTGCACTTTAGGATGGAACTACGTTCTGGCAGGCTGTTATTTCTTCTACTTAATTGTTGTATCTGCTCTATTTTGGGGTGCCAGGCTAATGACTTGAGACAGACTGATCTTTAAATAAGTGGTATTTATTTACAAAGGAACTAAAAGGGGAACTAACTAAGATGGAGGGAGGAAGAAAAGGATAGGGAAAAGGTGCAATGGAAGGGAGTGGAAAGTGACCTAACTAACAAGGTATTTACAATGCTCTTTATATACACATAAGGAAGACCATTCAAACAAGCATACTACACTTTTCCCAGGATAGCCACACCCAAAAGACAGTCCCAGCCAATCAAGTTGATGTCATATGATGAGCCATGGAAACCTCCAAGTTAGTAGTGACCTGTAGATGGCAGTGTAGATCAACTAATGATGTTTAAGATGTACTGTGGGTGGCAGTGTTGCACAGACAGTCACTGCCATATCTGACATTTGTTCCCAAGGTCTGAAACCTGTTCTGACATCTTGTGTAAACACATATCTTTTCATCCTTTGTTGTTGGGATCCTCCCATGCCATTCATTGCCTTGGTTGTTTCCTCACCCGAGGCCGGGTCTATGGACTCTTCTCTTTGTCCATGATAGGTGTTCCTCATTTATACAACAGTGTTAGGAGATAGATATGAAGGCAATCACCATTTACGACAGGATAGCCATTGTTTTGCCATCTGTGAGCCCAGAGTCACTTTTAATTCTTTAACTCTCTCAGATATGAGATATGAGATATTACATTAATGTAACTGAATCAGTCTCAGTGGGACTTGGCTTTTACTATTGAGTGTTGTTTTTAGATCTACCAGGCAGCTGTTATCTTGTGTTAGGGAGCTGCTATCTGGTTACCTTCCCATTGTTCTGTTGTTAGGCTGCTGGGGAGGAAATGGAGAGGGTGATATCACTCCAACTTGCAGTACAGCAGTAAAGAGTGACTGAAGTATATCAGAGCACAAGTCACATGACTGGGGGCAGCTGGGAAACTGACAACATGTCTAATCCCATGTCAGATTTCAAAATTGAATATAAAAAAATCTATTTGCTCTTTTGCGAAATGGATTCAGTGCAGAATTCTGCTGGAGCAGCACTATTAACTAATTCATTTTGAAAAAAACATGTTTTCCCATGACAGTATCCCTTTAATGTCTGTGCACACCAGAACAGACCATTTTTGTATTACACCACCACTGTTGTGATCTAGACAAAATTTACTCATATAGATTAATTTTTTATGTATTTGTTAATTTTCAGGTTAATAAAAGTGATTTTCTCTCAGTTTTGGAGACATTTGAATTAACACTGAAAGATGAGCATTTCAACCTTTTCTTAGCAAGATGTGGCCTAGAGAATAGACCTTCTGGCATTAGTTATGTGGACCTCTTAACAAGTTTCCAAGACCGTTCTGAAAAAGGCATCACACACAAGATACTCTCTGACCCTAACCACAGGTAAGGACTACTGTTTCCAGCCAACAGTTTAAGCCTAGCAAGCATGATCTATTATAATGTCACACCCTAATCTTGATATCCAGTCTGTGGCCCTCCTTCAGGGACTTCCAGTTTAACAACTGATTGAGAGCCACAGGTTGGAGCTCTCTAGCTTAAATACTAAGCAGTTGCTAAATATCAGACTAATATGTAGTTTTACTTTGAGCAATTATATTTTTTTGGCCAAGAGACTACCCTCTTAGGTTTGGGATACAGGAGAAATGCCCTCATAGGCTTGCTGCACTCCAGCTCAAGCAGCTCATGGCATACAGTAATAGTGTAAGGTCTGCTATAGCTAGAGCTAACTATTTCTGCTTTAAAGGGATGCTTCACCTATAAGTTAACTTTCAGTATGTTGGAGAATGTAACTAACTAGCAACTTTGCAATTGGTCTTTATTCTTTTTTTTTATTTTTTACAGTTTTTAAATGATTTGCCTTCCTCTGCTACATCTTTCCTGTTTTCAACTGGGGATCACTGACCCCCGCAGCCAAAAAACTATTGCTTTGTGAGGCTATAATGTTATTATTACTTGTCTTTCTTATAATAAATGGGGGGAGATTAGACATCCTTGTATTTTTGTATGTATATTTAATTTTTTTACTTCCATGTCTCTCTTTTTAATTTAAATTTAAAATGTCTGGTTTCTAGGGTGCCCTTAGCCTAGCAACCACCTTGCTGTTTAAATAACAGGCTGGAACTTGAATAGGAGAGGGTCTAAATATAAATATACGTTTTCCCCAGTTGTATTTCATAAATACTGTATGTACTCTGTATACCCACCATAACTATATGGATATCATATAAGCTCCGTTGATATGAAAAATGACACAAAATAACACACTGTTTGTTTATTAACCAATGTCACATTTGAAAATAAAATAGCATAACTAAATATGTAACAGCAATGAGGTGGAAAATAACTGCAATGTTGTAAAGCAACATGTCTTCAATAAAAAATATTGGAAAAAAATACATTTTAGATAGAGATAGACTTTGACATTACATATGGCATGTGAGTTAAGACAACAAAATAGCAAGTAGAACCTACTTGTCAGATCACATACTAATAATGTGTGTGAGTCCTAAATGATGACCCATAACTTTTTGTGGAAATGTGATAATTTTACCTGCATCAAATAATTATTTAGTCCAATTTTACTTACCGACAACTGACATTGCAGGTTGTACTTATATTTTCCACTAGGTGGCACCAAATACAAAATATTTTTTTATGGGTACATTTATTACAAAGATGTAACTAGATTTCTGCCAAATGAAGGTAAGAAATGACATTAATGGTTTAACCAAAATAAAGACAATCTTTGGCAATCATCCCATTTCTAAACTACAGTCTCTGGTATAATTCTGCTGTAGAATTTCAAATGTGCGGATCTGACAGATCCCTGTGTTAATCCTTTCTTTAAAGTGACAACATTACTTTGGATTCGAGTTAGGCAATCTACATTTTTGTCAAAGTCTGTGACAGATTGTTATTCTTATAATATAACTTGCCTGACTCTCAGCCAGGCCCCAGTGAGGAGGTGAATTAACACTTCCCTTGGGGATGTCATTATAAAATAGTGGATATAGGTGTAAAAAATTAAATATACTATGCAGGGCTAGGGTCCCAGGTTTAAATTCCATCCAGAGTTCTATTTGCAAGGAGTGAGTTTGCTCTGCCTGCATAATTTTCTTTTGGGTACTCCATTTTATTCCTGTATTCCAAAAACATATAGCAAGGTTAACTGATCCCAAGTGTGAATGTGTTTAATGAAATAACAGAAAGGAAGAGCTGTCATTATATGCTGAAGGCACCTTGTTGGCTACTGTGTCATAAATTACTGATGTCCCTGTGTCTTGAATTACTGGGGCCACTGCCACAGAGATATTCTATGCGGGGCTCAGTATTTTTGGAGTGGAATAAAAACTATAATCTTAAATTTCATATGTGCAAAAGGTCCAGAAAGTCCCACAGAGGCCCACTATAAAGCATCACTATATGGCATCATACAGGAGCCCTTCTAGCACTGCTGGAGATTATATATTATTAGTCTAGGCCTGGGGTCAGAGTGCTGTCCTATGTTGGGGGTTGCATGAAGTCAATGAGACCTTTAATTCTAGGAGGGTCACTGGGACTTTTGTTTCTGGGATTCAATTTACGAGACTGGGACTTTACATTGCAGAGATGGTAAAGAATTGATGAAATTGTATCTAGTGAGTCCCATGTGGGGTCAAAAGTAAGAGTGAGCATGTCCATCACAAGTGGGCCTAGCCATAATTTTGCTGCATTCCGTTCTTCATGCATTGCACTCTAGTTTAAAAGTAAGTTATCTCGGGTGTGGCTTAAAGTGGTAGATGTGACTCAAAAATCTTGGGATGGAGTGCACAGTACACCACTTAGCATCCCACCATGTTTTTAAGCCATTTAACTACCAGTAGTTCTTATTAATAAACTTTATTAGACAGTCAGTAATAACTACTGCGATCAACTAGTAGTGGATTATTTTAAAAAAACGAAACTTACATATAACACAATGTTTCTTTCTATGCAGATTTCATAGGGAAGGTGGTATTAGTCCGTTATCTACAATGACTGCAGTAGAAGCCAAATTAACGAACCTCTTTCAAGCTGATTTCTTGGCGCTGCTTGCGACATTCGAGTAAGTTTTACACACATCATATAAAGCATAAGACAAGGTGTAAAGTCTTTGTGTTCACCATTTGTTTAGCTTTCCTTTTATACAGTTAATAGTGTCCCCTCTTACCATATATATTGTACAGCATTATTGGTCATTTTAATAGGACAACGGGTTTCTGGCATATATTATGGCTATATATTTGGGCATCTAAAAATTGCAGTGTGTTTTTGTGGTTGTGACTGAAATCGATGCAGTAACAACGATGCAGTATTTTAAACCCCATAGCCAAAGTACTAACCCTTACATGAGATGAGCCCCATTTTTGAGCCCAAAATTCTGATATAATGTACAAGATCCCACATTATAATATAATTTATATAGTGTATTGAGTTGGCAATGTTGTTTAATATTAATAATATCTGTTTTTGTTTTATTTAGGAAAATTGATAAGTTCAACAGAAATGTTGTCAGTCAGCAAGAATTCCGAGCAGCTATTGAGAGCAGGTATGGCGGCAACAGTATACATGTATATACAGGTATAGGATCCAGAAACCTGTTATCTAGAAAGCTCCAAATTACATAAGGGCCATCTCCCATAGACTCCATTTTATCCAAATAATCCAAATTTTTTAAAAATGATTCCCTTTTTCTCTGTAATAATAAAACAGTAGCTTGTACTTGATCCAAACTAAGATATAAACGATCCTTTTTGGAAGCAAACCAGGCTATTGGGTTTATTGTTGATTAATGTTTACATGGTTTTCTAGTGGACTTTAGGTATGAAGTTCCAAATAATGGAAATATCCCTTATCCAGAAAACCCCAGGTCTGGAGTATTCTGGATAGTAGGCAACATACCTGTATATATATATTGCAATTAATAATACATTAGCATAGTAGTTGCAATTATTGATATACTCACAGTATGAATCGAAATGAAAAAGCAGAGCCGAAGCAACAATTACCACTGCAACCTTTTATTCAGGTGATTCACTGGTACTATATTCGCTCTGCTTTTTCATCTGTCCTTTGAATCCCCGTCTGATGTCTTCATAGCGACATATTTAAAGAAATAAATGTAAAAAAAAAAAGAGAGAGACATAAGAATATTTTTATTATTGTCAGAATTTTTTTCCCCTGAAGCCCCTCTGGAACAGAAAGCAATTTATTTTAAACTTCACTTCTTAAAAAAATATAAATGTTTGTGTTTGATTCGTAAGTGTGTTTCTACTTCTGCTTTATGGCAAGGAAACGACTATCACTCCTGAAACTTCCACTATTTGCACCTATGGGTCCCAGAACAGTGGCAAACCCTGCAGACCTTGTAGTTATTCTGACAGATGAAAGCAGGTTCAACATGTTACTTCTTTCCTTTTTTTAGTTCTTACTAAGGTTTGTACATCAGTAATATATTGTATATATTATTTCAGTGTAAATCTGTCTTCATGTACAATACTGCTGCTGTCGAGGAACTAAACCCTCATCATTTGTAACCAGTTGCAGCAATACCCTGAAGGATTTCAATTTTGCACCTTTGATGCTGAGAGAGGCAGAGGCTTTTTGGCATTTTGGGCTAAACTTTGTAATAATAGTAGGAATTACCCATGGGATAGTTGATAAACTCTAAGAATCCTTAGCTAAAATAAAGCAGATTGCTTTGTATGTGTGGGCGCTGCTTGTCTCTGTTTATTTAATATTATTTTAAATAACTAAAAGACCTTCCCAACCCAATATACATATTTTAGTCATGTTTCTAGCAATGCAGTGAACCTAAAGGATTGCTAATAACATTTGTGTATAACTTTTATCTGAATTTAATTTGCAGAGATAAAATATATTATCTATATATTGCATCATTGTGCTTTAATTTATCAAATACCCATTTATCATATGTTGAATAAAAATGTTTAGTTCTATATGTTGTCCAATAATAGCGTGAGCCTCCCTGCTTTGTTTGTCAATGGACCCTGCTCACTAAGTCAAGTCTGTAAGCAGAGGGTATTTACGAGTCTCTTGAGACGAGGGATAAGGATATACTTTGGATATCACACTAAACCATTTTGGTGGTCTTCAGTAGCCCAATTGGCAAGTGAACTTTCTACTGATTATAGGATACCTATAATAATAAAAATGATTTAATTTACTGTTTAAATCTCTTATGATTCTTCCCCAATTTACACAAAGGATCCATTTGTACCCGTTAAACAGATGTTCAGTGCTAAAATGCGATCTATACATCAAATGGCCAATATCCAGTTATTGAATTGCAGCTTCCTGAATCTGTGCAGGGATCCCAAATCTGATATAGATGAAGTAGAACATATTAGATAAAAACTGTATAGTGTAGTAAGTTAATACAATCAGCCTACTCACCAGCTATAGTCCAGTATTAAGCCAAATGGAAAGGAATAAAGGTGCATATGGCCCTGCAGCAGATCTTCAAACTCCCCAGCAGAGAAAAAAATATTGTTCCAATGCTCCACAGGTTGGACATAAAACATAGAAACCAGTATATAGTGTAGCAAATTTTAATGAATGAATAAAATGCAAAAAATTGCCTATTTACAAAACATCCAATATAGGTACAGCACATAGAAAGCCACATGAATACATTTCAGTCCAACAAGTTTCATGTGATTAGCTGCCATCCTTCCTCAGGGACTAGGTACTTCCTTATCGCGACATCCCCCAAGTCTTGTATATCGAATATCGAAGTCGAAGGATTTTACGCAAATAGTTTGATCGAACGATCGAAGGAATAATCGTTCGATCGAAGGATGAAATCCTTCGAATCGAACGATTTGAAGGATTTTAATCCATTGATCGAAGGATTATCCTTCTACCAAAAAAAGTTAGCCAAGCCTATGGGGACCTTCCCCATAGGCTAACATTGACTTCGGTAGCTTTTTGGTGATGAACTAGGGGGTCGAAGTTTTTCTTAAAGAGACAGTACTTCGACTATTGAATGGTCAAATAGTCGAACGATTTTTAGTTTGAATCATTCGATTCAAAGTCGTAGTCGAAGGTCGAAGTAGCCCATTCGATGGTCGAAGTAGCCAAAAAAACACTTGAAATTCGAAGTATTTTTTCTTCTATTCCTTCACTCAAACTTAATGAATGGGCCCCTTAGAGGCACATTTATCAAAGGTCGAATTTCGAATTCATGTGAGTTTTTCAAAACTCCCATAAACTCCCATAAATTCGAAATTCGACCAATCGAAATGTATTAATAAAATCAAATTTTCTCTGCTTGTACTAATTGAATCGACCCGAAAACTCGAATCAACTTTGATTCAAATTAAAAAAAAACTCGATTCGAATTTGAAAAACTTGAAGTCAGGAAGGCTGCCAACAGGCCTGGACTGGCAATCTGTGGGTTCTGGCAAATGCCAGAGGGGCTGCTATAAGATACCATTGAAAGTCAGTATTTAGTGGGCTGGTGGGGGCTGTTTGGGCCTCTGTGTACCTGAAATGCCAGGGCCTATTTTATTTGTCAGTCCGGACCTGGCTGCAAACATCACCAAATTGATCCCTGGACCTCTCCCATTGACTTATACAGTAATTCGGCAGGTTTTAGGTGGCGAATAGTCAAATTCAGTTCTTAAAGAGCCAGAGTAGGATAGATCTCGAAATTGTAATTCTAATCGAGTTTGAATAATTCACAATATTTTTTTTTTAGAGAATTCAAAATTTTCACTTCGATGCCCCTTAAAATACATAAAATACTTATAAAATATCTAAAGACATATTCATGTCTGATATACCCAAACAAACCATGCATTTAAAAAAAACATGTAATAAGTATCCATTTGTACTGTTCAAAATGGATTCTGTCATCACATAACCCCCCCTTTTTGTACTTCAGTAATTCATTTAAATTTCTTATAGCCATGTCTTGTTTTCTTTCATAAATGAGATTCAGAAGACATATATTTATGCTTTTAAAACTTTTGTGCTTCTTTTTCATCAGCATCGGCAATGTATTCTTATCGCTTGCACTCTCACATTTAACTCAACCATAGGCAACTCTATGCAGCAATATAGTAAATAGAGAGTAATCTTTAATTGAAGAGTAAAATATATGCCTTTGGGGCATTTGTACAATCCTGGGCAAACACATTTGCCCAGAATTATACTACCTTGTATAATATTATACTTTTATATTTATAAGGATATGAGTAAATGTTTTTTAATTTTGACATACAGGTATGGGATCTGTTATCAGAAAGCTCTGAATTATGGGAAGGCTGTCTTCCATAGACTCCATAGACTTTAAAATGATTTCCTTTTTCTGTGTAATAATAAAACAGTAGCTTGTACTTGATCCAAACTAAATATAATTAATCCTTATTGGAAGCAAAATTAGCCTATTAGTTTTTTTTAATGTTGACATGATTTTCTAGTAAAGAGCCAGATTATGGAAAGATCTGTTATCTGGAAAACCCCAGGTCCCAAGCATTCTGGATAACAGGTCCCATACCTGTAGTAGTGATACACAGACTGGGACCTGTTGGGGATTGTATAACTGGTCAGTGAAATTCAGCTTAATAGGCCAAAAGGGTGACATTTCAATAGAGAAAGCCTGTTTTGCTGTCCAGGAAATTCCTAGGTTTATGCTGATGTTGTAATGAACTAATGGTGGCCCTGACCAAATACTTGACCTCCAAGAGGGCTGAGCTGAAAAGAGGTTTTTACAACAATCGCTGCTTTAGAGGGAGAAAACTTAAAGCTTTCAGTTTACTTTAATAAAAAGATTGGCTTTGCAGGACACTAAGTTTTGTCTGCATCCACCTAAATTTTCTTCACCTGCTGCTTCTCTGCGATCTTCCTCGGTGTCTCGGAATTGTAATCTCTTTCATTGGTGCTATTGTTTCCTAATCCTGCCATTATTCCAGCACTGGTTCTCGTGCAGCTCCTATGCATAAGAGTCTTTGTATGTAGTACAATAAATTTGCAGTTATTGCAAGTGCAAGAATAATCAAGGTAGACAAATTCAATTGGAGCAAAAAGGTTTCCTCAAGAAACCTCAAGTTTCCTCAAGTATCATTTCAGAGGCTGTACCACAAAACAGCACCAGGAGATTAAAGGGATCCTGTCATCGGAAAACGCATCAGAATTCTGCACTGAAATCCATTTCTCAAAAGAGCAAACAGATTTTTTTTATATTCAATTTTGAAATCTGACATGGGGCTAGACATTTTCAATTTCCCAGCTGCCCCCAGTCATGTGCCTTGTACCTGCACTTTAGGAGAGAAATGCTTTCTGGCAGGCTGCTGTTTTTCCTTCTCAATGTAACTGAATGTGTCTCAGTGGGATATGGGTTTTTACTATTGAGTGTTGTTCTTAGATCTACCAGGCAGCTATTATCTTGTGTTAGGGAGCTGCTATCTGGTTACCTTCCCATTGTTCTTTTGTTTGGCTGCTGGGGGGAAAAAGGGAGGGGTGATATCACTCCAACTTGCAGTACAGCAGTAAAGAGTGACTGAAGTTTATCAGAGCACAAGTCACATGACTTGGGGCAGCTGGGAAATTGACAATATGTCTAGCCCCATGTCAGATTTCAAAATTGAATATAAAAATATCAGTTTGCTCTTTTGAGAAATGGATTTCAGTGCAAAATTCTGCTGCAGCAGCACTATTAACTGATTCATTTTGAAAAAATGTTTTTTCCCATGACAGTATCCCTTTAAGGGTAAGGGCACATGCTAAGATTCGGGGAGATTTAGTCACCCGGCGACAAGTTGTCTCTTCTTCGGGCGACTAATCTCTCAGAAAAGCCTTCCCACCGTTGCCTGAAGTTGCCTGAAATTGCGTCACGAGGAAACTTTGGGCAACTTCGGAAAATGAAGCGCTCCGAGTGCCATCCCAACGGCGCTTTCGATTCTAGTTGAGTAGTCGCTCGAAGAAGAGACGATTTGTCGCCGGGCAACTAAATCTCCCTGAATCTTAACGTGTGCCCTTACCCTAAAGGGGTGGTTCACCTTTAAATTAACTTTAAGTATGTTATAGAATGGCTAATTCTATGTTACTTATCCCATCTAAAAACAAATGCTCTGTATGGCTACAAATGTATTGTCATTGCTACTTTTTATTACTAATCTTTCTATTCAGGCCTCTCCTATTCATATTCCAGTCTTTTTTTCAAATCAATGCATGGTTGCTAGGGTAATTTAGACCATAGCAACCAAATTGCTGAAATTGCAAACTTGAGAGCTGCTGAATAAAAATCTAAATAACTCAAAAACCACAAGTAAATAAAAATTTAAACCAAACTCATCATATGGGGAGGCAGATTTATCAAAGGTCGAATTTCGAATTAAATTTTTTTTAAACTCCTTTAAATTCAAATATACTCGAAATTAGATTGGGGGTTATTTAATGAAAGAATCGAATATCTAAAACTCACACTAATTTTACCGACTTGAAAACTCGAATCGATTTCGACTAAACTCAATTCGAGTTTTTTCTCCAAATCAAGTTTGGATAATTCACAATTCGACATAACACATAACAAAACCAGAAAATTCGAATTCGAATTTTCAATTCAACCCTTAATAAATCTGCCCCTAAAAGTTAATTTAAAGGTGAACAACCCCTTTAAGATATCTATATTACACGGGGGGGGGTGTAATCATGGTCATAAAAAAATATAGTATACAGCAGAGAATTCTAATATCACCCTCATCATGATAAATGGTATTTTAATTACATTTGGGCCATATGTAGAAATAAGTCAAATCAACTGGACTTGCTGTGTTTTTTCCTTGAAGACGTTTCACCTGTCATGAATTCAGAATTGAGAAAGCCAGTTGGATGACTGGTGAAACTTCTTAAAGGAAAAAAAACACAGCACGTCCAGTTGATTTGACTTATTTTTACAGATATACCATGACCTGGATGAATGAGAATCTTCACAAACATACATTTGGTCCAAAAAGAATCATTAGCTTCAACCTACACCTTAGAATGTAGATCCATTCTTGTTCATGCTTCTGTTGCATTTCTCAGAGGCACAGTGGGTAGCCAATCAAAGATCTGCCATTAAATAGGCAAAGATATGCTTCAGTTCCCTGTCAGGTCATATAACTGCTGGGTCTGCCCAGTGATAGCCCAGTGATGACAAGGTTTGCGGGGGAATTTTCTGTTCAGCAGTACAAAAAGCAACTTTCAGAAACAAATTCCTTATAAGCAGGGCTAGGAGTAGAGTTAGGCTATAGAGGCACATGCCTAGGCTCAATGGAGAAGAGGCACTGGTCATGTACCTCTTCTGCCAGTATTCCCCAAGGGTTGGACCTGCTCTACGCCTGGTGCCCTGAATCTTCTGGGTCGCTGTTGCACCTACTGCAAGTGATTTATTGCACAACAGCAGACAAGCAGTTTCCCAAACCAGCTCTTGCTTTGAGCAGTGGCATCGCACATGGGGCAGGGGGAATTGAGTGCAGGGGTTAGCCTTAGATGCCCTCAGCTCTAGGCTTGGCACTGCTTATAAGTGTATGATGCAATTGCCAATTCCTGCTCTTGGCAATGGCTAATTCCTGTAACACACTACTAAAGCCGAAATCACTACAGGCTTACTCTACTTTTAAGAGTACAGTTCAAGGTGCACTTTAAATGCACAACAAATATGTAATAACTAAATATATAACATATTATGAATAATAAATTATGAATAATATATGAAATAATATTTATAGTAAAAAAAAAAACATAACAGTGGGTTACTTTTTAGAGTAAAGGAAGAAGATTATCCATTTGGACCATTTTGTAAATTCACTGTGAATGCTGGAAATTGGGAGTTTTTCTGGCCCTGCCCAATAACCTAAATATAATTTCTGTACAGTGATTTATCTTGCTCTGTCGATTTGGTACCCAAGTGATATCCTGCAACAAACCCATTAACATACAGTAGGCTTCCTCTGCATTATTAGATAGATCTTTTTTCTAGGTTTTAAAAAATAAACAAACAGTTCCTGATTTTACACAGACTTTCTGCAATAATGTATTTACTGTCAAGAATTCAATATGAATGTACATATTATTATTATTATTATTATTATTAATAAACTTAGCTGAATGGGGCCCAGGTCTCTCGAATGTAAGGATAAGCATTTTATAAGCTTAATGAAATAATGTAACAATACAGAATAAAAACAATTGGCTAGCTGGTTATACTAGGACTCAAGCCATTCTCCACTGGCATTATGTGTTATTGTGCTGCTGTAGTCCTTTAATAAATACTCCCGTGCCACTTCATTGGAAGCACACATCTTTATTATCTAGTGGATTATGTTTCATTTTTCTTTGGCATCAGCCAATAGACACTACATTTTTCTAGAATTCTAAGAAAGGTTAATGTTTATAACCTTTATAGAATTTTATATGCTACCATAATTGCATTAGCCATATTTGCATATTTTACTTCATAGCCCTGTATAGGGTAATTGTACAATGCACATAAATGCCTTTTAGATGTTAATGAGCTTATATCTCTGCAATATACATAACGTTATGGAAAAAATGGAGTATTAAGCATATATTTTATTCCTGAGAATATTTATCCCTGAAACAATAAAGGGGATTTTTTCTTCTTTATTTACATCTGTCAAACTGATGAACAAACTGCAGAATGGTATGAATAGTGTTTGCTGGCATTTATTTCTTAAACCATTGCCACAAGACAACTTAGTGCTGTTCCCAGCCCCTTTACACCCGTCTCTCCCCAAAAGTCAGCTGTTCTTTATGAATGTCTCCATATAATGAATGCATGCCTTGTTCATCCTTATTTCTTAAATCATTCTGATTTATGCCAGTGTGTTAGGGATTACGCTTACATTGCGCTCAAGGGATAAAAAAAAAAATAGTGAAATATTCGTATGCAAATATTTTCAAGCTTTTATTAAATGTGTTTTTTTAGTGTGAAGGTTCATTTCTTTTTTCTTTAACGAAAGACCATTTTTTTGTTAATTTTTTCCATTCACATTGAAGCTAAATAGGCTTTTTCAAGTACAAGCTTGTTTAAGAGATACCAGTGTTTTAGCCTAGTGAATACGGTTTTTATAGAGGACAATCAGACGTGGTTGAATATGCCGGTATTCCAGCGACTGGTCAAACGAGAGTTCAGGGCTACAAATTCTTTCAGTCACAAAGCTCTGGCGGTGAAAAAACTGATTAACCTCTGATATTCACGTGGCTCCTCTTGATTGGGAGGCCTGATGCAGTAACAAAGAATTAATGGCAGCCATATGCTTAGGCTATTTTCAATACTTATAACCCTAGAGAACTTTTTCATTGACTGGCTCTAACCTCTGTAACAGGTTTGGTGTGGAGATTACAGATGAAGAATTTGAACAGTTACTTGACAGAATTCCCCTCGATGAAGATGGAAATGTCAGATATCCTCATTTCATGGCTATGTTCGATTCAAGGTAAATGATATCTTTATTAGATAACTTCATAAAATGTAGTGTCATTATATATACTGGTGACCTATTCACAGCATCTGTTCTGTGCAGCCATTTTAGCTCAACAGGTAAAACATATTCAGCACTGTATTTTGGTCCGGTGCTGCAACTAGGCACCAGTCCAGACATAAGGGCAACCCACCCACAAACCCCAGTGCACATGCTATAGGGCCAGAGTTCTATTTCCAGCGACCCTAGGACAGCCATTGTCTCTCAGCGCCCAGTTTTCAATGCATGTAGCAGTTAGCCAGATGCCACCCCTGAAATTCTGCAGCCCAAGGCCTGGGACTTTGTGGTCTTGCCACAAATCCAGGCCTGCACACAGTGTCGGACTGGCCCGGTGGGACACTGGGAAAAACCCGGTGGGCCCCAACCCTCATGGGCCCCCCGCCGGGCCAGACCCCCTCTCCCAATGCTTGGGTTTGTTTTAAAAAAGTGTTTTCATCGGCGCACATCGCTGTCTGCGCATGCGCGCCGAGTGGTGCCGTGTGTGCATGCACGCCTTCATGCACGGAGCGTCACAGGAGGGGAACGGGGGGCCAGAGGGGGCCCTGGTCAGCAGTCCCGGTGGGCCCCAGGCCCCCCAGTCCGACCCTGCCTACACATGCACAGAATGTGATGTAATGCATGTACATGGTAGGAAGTGAAGTTATGCACATGAGTATTACATCACTTTCTACCACACAAGTGTGCCACAGCCCTCCAAATACCCACCCCCCAAACCTCCTCTGCCGCCAAATTTATTAGGCAAGTATCCAGAGGCAGCAAAGAGAATTTCTTATTTTAAGTTTTATTTTTACATTTTTGTTTTTCACCTGAGGGCCGCCCTCTTAAAGCTGCATCCCTAGAAACAGTCCCTCAAGTGCCTATATATAAATACGGCATAAATACCAAAATATGATTAAATATTAATGATCTATTATATTTACAAACATGCACACGAGGGGGAATTCAGTAATAATAATGCGGATTTGGCCAGTGGTAGTAACCCATGGCAACCAGTCATCAGTTAGCTGTGGTCAGTCTACTGCATACATATTAACAAAAGAATTTGCCTGATTGTTAGCCATAGATTATTGCAAATCTGTACCTATGTTTGTTCATTTTCCTAGAATGTTTTTTTCTTTTACAACAATTGCGCCAAGGATTAGATGTATATTTTATTAATTGGAATCTCAAATAGGACACACATACAGAAAATAATGGGTTATTAATCAGAATATGCACGTGACCATTGCAGCATTCATCTGATTTTCTGATTTAAACATATACACTGATAATACAATGCTTACCTAAGAGGCATTTAGGATATAGGCATCTCTCCAAGTAATTTTGTGTCCCCCCTGTGTGGTTCAATTTTCTGTAAGTCCTATGTGTAACATAATTTTATTATTATTCCCACACTGAATATGTGGTTAATGAATGATCAACTTACTACACTAAATCAAGCAACTTGTATCTGCACTGTATATTAACCTTCAGCGCACCAGGAACTACACTTTTGCCTCTTTAATGTTGTGTACTGATTTTATTTACTTTTTGAGTAAATAAAAACAGAGGGTTCCCACGATTCAACCTTTTGCTCCTGGAAATAGCCCCAAGCTTTTAAAAAAAAGCAACAACAAAAAAATCAGCTGAAAACACAAGTGTTCCTGTACCAAGTAATTATAATCATCATCATCATCATCATATTAAGCACTTTAATAATTATTATTATTAATAACAATTGACAGGAGGGCAAAAATACCTTAATATCCAAAGTGAGCAAATCATATTTGAATGTCTTTCCACTGTCAATATAATTAATAAACAGGAATGCTTAACATACAGTATCATTGTGATAAATCACCCATTTTTAGAGCAGTTCTGTGCAATGCATTAGTAATGCTTTGACTACTGTTAGTTTATCCCAGGCAGTGTATTACAGGAGAGCTACCATATTCACTTTACACAGATTTATTGCAATAAATATGTGTTGCCAATTATGTTCTAGATCTGGAGATGAACTGGGTCATTTAAGTGCAGAGTCCAAAGGGACATTTTGGACCCAATTTCTGATGTTTTTGTTTGACCCAAAGAACTAAATGGGGTACTCTGGAAGTCTCTTTGACAGTATCTCAGTTCATTCTCAGTTCAGTCTTTCTTGTGCAGTGGGCCCTAGGAGATTCAGTCCTATAATGGGTAGTGAACCATAGGGTTCCAGTTCTTGGATCCCTTGAAAGCATCACAAATCTTAATGACTTCAACATTCTGATTCACACTGTTGTACTAGATTTGCATCATGTTACAACTAGCTCAAATAGTATATGCTGAAACACATGCAACTGCACATGCAAAAATTGCAAGTGCAATGTGAGCATCCATATTTTTAACCCTGTCTACATCTGGTGATCGTCAGGGATTAAACCCATAAATAATCCATTAACTACTGTCTATATCTAGTTACATGAAACACTGTATTTGCAGATTCTCTAAAAAAATATAGTTGATCTAACACCAAAGTACACAAAGGTCTAACCTTTGGAGCTCATACACAGCAGATCCTTGCTGCTTACTTTATTATTGTTGCAACATGTTTCAGGTACAACTGCCCCTTGTACTGTAGTATCTTGCATATCATTCCTGTAGTACCTTGCACAACTATCCCTAACTATCAGTTAGGAAATAAACACAAGCTTAGAAATGAATGTCTCAATCCATTTTCTGCCTCTCTATGAAAAATCCTACTTGAGATGAATCCTTTCATGGTCCTCCTGTATATTTTCTGACTGGTTCCAGTGTACCATGAAAATCTGCCTAAGAAACCCTGCTATACACTATTCTCTGCTGCACATGGCACTGCTGTGCATGAAGGTGGCCATAGATGTAAAATGTATGTTTTCAATACAGACATGTCAGAGCTGAATCGTCAGATATACATTTTCAGAAACAATAGAATTTTACTGTATCTGATGATTCAGTAGTAACAGCGGCTGATGTTCAGATGCCTTCAAAAAATTTTCAGCCAACCTAATAGACAAGCCAACCAATATCAATATCAATATCTTCTGCCGATATCGGTCGTCTTGTCTCCCACCATACACGCACCGAATATCATAGAAAGCTTTGTGTCATACAATATTATGTGGGCGTCTATGCCCACATTTACACTCTGTTAGAGGGAATTCTGAACTCTGAATGGTTCTCTTAGAAGAAGAGCTGGAAACTCTGGCTACCTTCATATATTTTCTCAGCCCAGTAACGTTTTATCATTTCTTTTAAATGTAATTTAATTTTATTTTTTATTTGGTGCATAGAATCCATATAATTTATTGTTATTGGTGCATAGAATCCAGAATTTTTTTAGGGATTTGTATTTGACCAGTGTTCAGCTTAACTGAATCCAAACTATTTATGTGACACTGAAGCTCTGGACAACTGAACATGACACTTTTTTTGACAACTGATTTTTACTTCTCTCAAATCTGAATATGCAACGTAGACTTATTTCACAGGGTATGTTTTCTGAGCCAGGGTAAAAATGTCAGCGGAGACACTGTCCTGCACGTGCAAGGCAGATTTGGCCCGAAATCCATTTTATTGCCTACGCTGGCATTTGTTAATAGTGGCTAGCAGATCTCAAAAACCCGCAGAGAGAACCCACTGTGGGTTAGGTTAAAAGCTTATGGATTCAGATTCAGTTCTGTATTCAGTCATATATTTTGTGAAGAAGTTGGATTTGGTTTGTTCCTATTTGCAATGTTGGATTTTATTGATTGTTTTCAGTTTACACTGCTCGATTCGTTCATCTCTTGGAAGTTGGTTGGAAGTAGAACAAGAAAGTGATGAATTTCAGTCCAACGCAGTGGGTTGCTGTCACTTGACAAAGAGCCTAGCTCGAAACATGTTGTGTCGAATAAAGCACTGATTTTGCAGCAACCCACTGCGTTGGACTGAAATTCATCACTTTCTTGTTCTATTTGATATTGGCTTCATTGGACGGAGGCTTAGTGATTGAACAGTCTGGTCGAATCCACTCTATTCTGTTGGTTGGAAGTAGTTAAGGTGAAAAAATGCTGAAAAGTCTCCTGTACAAGGTGTCAACAGGCTGTTGATGTTATGTGACTACTAAGTTAAGGTGGCCATGCACGGGCCTATAAAAGCTGCCGACAAACCGAGTCTGCAGCTTATTGGCCCATGTATGGGGCCCTCCGACGGGCTTCCCCGAACAATATCTGGCCGGAAGTCGGACAGATGTTGATTGGATGGGACTAAAAATCCTGTCGGATTGCGGCCACATCTGTTCGTTGATGCGGTCCCGCGTTCTGATCGCCCATTACCCATCGTTAGGATCCGATCGTTGGGCCCTAGGGCCCACGATCGGATCAGCCCGATATTGTCCACCTCAAGGTGGGCATATCGGGGAGAGATCCGCTCATTTGGCGACATCGCCAAACGGGCGGATCTCTCCGTGTATGGCCACCTTAAGACATACATCCAATGGTCAATGTTATAAAATGCAATCTGTATTACATGGGTTAAGTTAATGACATCCAATCTATTTATTTGTGTATACACATGTTTCAGCATCCTCTGTGTCTGTTGTTGTGCTATTTGCTTTTGTTGCAGTGAATAGGAGCAAGATGTTGACATAAGGTTTTCAGGCTGGTAGACAGTCACTGTTTGGTGAGAGGATGAAGTTTTATTACTCAGCACAAGATAAACAGGCAGCTGGAAATGTCGTTTTTGGCTAAAATACATAGTATTAAATTATGATATATTTACAGGCCAAATTAACAGGCGTGCTCTCTACCAGCCAATTAATACATCGTCATCCAGACCCCCAGAGGTAACCTTTGTGTGGTCCTGATCTCAGATAGGCAGGAATCCCTAAAGTCATTGAGAATGTGATTTTTTTCAATAGCCCAAATGTGTGTGTGTGGGAACTCACGGGAAACAAATCCAGACTTAGATTTGGATTTTGCTATACAAGGAGGAGAAAGGTGACATTATGGATGCTGCTAAACGTTACTCCTGCTCAAGCTTAGCCTGAACAATAGAACTGTGTTGTTTGTAGGTTGCATCCACAACTTAGATATTCTTCCCATGTCAGTATAATCACTACTGGGAGGTAGCTCGATGAAGGATTACCATATCATTAATAGTATCCATGACTTTTGTTCAAAGGCTACTTGTGTAATGTTGCCTTGTGGATGAAGCTCTCTAATCCGCTGAGCTGCAGCTGTAGAAAGGGTCTTCCTTAGAGCTCCCCACACTGACTTTCTCTGTCCCTTTGGATCAGTTTTGAAAAAACAGACAGAAACAACGGTCAGCTGAAAGGCAGGAAAAAAAGAAACATCCATTCTACATTTCTACATTCATCCCCTGGCTTCAATCCCTGCCAATATCTTCCATTCTTCCTTTTTCTAACATCCAGATCACTGCTCGGATGGTGGCCAGATTAAGAGAAGAACAATGCCATTCTAAATGTAAAAGTTTGCATCTAATTTTTTTCACCTTGCATGGGAAGAAAAGCACAATTAGCCTAATGTGTCTGCCTAATGCTCAGCCTGTAGTTGCTATCTCCTTAGATACTTTGGCAAAATGTGTGACTGCTCTTCTTCTTTTCCTCTGAGAAAATCCTATTCGGTTTGTCAAGGCAGATACTAACATTTTATGTTACCTGTGTTTGGTATATTGCAAATACTTTACACCAATATACCATAATAATTTTGCGATTCGAGTGCAGTCACATAAGCATGAACTTCAGTAAGCAGTGATATAGATACTGCAAGCGAACATCTGGACTATAAAACGGTATTATCAGTATTTTAAGCAATGAGAGTAGGTACCAAATAAGCAGCGATGTTCAGCTTCTTTTAAATAATAAATCAGTCATCTGTCATATATGTGGATTGTGTTTTATTATAATGATGACATACTACATAGAAGTCTATGGAGCCAGTGTATGAGCAGGCTAGATACTATAAAATACCTCTGAGGGCCTCATCTAGACTATGAGCTTTCAGTTACACTGTCCTGGCTATAAGTACCCTAAAACAGTTCATAGTGGTTTTGGTTGGTGCAGAATTCTCTGTGGGTTTTATACAACATAATTCTATGGAACAATAGGACCCACTGCCCTTGACATCTTTCAGGCTCCTTATTACTTACTGGACAGTTCTAAGTATGAAGCTTTTTAGAATGCAATAGATCAGTGATCCCGATTCAGTGGCTCATGAGAAACATGTTCTTCACCAACCCCTTGGATGTTGCTCTCAATGGCCTATAAGCAGATGTTTCTTTTTTGAGATCCAGGCTTGGAGACAAGTTTTGGTTGCATATAAACCAGACATACTGCTAAACAGAGCCTACTGAAGGCTGCCAGTCCACATCGGGGCTACCATATAGTTATTCACAGACCTTATTTGGCATCCTCAGGGACCTAGTTGTGTTGCTCCCCAACTCCATTTACATTTGAATGTGGCTCACAGGTAAAAAAAAGTTGGACACCCCTGCTATATGGGCAATGGCACACCAAGAGATTAATTGCCAGTGATAAATCTCTGCTTTTGCGGGTGACTAATCTCCTGTAAAAGCTTTCCCACTGACAATAATGTGAATCGCTGGTTCTAAAACCCATGTGTCACGTCAGTCTTTAAAAATCACTTGAAGAGACTGGGAGATTTGTCACCAGCGACTATTTATGCTAGACTGAGGATGACAAATCTCCCGAAAATGCGTCGCCATTGCAAATAACTGAAATCGCTGGTGCTAAAACCAACATATATCGCAAAGTCGCCCGTAGTTTCCTACTAATGCAACTTTGGGTGACTTTGGAAGAACGGATCGATTCGTTGGTTATACCGCTGGCGATTTCAATTATTTCCAGTGGAGAAGCATTTTTGGGAGATTTGTCGCCCACAGTCGTGCATTGTTTTTGCGGGCGACAAATCTCACCATTGGCCGCTCCCTTACAGGAGATTAGTAGCCCGCAAAACCAGAGATTTATAGCTGACATTAATCACCATTGCCCTTAGTGTCTGGCCACACGGGCAGATTCGGGGAGATTAGTCGCCAGGTGACAAATCTCCTCTTCTTCGCACCGACTAATGTCCCAGATCTGCCTTCCCCTGCGTTCCGCCGGCTAAAATGTAAATTGCCTGGGTTCAGGCATACGGAGCGCTTTGTTTTCATAAGTCACCCGAAGTTTTCTCGTGAAGCAATTTTTGGGCGACATTCGGAAAACGAAGCTCTCCGTGTGCCTGCCCCCAGGCGATTTTTTTTTTAGCCGGCGGAAGGCAGGGGAATGCAGATCGGGGAGATTAGTCGCCGCGAAGAAGAGGAGATTTATCACCTGGCGACTAATCTCCCCAAATCTGCCCGTGTAGCCAGACCCTTAATGATTGAACAAGAAAGGTAGTTTCCATATCACATGGAAACTAGAGTAAATTGTAAGGCAGGATGCACCACACCTTTTGCTAGTTTTCATCTTGATCAACAATAAAACTCACCTAAAAATGTGCCTTCATTCATTCCCCTAAATTAAATTAGAAACTTGTTTGTAAAGAATTGGTTTACATCAATGCAAGACTTTGTAAAACTTTAGAAGGTTCTATTTAAATATTTTTTTATTGCAGTAGCATGCATCACAAAATTCAGTCGAACTCTTAAGCTGGCCATAGATGTAAAGATTTTTAAAAGCTCCGATCATCATCGTGAGACCTCAATTATCTCTAAATGATCATGCGATTGTACGAATTGTCCATCAACTAAAAAGACCATTTCAGGCGATATTGCCAGGAAAACAAAGGGGAGCTGCCTGCTTGTCCCTGCAAACATAGATAGATTGCACTGGGACCAATAAAGATTTTTTTAACCTGGCCGATCAATTTCCTGACAGATGTCGGCCGAAAAATCGTAAGATGTACGATCGTTCGAATCCCACAAACTGCATGATAATTTAAAAGGATTGGTCGGACTTCGCTAAAATCAGTCGTTCGGCAAGAAAAATCTTTGCATCTATGGGCACCATATAAGTTTTTTTCTAAATAATGTCAACCCCCCTCCAAAAAACTCAACTATCTTGAATGCTTCAGGTACATCCCGTTAATGACTACTATAGGATATTAACAGACATTAGGGGGCCGATTCACTAACTTCGAGTGAAGGATTCGAAGAGAAAAAAAACTTTGAATTTCGAAGGTTTTTTTGGGCTATTTCGACCATCGAATGGTCTACTTCGACTATGACTACGATTTCGAATCGAAGGATTCGAAGTAAAAATCGTTCGACTATTCGACCATTCGATAGTCGAAGTACTGTCTCTTTAAAAAAAACTTCGACCCCCTAGTTCGGCAGCTAAAAGCTACCGAAGTCAATGTTAGCCTATGGGGAAGGTCCCCATAGGCTTTCCTAAGTTTTTTTGATCGAAGGATATTCCTTCGATCGTTGGATTAAAATCCTTCAAATCGTTCGATTCGAAGGATTTTATCGTTCGATCGAAGGAATAATCCTTCGAGTATTTGCGCTAAATCGAAGTCGAAGGATTTTAATTCCTAGTCGAATATCGAGGGTTAATTAACCCTTGATATTCGACCCTTAGTGAATCGGCCCCTAGGTGGCAGAGTTCTCCATTAAAATTTTGAGATTTTAGTTTGAAAGCCAATGGAATTATATTTAAAATCACTGTTTATAATGTTTAATATTGGAAAATCCACAATCTCGAATATTGATAAGTATGCCCCTGAGCTTAGATTGTAATAAATAAAAACTCACTCATGTTCTGTTCATTCCTATGGGTTTTTTGGAAGCATATTTATCAATGGTTGAAAGTTAGAACTCACAGTTTGATAAATACACTTCCAAAAATCCCATTGTAATGAACATGGGTGAGTTTTTATTTATTAAAATCTAAACTCATATTTGATAAATCTGCCACTTAGTGTTCACTAGAACTGAACTGGAACCCTAAGGCTAATGGCACAGTGCTCTTCACATCATGGAGGGTTTGATATTCTGCCGACTCCTAAAACTGTGGAATCACTACATCATACCTCCCAACTGTCACTTTTTCAGAGGGACAGTCCCTCTTTTGACAGCTCAACCCACATTGCCTCATTTGTACTGGAAAGTCCCTATTTTCTCTGCACTGAACAGCCAGAAAAAGAAACAGTTTCTCACTTAATTGGCTTTTAGCAGAGAGCCCAGAACAGCCATCAGGTGCAAATAAGATACTTTGTAACAATTTTGAGACACAAAAAAACAGTTTAGATAAGGAGAAATATTTTCAGACTTTCATAACCTGCAAAATTTTGTAAAATTAACATGGTAATTAGGGGGTGTGGTCACAGAAAGAGGCGTGGTCAAAAAAACGCTACTTTACGTTTGAAAAAAAATGTTGTCCCTGTTTTTACTTCCAAAATGTTGGGAGGTATGACTACATACCTATAATGTAGTAATTAGAATGTTTGTTTTGTAGTAAGTAGTAGTCATAGTAAAATCTACCACCGTTATATTTCACCAAGAGCAGTGCTTCAACCTACCTAAAAAACACTGACATTTTACCAGGTCTGAACTGGCAAAAAGATTTCAGCGAATGGGGGATATGAAAGCTACAAAATGAACACAATGATAATCATACAGAGCTGAAACAATTTTACTAAATCTGACATTTACTAAATGGGCAAATTTAAATTCGAAGCATCTTTCCGTTGTACAGTGATTACAATACAGTGATCACTATAAAATTATAGAATTTGTTTTATTAATATTACAGAAGATAAGTCTGGTAACCAGCTAGAGTCCGACTCCATTCACTATAGATGTGCAGTGTGATGTTCTTTGAGGTTTGTACAGGAAAACTTGAGTCACATTGAAAAACTACAAATTCATCCCATTGGAATTCAAACCACAAATACAATATGCGGTTTTTTTAACCTGTATTTTTGCTTTTTGTGACAGCAATGAATTCAGTAACTTTATTAAATATTGAACTTTGCTCATCCAAGCAGCTTCATGTTTTGGCAGAGATATACCTATCTGTACGTGTTCACCCATGCTACAGAGGGGTCCAACAGCCTCTGCTCATTAGCCCTCTTACAGTCCAGACCATATTATCATTATTATATCATGCAGCCACTTTTTATTATGTGTTAAATTGTTTGACCAGAGGAATCAACAATGAAAACATCCAGCTAAAAGGAAAATAATAGAGGACAGAGTAAATGTGTGTGTGTGTGTGTGAAGTCCTGTTAATTTGGGTATATACAGTCAGTGGGGAGATTGCAGCAGACTCCTCAAAGGCAGAACTGTGGGGACATTGATCTGTATCAGTTTCAGGCTCATGCTGAGCTGCTGTGTTCTTTGCTCCAGACAGTCACGTTTTACATCCAGCCTCCCACCAAGTTCTTCTGTGCAAGGTCGGCTTCCACTTCTCATCCCTTGTGCTGTGCAGTGCAAACGTGAGCCTCAGTGTATAGCAAGGGCAGCTATAAAGTGCTGCTAACCCAAATAGACTATTTCCTCCTCTATTGTGCATATGAGGCATGTGTTTACCTTGACAGCTATTTGTAAATATACCGTATTCCCACACATAGACCCATACAGGAAATAAAGACAATAGTCGCTTTAAAAAAAAGTATTTTAAAATGCAAAGTATTATTTACTCAATTGTAGCATAGGTAACAGTAATTATCTGTATAACGCAGCAGTTCTGTGCCCTAATAATGCTGTTTTACTGCCCTGGTCCCCATCAATAGTCTCATACAGTAAATAGAAAATGTGGAAAAGGTCCTCTGATGATTCATTCACTTGAGTTCATGTAAGAACTGTCCTTTAGTTACATTGAATACACTATGAATGTTAAGGGCTTTAGCACATAGGCACATTCGGGGAGATTTAGTCGCCTGGCGACTAATCGCCTCTTCTGCGGGGCGACAATCTCCCCAAACTGCCTTCCCCCTTCCTTCCACCTGCTATAATGAGTAAAAAACACCAGCATCAATGCACTCGAGGCGCTTCGATTTCCGTAGTAGTCGGAAATTTCCTCATGAGGCAACTTCGGGCGACTTTGGAAACTGAAGCGTCGCAAGGAAGGCAGTTCGGGGAGATCGCCCCCCCCCCACAGAAGAGGCGATTAGTCGCCAGGTGACAAAATCTCCCCAAATCTGCCCGTTAGCTAGCTCCCTGAACTAAATTGAAGATTAAGATTACTGAGATTACAAACCACACCGTTTTGGTGATGACCTAATGGATTTACAGTGGACATGCCCAAATTCTACCAACACCACTTTTGTGGCGCCATAAGGATTCTGTACTGATGGATATGAATATTCTCTGACCCTTTTATGATGTCACTATAATCTAAATTTTCTATGTGATAACTTCTTTATGCAAAGGCTCATACAAGTTTATGTGGGGGACTCTGGGATTGAATGTATAAAATCTATTCTTGTGAGTACACTTGTCTCTTATGTATTGGACTCTAAAGCTGGCCATACATAGGGAGATCTGCTCGTTTGGCAACGTTCTCTCTCCCCGATATGTCCACCTGGAAGTAGGTGATATCGGGCTGATCTGATTGTGGGCCCTAGGGTCCAACAATTGAATCACAACGAGAACAATACGGGCGGTAGGAGCGAGGACCGCATTAAAGAACAAATGCTGTCCACTTTTCGAAGGGATTTTTAAATCCATCCGATAGACATCTGTCCAGAAATTGATCGGGGAAGCCCCATACACTGCCCAAAAAGCTACCGACTTCATCTGTCTGAAACTGATATCTGTCTGTGTATGGGGGCCTTCAGTGGACAGGAATATAAGATTCGATGTTCGAGATTATAGATACAAACTATCAAAAGGGAATTTGAAGTGGAGAATGCAAAGACAACATAATTGCTCTTTGTTTGTTGAAAATAGTATATTAAGAATAAACCTAGCCCAGGATAGACCTGTCTCAGTGTCTGGAGAAAATAATGAAAATTAATATCCATTTATTTGTGTAGTGATACTGCAACACTGGTGCAAATGTAAAACCTTTGTTAGTAGCTTCCTTAAGTAGAGAATTGTTTTCCTATCATCCGTCTATCTCTATTATAACTGCAATCACATGAAAAAGATCCATAAAGTAGAAATGAAGGCACTGAAGAAGAAGCCAAACTTCAGTCGATGCTTGTATCACATTACTTGGATTGTTCCTGTGTTGACATAGGCATTCATTTGCTAATTATGCTGCCCGCTAAACAGCTAAACTCAGAAGATCCTTTCCTCTGAAAAGTCCTGCAAAGTTGCTGGATAGTGTGCATCAATTTACAAGGCATATGTTTTTCTTCCTTCTTCCACATGCTTCATAAATGACAAGGTTTCAGGCTCTTAAAAAATTTGCTAAATGGAGCACGGGTTGAACTGCAGCTCCTTTCAGTCTCCTCAGCACCTGCAGGACATTTGCACATACATATATAAATAAATTAACAATGAATAAATAATTGAATCCAGCCCCCACATTGTCATTTTAAAGATTTAATCCAACCCCTGCATTGTCACCTTAAAGATTTCATCCTTTGATGCAGCCAGTGTGTTTGCCAATTCCTAATTCTTTTTGATAAAGTCTTCAGATACTTGCGATCTGTCAGGCAAATTTTGGGTATTGTTTGCGCTTGATTAGTTCTGTATGACCCAGGGTCGCCCTTAAAATCCACATCACTCACCAAGACTTGGAACGGCCTCCCTTCCTTCTTAAGGGATGCAAAGTGCCTGCCATTACTCCGGACAAAAGCCTGGAAGGTTTGCAGCATTTAGCCTTCTCAAGGCGACACGTTTTGCTCACTGAAGCGCAAATAAAACTCATTAGGTAGCCTGTTGATTTCTTCTCCTAGCCAGCTTTCCTTGCTCTTTTGGCTGCTGGACTAAGCACTGCCTTTTTGCCTTATCATTTTCTACTGTTATTCATTGCTGCCCAGCAGCTGCCTATATCAGTCATAATTTGCTAGATGGTTTCTACACTCATTTTTACATTTTTTATTCTTTTTGCTAATTCATTTTACCTGATTTGGCAGATAAACCCTATTTAAGGAAACATATGAAACAAGAGATCTTTATCCAGAGGTAGAGAGCTTTATAACTATATTTCTGATCCATCAGCAATGCCATTTTTGGGGATACCTAGACAGCCACACAGACAGATCAATAAGCAGATGAGTAATATGGACAGACTCCAGAATGCTTGGGACCTGGAGCTTTCCGGATAAGGGGTCTTTCCATAATTTGATCTCCATACCTTGTCTACTAAAAAATTATTTTAACATTAATTAAACCCAATAGGATTGTTTTGCCTCCCATAAAGATTGATTCTATCTTAGCTGGAATCAAGTACTGTTTTACTAGAAAAAGGAAATCAATTTAGAATTTAGAATAATTTGATTAAAATGGAGTCGATGAGAGATGGACTTGGGATGGATCCAGGCCCACCAGGGCTGCCATATCAGGGGCCTGCATGCACCAAACCGACTTCAGGGCAACTTTCAGCAGCCGCCCACCTCCACCCCACCCGGTCCAGTGCGTACCTGTGATTTTCTTCTATAGGTTGGGGCAGGGGAGAAATTGCCTGGCAGGTGGGAGCAGATCTGGGCCAGCGAGCCCCACAATGGCTGGGACCACCTGTTTTTTTCCCCAGTGTCCCACTGGCACAGTCTGACCCTGGATGGCCATTTTGCAACGGATTTCTGGATAATGGATCATATACTTGTACCATAAAGTATAGAAGAGAAGAGTAGCTTTAACAATAAATGTGAAGATTGCAATATCCCCAAAAATCTTCTGGGTTTCCTTACTTTCTCTATTTAAATCTCTGCTCCAGTAAGTCAACATGTAGCCTTTATTAACATGGTAAGAATAACATCTGGGTTACTGGAATTGAAAACTTGGGCCTGCAATGACAGAGCCACCTTTATGTAGTAAGTATTACTAAATATATCTTGTGATCTTGTTCCTCTGTATGTTTGGTTTCATTCTGATGACCATTAGTGGGCACTGATTTCTGGTTTTCTAAAAAACATGGAAAAGTCTTATAAAGGTACATCCTCCAAATTCGATTCAGTATGATAAAATATGCTGAGCTAATATGACAAAAATGTCTAGTAATAGATAAGGGGAGCCCAGTCAAAATGCAGCATGGCTTTATACTTGTGTAATATCTTCTCACCCCAGGAGAGGAGTGCCAAGTCTTTTTGATGAAAAGTCCACCATTTTCTCAGTGTCTGACGTGGCTGATAAGAAGGAACCTGGATCTGGGAGGACTCCCGAGCAAGTATACATACTCATATTTTTATTGATAATCTGCATAAAATGGCACAATTGTTTTCCAATTACAATACTACCTATGGAATGATCTGATTGACCTGCATACTGTTTTTTGGCAAGTATTTTATATCAGGATGAGGCCCTGTAGTTAAGACACAATGTAGATATATATCCATGTAATTACACCAGCATCGACATATGATCACAGTGTAATGGAAGCAGTGGAGGAAAAGGTACAGTTTTATTCACCTCAAGTGCTCCTTTATTTGCTTTAATGTGGGATCTATACATAAAAATTATGTTAAAGTGAACATGCTCAGCTTGCTACTCTAAGCATTTCGGTAATTTACTTAAATTTTGTTTTTAACGGTTTAAAATCTGTTGGCATTGTTTACCTTTAAATAGGGGCTTATAGCTGAGTAGCTCTTTCTATTGTGATGCTGTACTGCTGGTATTAGGGTTAGATGTATATATAGGTGGTTCAACGAGGGGCTCCTCTGCATACCCTTTCTACCTGGGCATTTTAGAGCCATACTGACATCTAGAGGGAAAGGCCTGCTTCTCTCCACCCTAGTACAGGGGTCTATTATGCAGAATGCTTGGGACCTGGGCTTTCTGGATAAGGGGTGTTTCCATAATTTGGATCTCCATACTTTGTCTGCTAAAAAAATAATTTAAACATGAACTAAATCCTTTAGGATTGTTTTAAGGATTAAATCTATTTTAACTGGGATCAAGTACAAGGTACTGTTTTATTATTACAGAGAAAAAATAAATGTTTTTTAAAAACTTAAATTATATGATTTAAATAGATTCTGTGTGAGATGGCTTTCCTGTCATTCGAAGCTTTCTGGATAATGGGTTTCCTGATAACTGATCTCATGCCTGCACAGTATTTAAAGCCCCCCACGGACAGACTATTATTTACTAATGATATAATCAAATTGGATCGGGGAAATAACTGACACTAGAACTAACTGCCCAATTCATCATTCAGCAACTATGAAATGATGAACATTAAAATAATAATTTGGTTGGGGAGTCTGCATTAAATATCTAAAAAAACATCAGATAAAAATAGCGTGTTTAGAAAAAAATTTTATTAACCCTTCACATGTCAGATTCAAATAGATTTGGTTAGAACTATCTATGGCTCTGATACAGAAGTACAATAATACTACTGTATATGCAGTAATACGTTTCATCGCTCCTCTTATCTCTGCTTGTGTATTGAAGTTGTTCAAAATAATAAAAGGCCTCCTTCATAAAAACTATGCAGCGGTGGAGAAAGAATTTGAAGATTTGGATGAAATGAACTCACGACGTCTCACTCAGGAAAATATGTATTTACTTTTAAAGAGGTATGTAGAGTATGTGTCTTCAGTATAAATAAATGTGTGAATGTGTATATTACAAACTCTCCATTGGGCAGTAGTGATGGGCGAATTTGGGCCACTTCGCCGGAAAATTTGCGACTTTCCCGCGAAATTCGCGAAACTGCGAAAAAATTTCACGAAAAGGTGCCGGCGTTTTTGATGCCGGCGGCCGTTTTTGATGCCAGCCGGCCTCCAGCGGCCGTTTTTGATGCCAGCCAGCCGGCGGAATCCAATTTTTTTTAATGCCGGCGTATTTTCGCTGGTGAATTTTCACGGCAGTTTTGTATATTTATTCGCCACCGGTGAATCACGGGAATTCAAAGCAAATTTGCACCTGACGAATAAATTCACCCATCACTATTGGGCAGGTGTGGTTCAGTAATACTGCTGCCCATAAGTTGACCCGCTGGGGACAGTGAGGCTACTAACGGTGAGAGGGGGGGCCAAAACTATAACTTTAGTCTTTAGTCTTCTCCTGCACCTGTATGTTGTGAAAATAATATACATATTATAAATATTTTTAAGTTTACCTTTATTTTCCATTTTAATTATGATTTTCCTGTTTTATTTCACAAAGGTTTGATATCCAGCCTGCTGTCACTCGGGGAGAAATCCGTAAGCTTTGGAAAACATTCATCACCAATCAGGACAAAACCCTGGATTTCCTGGAGTTTGTGAGGCATTTTGGTTATTCACCCAAATCCGCCTGCTACCCCAATGCAAAAGTTAGCCCCCCAAAGAAAGGAGACGGGGATTTCAAGATTCGCTCTAAGAAGCTTAACTGTGATTCTGACATACTTATAGATAGCGTTCGGGCCAAGGTAATGTCAGAGAATTTTGCAAAATTATTACTTGGTAGTCAGATATCTGTGATTTTTTATTTCAAGAAAGTTTTGAATTTGGCTATTTCACGTTTTACAGGACCATTTCCAAAATGCAGAATCATAAATTGAACCCTCATTGTATGGCTAAGGGACAGGCGCTAGTTAGCATGAATGAATCTTATATTGTAGAACAGTGCTGCTCAGTTTTTTTCATGTAGGGATAACTAGGATAACTATAAAGTAAACCTAATAAAGGGGGCTTATTCATATTTAAATGATTGTATACTACACTACAACGTATAAAAAGCCCTCTGGCCTTCATTTGGATTCATGATATAAAGACATATCTACAAATGAAAGATAACGGTGAGATTTCAGATGTTCTAATTAAAATAAATATATACTGAATATATTAGGGCACAAAAGCAACAAGCTGATTCTGACTTTTTGCACATTTCATGTATTTTTCTACCCCACCCCCCACCAAAGTCGCCTGTCTTTCTTGCTGGCCTGTTGTTTATTTGCCTTAGTTCTATTCATATGTCCAAGTGTCAATTGTAGGTGGAGTACCTGTGGGATGACTTGCAGAGAGAATTTGTAGACCTTGATCCATACCGCACAGGATTTGTCAGTAAAGAAGAATTTAAGGATATTCTAACTGAGCTGTGTATACATCTGAATGAATACGAGCGTGAGATGTTGGCAAAAAAATTTGAATCCAATGCGGATGGACGGTAAGTCAACACTCAACTTTCATTGTGTATGTATCTCTTTCTGTATTTATAAGAAAAGTTGTAAGCTCTATGGACTCCTCTTTAGCACTTACTGACACTGACACCAGAAATTAAACCATTTTTACATCTATCATATTACTGGCTTTGTTTGCTACTTATAATTTTAGTCAAAAAGTATTTACTCAAAGCTTTTACATTACCTTTCTGACTCCCCGTGTTCATCTATAAGGGGGCTGCCATATTTCTGCAGCAGGAGTCCGTTAGCATTAGAAACTTTTACTGACAGGCTGAGATGGGACAGTTAGTTTGGCAAAACAGTCGGGTTTAGGAACTTCAACTAACAATTACTTACAATTACAAAAACAGACCTCTCAGCCACAAATGATCAGGTTGCTTTTAATGTACATTCATATTTTAAAAAGTAGTTTTTAGCATCAGTATCACGTTAAACTGGCCATACATGGTAAGATCTGCTCCTTTTGCTAGTGTGGATCTTTACCCAATATGCCCAACATTATTTCGCCCCTCTGCAATTTTATTGGCCTATATTTTAATATTCAATACAAATGCATTGTATTAATTTATATTCTATTATTGTACTGAGCCTTTTTGCTCTATTACATAACAGTGAATGTGCAACAAAGAAAGTCTAAACTTTCTATAATAGATAGTAATGAAATATTAAGGGCAGGGGCGTAACTACAGAGGAAGCAGACCCTGCGGCTGCAGGGGGGCCCAAGAGGCATAGGGGGCACCATAAGGCTCTAATTAATTAGGAATTTTAATATATATTGTTAATACAGGGCAACCACTGGATATTTTGGGAGCCCTAAAATTATTTTGCTGTGGGGCCCAGTAACATCTAGTTACGCCACTGATTAAGGGTGCTATACCTGCTTTGTAACTGTTCAAATCCAAGTGTTTTTTAAAAGCTAATCATAAAAATTCATCATATGATTAACAAACACATTTATACATATTTTTATACAACATATTTACAAGTTTTTACTAAGTGCACAATACAAAAAGCCACCCTAAGTATAAGTACAGAAAAATGGAGACAGAGAGGTTACTCACCTAAAACATCATGAACCCAATTAGAAAAATCAACCTCAATCTCACTCTCCAAATCCTCAAAAGGAAAAAAACTTTGCAGGAGGTAAAGTAGGCAGAGGTGCTGAAGACTTTGGTTCCAGGCATCCTAAGGGTTGTTGAAACTATTATGTTGGACTCTGCTATGCCCGGCTAAAATGTCCTTCTTACTGAGACCCATATCCAACAAGATAATAACATTCTGACTGTACAACTCTGTGCTACAATTTCTAAGTATAACTGGACTATTTCTTCAGCCAACTAATATGAACTCTTGTGCAGGGTGTCTTATACTGAATTCCTGAAACCTTTCATAACAAGACGACAAGTATGGAAGACAAAAACCAACATGGAGGCTGTTATGCAGAGCTCCCGGGAAGATGCAAATCCTTCCGAAACTTATCCTGCTGGACTAGAGTCTCTGACATCCAGGATGAAGGAAAAGGTATTACTCACTAGACAAGAGCACTGTCTCTTTTTGTGTTACTTTGTTTTTTTGTGTCCGTCCAGTTACTTACATATTTCTTTCAATATTGTTAGGATTTTGTTTATTCTTTGGTCACCTTTCTAGTCTACAGATGTTGGTTGTATCCACTGGGCTCTTAGGGTTCATTTTTTAAACGTTTTGTTGTGCAAAGTAGTTCTATGCATTCACCACTTGGAAAACCATAAGTTAAACAATCTCATGTTTCCCAGTGAATGAAGATAAGTGCTGATTGCAATATAGATTGAACAAAACCCATTGGGAGACATCAGTTAACTCTAACGTTGTCATGCAGTGAGTGCATAAAAACAACTCCCATGGCAAACGTATTTAAATAACACACAGCCATGTATACGATTTTTATTATACAAGATGCTACAAATACTCTAAGTAGAAGAAAAGCTTAGAGGCATCATAATAACAGAGGATGCTGGAGATACAGGGCTTAACTTTTGTCCAGCTCATAGATCTTCAGCCACACAGGATATGACAACACAGATAAAGATATTACCTAATACTATAATTACCATAATACTATATACAGTACCTATATCTATATGTGCACCACAAATACAGGTACATGCTTTGGGTTGTACTTATTAACATTGGAGACAAACATCACTGGTGATGTTGCCCATAACAACCAATCAATAATTAGATTTAAACAGTCACCTATAAGTTACAAAACATCTGCCGGTGATGAATGTCTCCAATGTTAATAAATAAGCCCCGTTGTGTATATACATATATATATATAGAAATCCAAAGGATCCGCACTCACAGGTCTTATGCGTAAAAAAAAGTTTTTATTGCAAAGCTTACAGCCTAACGTTTCGGCCTCCTCCGAGGCCTTTCTCAAAATGTCTTGGTCACATACAGGAAAGCATTATATACATAAATTGGCGGGAAACTACAATGATGATGTCATGTCATGATTAACATAACGAGATAATTAATGTTCATACGTGAAATCCCACTATATACATATTATACCATTGATGTATTAATATATTCTCATTATCACTTCCGAAATTCATTTGACCCAACAACTCATAGGTAAAGATAAAAACAGGTTAAAAACAAAACACAATGTAACCCATATATATATCCCAAGTTAAATTACTTTTTATACCCTGTTACAATGGTTTTAAGGGTTACTATGTTTCAAAATCTTTGAGGATGTAACTTTTATCCATGGTCACATTTCACTTGTAACAAGCTCAATAGAAAGCCCAATGCACTAAATTTGCCTACTCTTCAGTCGGTCTATATGTAGCGGTATTATAATCCCAGGGTCTTGCTCACCTCGCCCCCCTATTTTGGACAGTATTATCTTCCCATAGTGATGTAATATTTATTGTCTATATTATCTACTATTCCCCTAGGGACCTCCCAAAACCGCCCGTGTCACGATCACTATCAGTGTCAAGTATACTTATATTTGTAAAGGATGTATATACAAAATTAGTTTCCTCGTTTCTTTGGCTTTAACCCCCTCAGTACTAGCCCATGTGATGTATATACAAAATTAGTTTCCTCATTTCTTTGGCTTTAACCCCCTCAGTACTAGCCCATGTGTTACTTCCCAGTGATATAGTAGGATATAAATTTCCATACATAAATCTAACTGATGTGGTGATATTGTAGATTTAAATAAATTATAAAGTTCATTCAAATAATAATATACAGGTGCCCATAAATAAATCCCATTACTATGTGAATAAATATAAGAAATAAATACACTTATATATAAAAATACTAAATGTAAGGATCAATAAAAATAAACATACATTTACGTGAGCTACATTCCGTGATAAAACATACAAGTATTAATTCATATATAAAAAATCCTATAAATCAAAATTCAAGTTCATATTGTGCAAAAATCCTCTAAGACTTGAGGTAATCAATGCGAATAACCCATATTTCAAGGTTCATTGCACGGGTCCAAGTAACCTAGGTACTGCGAGATCCATGATCCGTCTCTAGAGCAAACAGGTAGTATGTTGAAACAAGCATGTTCATATACGAGGAAGACTCTGCGATCCCTACAATCGGCTCACCTGCATCCATCTTAAATTAATGCATTGAGTGATCCCTTACAGGACCGGACCCTCTCCAAACGGCTCCCATATCGGTTCGACAATTTAGACACCCACCTGCGGCATTTCCCTGAATCTGCAGACATGAAGGAGCAAAGAACACAAAAGCGCCCTATCAGAGTGGCGCTTCAGCTATCCTCACCCAGTTCTTGCAAACTTCTCGCTCCACACACATGGCGCGTCTCCGGCTAACCCCGAGTTACACAGCGAGCGTCAGGGCCCGACAATATGGCAAACCCCGAGGCGCTCCCCATTGCGGGGCCGAAGATCACTTGCTCACCGCCAGTATGGATAATTGGTAGTCACTTGTGCAGGGAAGATTCTCCGCCGGTGTGGATAATGGGTAATCACTTGTGTAGGGAGGGTTCTCCACCATGTGGATCAGGGGAAGTCACTTGTGCAGGGAAGGTGCTCCGCCGATGTGAATAATAGGTAAACACTTGTGGAGGGAGGGTTCCATTTACCGCTACCCAGCAGATGTATGCGACCAGCCAATTTTCTCCCAATCATGGATGGCTCTGCGGCGTATAGTGAAGCTTTTCATCGGCAATCTTTATTGAGCACAATCTGGCTCAATCATACAGTAGACCATGGATGTTGATCACGGGAATGGCAATAACATCGTTTCATGTTGCTTTTCTCATCGTTAGATATGATATATGCTCACCGTCCTTACTAACATAGAGATAAACTTGTAACACGGGTGCAAGGCTTAAATTTTTTCACAAACAGCACCATAGAAAGCCAGCACTCTCGAATAAAAAGTTCATATGCCTGGGTGCAGTATCAAAAATATTATCCACAGAAATCCAAAGGATCCGCACTCACAGGTCTTATGCGTAAAAAAAAAGTTTTTATTGCAAAGCTTACAGCCTAACGTTTCGGCCGCCTCCGAGGCCTTTCTCAAAGTGTCTTGGTCACATACAGGAAAGCATTATATACATAAATTGGCGGGAAACTACAATGATGATGTCATGTCATGATTAACATAACGAGATAATTAATGTTCATACGTGAAATCCCACTATATACATATTATACCTCCCAAAACCGCCCGTGTCACGATCACTATCAGTGTCAAGTATAAATTTTGTATATACATCCTTTACAAATATAAGTATACTTGACACTGATAGTGATCGTGACACGGGCGGTTTTGGGAGGTCCCTAGGGGAATAGTAGATAATATAGACAATAAATATTACATCACTATGGGAAGATAATACTGTCCAAAATAGGGGGGCGAGGTGAGCAAGACCCTGGGATTATAATACCGCTACATATAGACCGACTGAAGAGTAGGCAAATTTAGTGCATTGGGCTTTCTATTGAGCTTGTTACAAGTGAAATGTGACCATGGATAAAAGTTACATCCTCAAAGATTTTGAAACATAGTAACCCTTAAAACCATTGTAACAGGGTATAAAAAGTAATTTAACTTGGGATATATATATGGGTTACATTGTGTTTTGTTTTTAACCTGTTTTTATCTTTACCTATGAGTTGTTGGGCCAAATGAATTTCGGAAGTGATAATGAGAATATATTAATACATCAATGGTATAATATGTATATAGTGGGATTTCACGTATGAACATTAATTATCTCGTTATGTTAATCATGACATGACATCATCATTGTAGTTTCCCGCCAATTTATGTATATAATGCTTTCCTGTATGTGACCAAGACACTTTGAGAAAGGCCTCGGAGGAGGCCGAAACGTTAGGCTGTAAGCTTTGCAATAAAAACTTTTTTTTTACGCATAAGACCTGTGAGTGCGGATCCTTTGGATTTCTGTGGATAATATTTTTGATACTGCACCCAGGCATATGAACTTTTTATTCGAGAGTGCTGGCTTTCTATGGTGCCATATATATATATATATATATATATATATATTGGGGTTTTTTGCCTTCTTGGCATGTCATGGGGCTTTTTGAGTTTGTCTATCCACCTGTTTTGATTTAGGCAGTGGTAATCCAGACGAAGAAAGCCTGAGTATGGCCCTGGCTGCCTCCACGTGCATATTTATGACGGAGCAGAATGAAATACTTGAAATGGGCATGCATAAATCTGTCTAAACAAAAGTACTGTACCTGCTGCAGATTAGGAAACCAGTATTCTTTAGCACTGCCAGATGAGCGCAGGGTTTGTATCAATAAAAGGAAGAAAGATATGAGATTTTGTCGATTTGCATTAGGATTCTGCCTCTATTACGTGCATGGCTACCCAAGCATGAAATAACAAACAGCGTGTGCTGAAAAGAAGCCAATGCATTACCCCGACTGAGGCAGAGGCTTCATTCAAAGGGCCATGTATAACCCCATGTTAACCCTTGTACAGCTAGAAGAGGTCACACTGTGATCCAGTGATTTGTTTTCTGGAGCAGCTATAACATAAATACACTAATGGTTAAACGTTTTTACATCTAACAACAAACAAACATGCATAACAATATGACGTGGGCCTGGGTGCAAGCATACGTGCAAATTTTAATATTTCGCACCACCGGGTGCCCAATTGATGCGCAGGTGTCACACTTCTCCAGTAGTTCCTAGTGTTCATTGTCACTTTCTTCCAGGCTGTTGAGCTGGTTCTCATTGTATTGGATAGTTATGTTATGTGGTGAAAAAACTTGGAATGCGGCTAAATATTAACTGCCCCTTCCACTCAAAACATTTTAATCCAAGTTTTAATTCAAATGAATATCATATTAAAATAAAATGCAAGAAGATGAGTTGCTGGGTTATGTGAGACTCATGGCAAGTGTTTTTAATCATTTGATTGATTTTAAGAAATCTTGTGAGGCAACTTTGGTCTACGTAGGAAAAAACAGAAACAGTTTTACGTATGGGAGTCTCCCATTGACTTCCAGGCTAAATGAATGGGGAATTCCCTGTACAGGTATAGGATCGGTGTTCCGAAAACCCGTTATCCAAAAAGCTCTGAATTACGAAAAGGCCATCTACCATAGACTCCATTTTATCCAAATAATCCAAATTTTAAAAAATGATTTCCTTTTTCTCTGTAATAATCAAACAGTACCTTGTACTTGATCCCAACTAAGATATAATTAATCCTTATTGGAAGCAAAATAAGCTTATGGGGGTTATTTAATGTTTACATGATTTTCTAGTAGACTTTAGGTATGAAGTTCCAAATTACTGAAATATCCATTATCCGGAAAACCCCAGGTTCCAAGCATTCTGGATAACAGGTCTCATACCTGTACTATTTTGTACATAATGAAAGAACAGAGAGAGATTTTCCATGTAGTACTGTCCACGTTCATGCTGGGTGTATAGACCAGTAGTACAAAGTAGGTTTATGAGGAAAATAAGCGGAGCTCACCCACTCGGCGTCTAGGAAGCACGTCTCCCCTCCAGCGCCATCCCGCGAGAACTCCACAGGCGCAAGCAATCCCAATTCACACAGTACAAGATGAGCTCAATCACTGCAGGCGCTCAGCCGGACAAAAAAAGGAACGTTTGATCTTCATCAAATATGGCTTTATTCACACAAACAATGTGACAAACAGTGGCAATCAAAGTGCAGTTAAGCCTACGCATTTCGTGCCCAGAACAAACGGCACTTCTTCAGAGCTAAATTCTTAGTAGGTGAACTCCCCTTTAAATACTGTGATGAATCCACCCCCTACACATATGGATGCAATTAATGATATATTATATATATAAATATTAATATTATACGTTTATAAAATACTATAAATTACTATTAAGTGTGTTTCAGTAGTGTGTGTTAAATGTGCAAAAACCGTGTATCATATATCTGTACTATCTCCAGTATATTAATAAATAGTATCTTCTCTTCACAACTGTTGATGTACAAAACAACATCCCACATTTGAAATGTGGGATGTTGTTTTGTACATTAACAGTTGTGAAGAGAAGATACTATTTATTAATATACTGGAGATAGTACAGATATATGATACACGGTTTTTGCACATTTAATACACACTACTGAAACACACTTAATAGTAATTTATAGTATTTTATAAACGTATAATATTAATATTTATATATGAGATAACTTGCACAATTGGTATTATTTAATCATTTATATTTATTTTTATTCTTAGCATGTATTCAATATATGCACGATTGAAGTGTTTTTTAATGATTGGGACTTTTTAAAGGTGTATTTTACTCATTTTATGCAAATATATCATTAATTGCATCCATATGTGTAGGGGGTGGATTCATCACAGTATTTAAAGGGGAGTTCACCTACTACGAATTTAGCTCTGAAGAAGTGCCGTTTGTTCTGGGCACGAAACGCGTATGCTTAACTGCACTTTGATTGACACTGTTTGTCACATTGTTTGCGTGAATAAAGCCATATTTGATGAAGATCAAACATTTCCTATTTTGTCCAGCTGAGCGCCTGCAGTGATTGAGCTCATCTTGTACTGTATAGACCAGTAGCAATAGAAAAGAAACATACTTAAAGGGTCAGTATACCCCTTGTTCAACATGAGTTCATTAAATAGGACTTGTCCTGAAGCATCCTTTGTGTCTATTGTTTTAATTATGAAAAATCTGTACATTTTCCTTCTAAATCTGTTAACCAAGTAGCTTGAAACTCTATTTCAGAAGTCAGCGCCAGGAGTGCAGAAAATGTAAACAGTTAGACAAGTGCAGCTTTTAATAACAATTGCATTTAGAAATAACATTAAAACCACTGAAAATATGCAGTGAATGGATAACAGAAATTACTTAGTATGACATTTTCTTGGGTGTCTCTAATTTTAAATAAGCCATTTAGTTGTAAAGCCCTATTGAGACTATGATGATTGACCCACCAGATACCCATGATACCATTGACTTTCTCTACCCTATAGCTGCAAGGAGAGTGGAGAACGCTTCGCAGAGCCTTCAGGAAGTTGGATATGGACAGCAGCGGGCACTTATCTCTACCTGAATTTAAGTCTGTCCTGAAACTGTGCAACTTTGTGCTTGATGAAGATGAAATTTATCAAATTATGTCCAAATATGACCAGAACATGGATGGGCGCATCAACTACAAGTCATTTCTGGAACACACGTGTAAAAATGGGCAGTCACGTGCCTCAAACACACCACTAGCGAGTACCGTCTGATTGCCATTCACTATATTTTTGTCAGTTTCTTTACAGATTTTGTTTCTTTCATATGTAATTTTCTGTAGGTCATTTTCAGACACTGTTATGGTCTCTCTGCAATAAATCACACAGTCTGTTTATCCTTTTCAATAAACTTTGTCTTCATTTCTTTCAACTTTTAGAATTGTGATTTTAAGTGGAAAAATATAGTATATGGGTATAAGAAACCCTAGCTGAAGCTGAGCAGAAACAACCTGAGAACTAAAGCTTAACTAAAGAAGTAGCTAGAAATGTTGTACATTATGTGTTGGGTTTCTGTACCAGCCCAAGGCAACCACAGCCCTTTAACAGTAAAGATCTGTGTCTCCAAAGATGCCCCAGTAGCTCCCCATCTTCTTTTCTACTGATTCACTGCACATGCTCTGTGCTGCTGTCACTTACTGAGCTTAGGGACTGACTCACAATATACAGTACAATTGCTCCAACTGTGCATGCGCTGCCACGCCGGTCTCATTCCGAAGATTTCCGAAGAGAAGAAGATGGCGCCCATGAACTCCGATGTCTGAATCTGCACCGAGGGATAAGTTAAACATTAGGGGCATTTGCCCAGGGTAACACTTGGAGGGAGGAGGGAGGGGGGGCTATGTAGGGTAGGGGGGTAAGGCTTTTTTAACTTTAGGGTTGAATTCTCCTTTAAAGCCAGTGGCTGACACAGAAGCACCTGCACCTTCCTGATGAGAGTCCCAGTGGTTCTGGGATAGACTTTGCAGTGTGTTTGGTGCATGGGGATCTATTTGTTCAATAACGCATGGGAGCACAAGTGAGCTCTGTATTAAGATGAGGACAGTTGTCCTATCGAGATTTCAAGACTCCCGCTTTGCGCAAAGGCAACCAAGTAGCTTTGTTCCACAAACCAGTAGAGACCCTTTGATTTCATGGGGATGATTATATTTATTCCTGTCTACTCAAGGGTGAAGCCTAAGGAACAAGGGATTGTCCCATTCAGGGCTTTCCAAATGAATTAGCTCAAGAATAAAAAAAAAAACACCACAAGCATTCTCTCTTTTTGTCAATGTGTGATTGGATCTCGGCCCTATACAACTTACTTAAAGAAAAGTGAAAAAAAGGAATTGGGAGATATTAATTCATGCATTGTGGGAGAAGGGAAAACATGTTTAAGTCACAATGTGGTCTGAATCAGCTAAGCTGATTTGACATTTTTAATCTTTAAGGAAAGTCTAAACTGTTTAATGCCGACTTTTGCCCAAGACCGGAGACTGGGTTATAGTTTACTGACTATAGTGTGACTTGAAGTAATACTATACAGTAACCCAATCCTTGTGATTTAGACGATAACTCACAAAATATATCCAAGTCGTCTAATCTGCTTGATTTGCTGCTAACTAGCTTAGTACTATGCTACTCTATGGAATGCTGAAATCTGATTGGTCAGATAAATTGTAAAGGGTCATGTTTTGTGATCATGATGTCAACAAAAATAAAGTTTTGTTGTATTCTGTGTCTAAATGATTGGTGAGTGGTAACATGAAATATTGTAACAGCACTGATGGCCCAATGTATGCAGGGCAATTGCTCGTGAGAACCCGGTTTCTGAACAAAAAGTAGCAGCTGGCCTAGTCCTGGATAAGAGGATGGCCGCTGACAAGTTTTGTTGGATTTGTTCATACTGTGCCTGAATGCATAAAGAACCAACAAAAGGATAAACTTCCATCTGAAACAAATTTCAGAATGCGACTTATAAGAACTGGAGAATGATAATGCAGTTCTGCCCCAGTTAAAACTCTATTAACAATTATTTTTCAACAAACTGTGTATAGGTATATAGGGTGCTATCCCTCAGATATAGGGTGCTATCCCTCAGATATGCCGGGCCATGTAGCCAGAACAGCTACATACATAATGACATGTCGGGGCAGAAAAAAAATGTTCCTAAATGATGGTACTTTAGTGACTGAGCACATTTCTCTACAGTATTAGGCAATATAGTGGTCTGAGTATGATCCTGTCGTTTTGCAATATAATGCAGTGTACAGTATAGAATTCACCAGCACACTGTTTTGTGGGTTATATAAAACCTATTTTAGTGTTTAATTCTCCTTTAAGGGAATATTAATATTCCGGTGTCCGTTTATATTATATCATCCCAATTTCTCTCTGTTTAGTTGCTCAGTACATATGCTTCAACTTGGCTACACTCACCATCTGGGATTTATGTTTATACAGTGATTATAAATATTCTTATTGTTCATTAGTCTGCATTCTGCTTCCTACATAACTCAGTCGGCTCCTTTCATTTCTCCCCAACATACTCTTTAGGAGCTATGAATGAGCGCAAGTGTAGTGTGCAATCTCAGACGAATTTTGCCCAAAATAATGCATTTTGAAGAATATTCCCCAAGATTTATTGATACCAAACAAGTTCAGTGTAAATTATTCAACTGATCTTGACATACAGCATGAAGTTACTACATTGGTGTCCAGGGAATCTGGAGCAAAGCTCTAAACATCCTGAATATGGTTCTACTGAAAGAAACAACACGAAAGTACAGGGACCATTTACAATGCTGCATTGCACATAGAAACGTGTGTCATTTTTCATGTTGGGGGGTAGCCTCCAGATATCACAAACATACAAGTACATCAGTGCTAGTGTTTTGTCTGCAGCAACGTAACTAGAGGGGGGCCCTAGCGCGGGACCCCCTCTGTACGTCCGGAACTGCGCAGAATTTGTGGCGCGCGAGCTGCCAGGGGGCCCTGAGGGGGTGCAGGCCCTGGCCCAATTGCACCCCTGCTCCCCTGGTAGTTACGCCACTGTTTGTCTGGGTTATGTTGCTGCATCAGGAACTAGACTACTGTATTTGGTAGTATTTAGGGGAAATATACTATAAATTCCAGGGGAAATATTTCTCTGGTCTTCAAAATATTCACCTTCCAACATGGCAATGATCCAAGGACCAAAGCAAACCGTGTGTGTGTGTGTGTGTGTGTGATCCAAGGACCAAAGCAAACCGTGAAAAAATGCCTTACCCTTTAAACAACACAGGGATTGTTTGTCCATATATTGCAATATATTTAAGCTGGCCAACTACATCAAAGTCATCCCATATCTGGTCAGTCCTATGCTCAATTTTCATCTGATTTTATACATACCTGAAACTTACTTACTGCTTTCAAGGTTAAAACTCCCAAATATTTGCCCTTTTATTGGCCACTGACCCTGTATAAACTATACCAAAAAATGGAACGTTGTGCTCAGAATTTTTAAAACCATTAAGCGGGGGTGCAATGAGGCTGTGACCACAAAACACATATAGACAAAGACAAGAGTCCTCTGCACTCAACCCATTAGCAATATATACCAGTTAGTTTAGGCTGGATTAGATCAATTGGAATACTTATGTGTAAAATGTATTGTTTTAGCATAGTCTATATTATTTAACATTTCTGATTAACGCCCATGCTGACAAGGATTCGGTAACTCTAACAAACACATATACCCTTATCATCCACATCTATTTAAATGTTTTTTTTACAGATGCCCATTTTGATTGGCAGTTTGAATAAAAATACCAGACCGGGTACAAATACAATAAGGAGTGTTTATTACAAATTGTACATATAAATATATGCAGTGTACAAAAGAAAACATACATGTCTCAATAAATTAATGACAGAATGAGAAGCTGTAAATATGTACATAGTGAAAAATGATGTAACATTTGGCACGAGCCAGCAATAGAAAAGGAGCCGCAATTTATCCTTATGGCAAGAGGGGCTTAAACGTTTTGTCAATGAAATAAGTGTAATTGTACTTTGACTCTAAATCCAGCACTTCTGCTTTAAGGTCACAGGCAACCTGTATACACATAAAGGAGCTTCAAACTCAGATGCTGGTGTAACTGACTTCATGGAATCAGAGTATATAGTCACAGACGGATTGCACATTTGGTTTTTTGTCTACAAATGATCAGTGTATTTACTAAGTTTTCAAAGAGCAAAACTCTTCCCTCATCTACCCCTCTCTCTCTCTCTATTGAGTGGGGGCTCGTTTGTTTAATGTGACAATTGGTTTGATATGGTACCTAACATTTTTTTTACTTAAAACTATATTTTTGCCGTAAAAAGGAAACAAATCTAACCTAGGAAATGGGAAGCTTTTTTTAGTGAGCCTTGTTGGACGAAGGAACAGACAGGAAGAAGAAATAGATAAAGAAATGACATACATTGGATTTTATGCAAAATTACTTGTTGTTGGTTGGATCATACGGAAGCTTCTCTCTCTCAGACAAAATTAAAAGATTATGGGAAGACTATGGGTTTAATAGCTGCTCCATGTCAGGAGTATTTTGTACAGTTCTCAAGCTCAGCTGATGGGTGCATGTCATATAACAGTAGGGTGCTGTGTGCTGTGCACCCCGAAGTTGCTGGTATGTGAATGTCCCAGAAAGTTGATGTAATGTCTGTCCAAGCTCTGCACTGGGGAGAAGAAGGTTCCATGTGCCGACTGCTGGGAAGGGCTGCATGCAAGAGACATTGCCGCTGGGCTGCCGAGATAATTGAGTGCGGGGCTTCTAGTGGTGCCATGCCATGAGAATGAGCCTCCTGAACATGGTGGAAAAGTAGAGTCTACAGGACTTGTATAGTCAGGGGGGGAATGAAGCTGACAAGACACATCAACCTCCTGCAAAGGGCTGAAGATGGGTTCGGTGGACAAGTGGGCTTTAGACTGCAGGAAGGCGACAATTCGTGCATATTTGTTATCCTTGGTCTCCATCCTCTCAACAGTTGTCAGATAGTGCACCAGGTTTTTCATGCACTCGTGGTAGCCATAATGGAAATAATTGGCAAATTCAGACAGGAGATCTGTTGTGAAACAGAGAAATTATTAAATAACTGAAAGATTATATGGCTACCTGATAACATATAAATCAGAGATCTGAAAACGTATAGCAAATCAGTTTTATTATAAGTGCGGGGAAAAAGAGACACAAACAATCACACTGTGCATTGAAATATTACAACCAGCCCAAAAAAGGAAGAACATGGATATTATTTTTCCTCATAAACAACAATGTACAGGGATGTTTTTGTGTTATTAAATTCCACATGAAATAATCTAGCCATAAATAGTAATGAATTCCATGTTTTTGGTCTATAGCACAAAATAATAAACAGTTTGAGGCATTTCCACTTATTTCAACTATTTAGCCTAGTGATTTTAACTTCCAGTCCTCCTGCCTCTTGTTTAACTACAGTTCCCATCAACCCCTTTCAGCCTTGTGGTTCCAATATGGCAGCTCTGGCCCAGGCCCAGTCAATGTCTAGCACAAGTGAAAGCAAAACAAACAAGAACTTGCCTTTGTCTCTGCCTCTTGGCAAATCCGTAGCGTGTAAAGCTCTCAGGTACTGAACTGTCATCTCCAGTATTTCAGCTTTTTCCAGTTTCCCTGAGTTCTGAAGATAAATATTTGTTTTAGCAATCACACCAAAAATACATAAAAATGATACAGATTTCAGTCGGTTGTTATACACATGTAAGTGATTAAGATGGATATTAACACAGCCAGCATTGGCCACAGTATCTCAAATGATTCATGGTAAAATGGTGTATTCAGGTGATTGTTTGCTGCCAAACACTATAAAGGAATGCGGAAAAAACGTAATAGTCATTTCTGTTATATTCTCAGCATTATAAGTAACAGTTACATGTTAAAGCGATAAATCACCCCACTAGTGTTTGCACCATTAGTTAAATAAAAATAGCATTGGGAAAAACAAGAGAAGAAACTGATACATAAGAAAAGCAGAAACATAAATTTGCCTTTGTAACTACAAGTCATGCACTAATAGAACTGGTCCCATAAGTACATAACATCATGGTACTGACCTGTTTAGCTAGAGCCATAGGCACAGTTTTGCCCAATTCACTGAGGCACCGGTTTATTCTGTCTCTCCTCCTTTTCTCTATGACTTTGTGGGAGACTGGAGCTCTCTGCAGAAACACAGGGGAAAAGACAAGCCATGTTAGTGCAATGGAAAAGACTGATGCAGGAGAGAATCATCTACTTGCCTATAACTTCCGGCACCCATTGTAAAAAACCTACAGTCGGGTGTATGCGCAGCAGATATACAGCAAGAAGGTCCTTAAAGTGGTAGCTCACCTTTTAGTTAACAGAATGACCAATTCTAGACAACTTTTCAATTGTTTTTATTACTTATTTTTTTTGTAGTTTTTTTAATTATTTGCCTCTTTCCAACTTTCAAATGGGGACCACTAACCCCCATCTAAAAACAAACGCTCTGTAAGGCTACAAATGTATTGTTATTGCTACTTTTTATTACTCGTCTTTCTACTCAGGCCTCTCCTATTTATATTCCTGTCTCTTATTTAAATCAGTGCATGTTTGCTAGGGTGATTTGGGCCCCAGCAACCAGATTGCTGAAATTGTAAACTGGAGAGCAGCTGCTTAAAAAAGCTACAAAAACAGTGCCAGAATATCACTCTCTATATCATGCTAAAAATTATTTTAAAGGTGAACAGCCCCTTTAAATTACAGAGCGCACTGAGGTATATCGTCAAGGCTGACAGCGTTCAATCGTGTTTAACGTGTGCTGGTGCTGAACTCTAGTTACACACTGATCCCCCCGGGTTGCAGAGGGCTGTAGATATTACAGAGACTTGTCCAATACAGAAAGACACAGCATCTCAGGACTGATAGACTGAAGCAGCAGGTCAATCACTCCAAATACTCACTCTCCTCTCCTTCACTCTCGCTGAAGCTCCGAGGGAGATACGATGAGGGGTCGATCCTAGCATTGCAATGTCCATGCTGTTGTCCGGCCGAATGTGATGCCTCTGCTGCTGCTGCTGTTGCTGCTTCTTTCCCACCGGGGCTCACTTTATAAAGCCATCGCTTGCAAGCCTTGTGCATTCACACTCCACTGAAGGGATTAGACACAGGCACAATGGGGAGGGGGAATGGTCAGAGGACAAACACAGAGGTAACTGGGGGCCAGCAGGGGGGAGCAACTCCCTTAATCCACCCGGCCCATGAGACAATCAACTGTCTAGAGAAAGATATATATATATATATCTGTCTGTCACTTATCTATATGTCTGTGTGCCTTTATTATCAAGGTCTTCTTCTGTCTCTAGATGTCTCTCTCGGTTTCTATGTATATATATATATTTTTATTCTTGTGTCTGTGATCTATTTGATGTATATTTGATGTGGCTCACCAAATATTCTTATCCGCTTGTCCCACGGGTTATCCTGTGCTTGATATCCCAATTGAGTCAATATGTAGAATTATGTTGTTGTGGGACAAATCCAAGGCAGCAAACGTGACTGCAATTTTCTTTATTGGGGAGTAGAGATACACAACATGTTTCGGGCAATGCCCTTTATCGAGTGTGAAGGAACATTCAAAAAACAAACTTTTAAAACCTCATGTGACCTATCACCTGCATCATGGGTAAATTGCTTAACGTTAACCATTTAGTGTCTATTATAAAGTGCATCGTGCAACAGGGGATTTTTAGTATAACACATATTATAAAGTGCATCGTGAGAAAGAGGTTTTTAGCGTGACCAGCAAAGCTTATCATAAAATTCTTTGTTGAGGTGCATCAGTAGAAGTTATTGTCATGGATCTCCTGTTGAACCATGAATGGGTGAGTCCAACTTAACAGGAGAATAAGTATATAGTGTTAGCTGTTAGCTTTTAATATGTAATAACATTGCAACACTGTTGCCTAAAAGAGTACAAATGTTAACTTATTGTTATCAATTCCACAACATAGTTACAAGAAGCAAGTGACTGGCTAGGCTTCATTGCAATTTGCTTATCTTTGTCACAGGTTAAGCGAACTATGCAGTTGCCTGGATTTTAATTGAATTTGTATATGGGTTTTTATTGGGTTACTAGCACGTTTTCACAGGGATTGGATTTTATGGACTATTTAATTCTACATGGTGTTCAACAATGAACTTTTTTTTGTATTTATTAACGTGTTTCAAATTATTATATGCAAAGATGCTATATTTGATGTCTAGTTTTTAACGATCTCTTCTACTGATGCACCTCAACAAAAACAAAGAATTATATGATAAACTTTGTTGGTCACGCTTAAAACCTCTTTCTCACGATGCACTTTATAATATGTGTTATACTGAAAAACATTAAATGGTTAACTTTAAGCAATTTACCCATGATGCAGGTGATAGGTCACATGAGGTTTTAAATGTTTGTTTTTTGAATGTTCCTTCACACTCGATAAAGGGCATCGCCTGAAACATTTTGGGGCAGAGATATCAAGGGTCGAATTTCGGAGTACAAAAAACTTCTAAATTCGACCATCGAATTGAAAAACTTCGAATTCGAATATTGAATTCAAAGTTTTCCCCCTGAATTTGGCAATCCTACGATCGAATAAAAATTGTTCGATCGAACGATTAAATTGTTCGAATCGAATGTTTCAAACGATTTTAGCGTACGATCGAAGGATTTTTATTCGATGTGTAAAGACTTGAAAAAGTTTGTAGAAGGTCCCCATAGGCTAACATAGCAATTCTGCAGGTTTAATTTGGCGAAGTATTGAAGTCTAAGAGATTGAACGATTTTTACTTCAAATTGAAGTCGAAGTAAATTCTAAGTCGTAGAAGCCTATTCGATGGTCAAAGTATCAAAAAATTACTTCGAATTTCGATTTTTTTTTTTTTACTTCGAAAATTCCCTCGAATTTACTTCGACCCTTGATAAATCTGCCCCGTTGTGTATCTCTACTCCCCAATAAAGAAAATTGCAGTCAAGTTTGTTGCCTTGGATTTGTCCCACAACAACATAATTCTACATATTGACAGCGCCGGATTCGCTGGGCGTGCGAGCGCCGAAGCACTGGGGAGCACAAGCGGCTGGGCGGCATGCTGCCCCCAAAAATGTGCCGCCCTAGGCCCGGGCCTATGTGGCCTCGCCACAAATCCGGGCCTACATATTGATCTCTCTATCTATATATGGGTGTTGTTATGTACAATATATGATCAAAATCATCTTCTGCCTCTAGATTTATGTCAGTTTCTATGTATATATTCAGGGTTGGACTGGGAGGCCCCACCGGGGCTGCTGTGCCGGGGCCCCTCTCTGCTGCACATTTGCTCCTCCACGCTTAAGCGCATGCATGCCGCCATGAGTGTGCGCATGTGCACCGCCGCACACACTTTGTTTTTCCTGCAACTGCCCGAAAAAGGGAGGTGGCGGCAGGAAAGAAGCCATCGGAATTGGGATCTGGGTGCGGATCTGGGTCCGGCGGCAGGCCTGGACTGAGAATTAAAATAGGCCCTGGCATTTCAGGTACATGGATTCCCAATATCCAATCAGCCCACACAGAGGCCCAAACAGCCCCACCAGCCCACTAAATAGTGACTTTCTATGGCACCTTATAGGAGCCCCTCTGGCATTTGCCAGAACCCACAGATTGCCAGTCCGGGCCTGGCCGGCGGGGCCCACGAGAGCCAGGGGCCCACCAGGTTTTTTCCCGGTGTCCTGCCGGCCCAGTGTGACCCTGTATATTTATATTCTTGTGTCTATGATCTCTCTATCTATACATATACATGGGTATTGTTATGAGCAATATATGGTTAAAAATACCCAGGGACTCCTCAGGTGGGATGCTCATTGGGGAAATTCATACTGTCTCAGGCATCAAGCCAGCACTTATTGATGGGGAGAGTGACGATAATAATAATAATAATAATAATTATGTATTTATATTGAGCTGCACACAAGCCTAACATTAATGGGGCTGTTCACCTTTGAGCTGAAAGAGAGTGAAATTCTGAGAGAATTTGCAACTGGTTTTCATTTTTAATTATTTGTGGATTTTGAATTACAGTAGAACCCCCATTTTAAGTTTTCCAGGGGACCAGGAAAAAAAATTGGGAAAATTTTAAATCAGGGAAATGGGTTAAAGTAACTTTTTCTTCAAATGTAAAATCTGGGAAAATTTTAAATCAGGGAAAGGGGTTAAAGTAACTTTTTCTTCAAGTCCTGAAATGATAGAAGCACAGGAGTCTGTTGTACTTTGAGATACAATATTTACTGTGTTAATAACAAGGGTTAAACACTGCAGTGTTAGAGGCACATTTATCAAGGGTCGAATTTCGAATTCATGTGAGTTTTTTAAAACTCCCATAAACTACTCTGAACTCGAAATTCAACTAATCAAAATTTATTATAAAAATCGAATTTTGAATTCGATTTAGATTTTTAAAACTCAATTTCAGTTTTTTTCTCTGAAAAAATGTTGAATGTCAGGAAGGCTGCAAACAACTCCAAATTGATTCCTGGATGTCTCCCATTGACTTAAACAGCAATTTGCCAGGTTTTAGGTGGCGAATAGTCAAATTTGAGTTCTTAAAGGGCCAGTGTATAATAAATCTCCTAAATTGAATTAGAATTTTTTGAAAAACTCGAATCGAATTTGAATAACTCCCTAGTTGAATTTAAGGTTATGCACTTTGGCAAAAATAATATAAATGCAAGTTATACACTAAATGGCAATGTGTTGGGAGTTTCCTTAAATGAAAAGGATCTAGGGGTCTTTGTAGATAACACGTTGTCTAATTCTGGGCAGTGTCATTCTGTGGCTACTAAAGCAAATAAAGTTCTGTCTTGCATAAAAAAGGGCATTAACTCAAGGGATGAAAACATAATTATGCCTCTTTATAGGTCCCTGGTAAGGCCTCATCTGGAGTATGCAGTGCAGTTTTGGACTCCAGTCCTTAAGAGGGATATAAATGAGCTGGAGAGAGTGCAGAGACGTGCAACTAAATTGGTTAGAGGGACGGAAGACTTAAATTATGAGGGTAGACTGTCACGGTTGGGGTTGTTTTCTCTGGAAAAAAGGCGCTTATGAGGGGACATGATTACACTTTACAAGTACATTAGAGGACATTATAGACAAATAGCAGGGGACCTTTTTACCCATAAAGAGGATCACCGTACCAGAGGCCACCCCTTTAGACTAGAAGAAAAGAACTTTCATTTGAAGCAACGTAGAGGGTTCTTCACAGTCAGGACAGTGAGGTTGTGGAATGCACTGCCGGGTGATGTTGTGATGGCTGATTCAGTTAATGCCTTTAAGAATGGCTTGGATGATTTTTTGGACAGACATAATATTAAAGGCTATTGTGATACTAAACTCTATAGTTAATATAGGTATGGGTATATAGAATTTTAATTAAAAGTAGGGAGGGGTGTGTGTATGGATGCTGGGTTTTCATTTGGAGGGGTTGAACTTGATGGACTTTGTCTTTTTTCAACCCAATTTAACTATGTAACTATGTAACTATGTAACAGTTTAGACCATAAAAAACTTGAAAATTCGAATTTCGAATTTGAATTTTCAATTCGACCCTTGATAAATCTGCCCCTTAATGTT